>NC_088688.1:61746460-62049490 GCF_028017835.1 Emys orbicularis | reverse complement strand
AGGGAGCAGAGGTAAGGAGTAAAAAGAACAATGGCTACCAAATCTAAGATCTTTTATTTCGGGGGGGGAGGGGGGGGAAGTGTGGGAAAAAGAAATGGTGATGTGTGGAGGGAGGAAATGGATGTAAATAAAATGAAGAACAGGAAGAGAAATAGTCAGCAGGGGAGAAGGCATGAAGGATAAAGGGCTAGGAAAAGTGGCAGAAGAGAGAGTGAAGAAGAGAGAGGGGGACAGGGAAGGTGTTTATTCGAAGGGTGTAATATCTTTGGGGCTGGGAACATCTGTTTGTTCTGTGTATGTACAGCACCTAGCACAATGGGACCCTGGTTCATGACCAGCACCCCCACAAGACAGACAGACCGACCAATAAGCGTGAGGCTTCAGCACGGGGAGAGTGGAGGTGTCAGGAAGAGGTTAGAACACTGTCCAGAGTTCAAGTTAGGATGTTGAAAAGTCCAGTGATGTCACAATGCTGTGAGGGGAGTGAAGATCTCGGTTACTGCCACTATTGCTATGGTGAGATCACAACCATGGGGGAATTGGGCTTTTAAATGGAAATAATTCTCCTTCCCTTTTGTAATTTCTTCCTTCCAAACATAAATCACTTCAGAACTTCAGGGTGGGAAGGTTATCCACCTATCTTTTAATAACAACACTCTGCATCTGAACAATGTGCTGAGTGCAATCCCAATCACTCTAAAGGAGTGGAGGTTTCATGGGAGCCAGGCACACTGCATTTTCAAGTTAAAAAAAGAAAAAAAAGGGGGGGGGGGAGAAAAAGAGACTCACTACATTTAAAAGTCAGTTTTGTGCTACCTCCGTTCTCTCAGCAATTTACATTGCACACATGATCTAAATTCCATTAGTCTGAATAGGGACTTTTACTGAAAGAAAAATTGATGCTGTAGCAGCAGTGAAAGTATAACAAAAGGGAGGCTATTTTACAGCAATCACTAAGCTGCAATATTTCTCCTACTGAAGGCATAACTGCTGCAGTAAAGGACAGGACAGCCATGCGTGTCTGTGTGTGCAGAGGACAGTGCCAGTCAGTCAGTTTCTAGATTAGGATAATTGTGCTTGTGCGCCAAAGTACTGACAGTATAAATAGAGAAGAAGAGACTAAGTAGACTGGGTATTACACGAAGTATGGGCAACATTCATTCCTGGCATGGCCCTACTGACATCAGTGGGATTACACGAGGGATGATTCTGGCCCTTGGTCCTCTCTAAGCTATTTCCACTCTTTTTTAATTGTTCAACTACTGCTCTATTTTTCCCTTGCTAAATCATGTACATACAGACACCAATATATGTTTCCCACAGAGTGAGGAACTTTTGTAGTCTCCATCCATTCAGAAGGCTCTATTCAACCCTCAGCTGCTGCAAAGAAACTCAGTCAATGTCCCATGTTTTGCAGACTCAGGAGAAGATCCCTGTTGCATATGACACCTTACATAGTTACTAAAACCTACCCCATTTTCACAGGTGGCCCACTCAACTGGCACATGTGGCAATCTGCCCTTTTGGATTAATGTCAATATCCCAGTAGGATCAGTTAGGCTGCAAATAACTGCTAACTAGGCAATTAGGCCTGAATTGCTCCTAAACAAAATCAACCCACTGGGAGAAGACACTGCGGACTTGAAAGACAGAAGGAGGAAGGAGACCCCAATACCAGGCAAGCAACCCCCAAGCAACAGCAGGAGGATAATTGAAAACCATGGGTTACAATTTGGGGTAGAAATGGTCCCAGCCACACATTTCGTTGACTGAGGTGGGAATGATCCATCCTTAAGTGAGACTTTTTTTTTAAACCAAAAAAATAAATAAAATAAATAATGCAGCCAGCCCCTATCCCTTGCCTGTTGCTACAGACCAGTAAATGGTGTCTCACCAGCCCTCATCTTCAGTGACTTGTACAGTCCCATTGAGGAGATGGCAGCTGAAGGGAAGGACACACCAAGAAAAGGACTATTTCTACACATCCTGCCTATGGAGCAGGGTTGTTTCTGCACCATTGGTATCCAGACAACATGGTTTTAGAATTTGCTTTCATCCAGGGGTCTATTAAGGTATAGGCCCATGCGTAGGCCCTAGCTCCTGGAGTTATATGATTACATCAGAATCTCAGCTTTCATTTTCCAAAATAAATGGAGACCTGAAGAAGAGCTGTGGAGCTTAAAAGCTTGTCTCTCTAACAACAGAAGTTGGTCCAATAAATGATATTACCTCACCCACCCTCTCTCTTTCATTTAAAAAAAAAATAGTAAGGTATGCTGGTTGCTAAGAAAAGCTTGAAAATGTAACCCAAGGATAACTAAACAGTAATGTCTTCCTGAGTCTGCAGAGAGCCTGAGTCAACACTTCTGAGAGGTGTGAAATGTCCCATTCCTCTCCATTAACACCAAGACCCATTGCTTTGGGAGCCTTACCAACCAGCCTCCCTCACCCAAGGACTCGTGTGGTTGGAAGAGAAGATAGCAGAGGGTCCGGCTTCCCACCCAAGCATATACACCCCAGCTACTGGAGTAAGTACTTGGGCACTCCCTTACTACCTCTCCTCCTTCCCCCAGGAGGTAAGGGTCCCCTTGCTGACACTCCTGCAGGGAGCATCATGCTGCTGCTTCTGCCTTTTTGGAAGGGTAGAGAAGACCCCCTGCAAGTGCCACCCTAAGCAGGGGGGCAGGTCATAATGCAAGGGTGGGGCCACAGAGCACTGCAGTGTGGTATTTCTAGGGTCCCAGACTGGCTTAACTCAGCCCTGGTCATGCCTCAGAAGGGTCACACCTCCAGTAAAAAGAGAAGGAAATTTCCTCTCCTGGCAGCCTCAGGGAAGTAGGATGGGATAGTAAATAATGATGATAAACAATCCATATCACTGCTGTACTGCTTTAAAAATACCATCAGTCATTAAACCCACCTTGTCAGAGGAAGAGTTGCTAGATATGTCCCTGTTTCTCCTTTGCTGCTGTTGAAGCATCCCCAGTCTCTTCTATCATTGTGCCTGGACATCCAAAACAGAAGGGGAGAAAAGTTAATAAGAGCAAGACCTAAAAGGAAATAAATCCCACAAAGGGAGGAAAAGAATAAATGAGGAGGGTTCTGCTGCTAGGTGGCAATTACACCGTAAAGTCCTTACAGCCTAGAGATAATGCTGCTCTGTGACTTCTGCAAATCTCTTGCTTTTCTAGGCAGTGCATTGCCACCTAGCAGCAGTTTGGGTAAGCAGCATGGTTATGACTTTAAAAATCCAAAATTTCTTGAAGTACAGAGTGGATTGCAGTAGTAATATGCAAGGATAGAAAACCAACTAGCAGCTTTCACAACCGTATGGACTTTATGCAAATACAATACAAGGCCCTGAAGCATTTGAGCAGCATGTCATTTGGACAAGGTGTGAAGGAGTTCACTCACCACTAGAGTTCCTCCTTCTGGGTAGGCATGGTGTAGCAGCTCTCTCCCCATCTGGCACCCGCTGCCGACCATCACTCTGGTGGTCTCTCTTCCCATAACTCGGCCCTCCACCCAGCTCACAATTTAAGTCCAAGCTTTCCAGGTTACCAGAAAAGTGCAACAAAAAAAGTCCGAGACCTTTTATCAGATCTTTTGCCCCTAGTCTGGACCTCATAGTCCTCACACCCTTTTCTCAGGGCTCTTCACCATCTTTCTCCCTGCCCCCCCTTGGGGCTTCATGCCACCTTCCCTAGTGGCTGGAAGGGGAACTCATGCCTTCCCACTACACCAATTTCCAGCCCAGGGATAACCAGCAGCCAAGGTTTGCTCCTTCAGACTATTTGTTATGGCTTCTTCCGACCATGATCTCTTCTCAGGCCTTCTCCCCAGTAACCTCTCTAGGCTCACCCTTCTCTCAGGGCCAGGATTTTCAGGGCACTCCCTTGGAATCCCAAAGTCCCAAACTAAAATATAAGCTTAAACACTCTGCTGCCCTTTTCAGGCTTTTTCCACTCTCTGATCCCAGAGAGCTACAGCAGAGTTCCTGTCTCTTTTCCTACAACCCCCAGGTTCCTTTCTTCATACTGACTTCCAGCTCTTCCTCAGCTGGGATTCATCAACAATTGGGACTGGCCCACCAGGTACCTTAATTGAACTCTCTAGCTCTACCCTTTTCAATGCTAGTGTGGGGATATGTACCACATCACACAAGGTAAGATTCAGTTTACAATGGTTTTGGCTTAGCAAAGGAGACCCACATAGAAATAAATTAGGGGCCATGTCTTGGAAACCTTTATTCACATGGGTACTCCTTAATTGTGTGAGCAGTCTGGCTGCAGTCAGGATTTGTAGGATGCTGACCATTTGGCTGATGAAATCTGCCTTGGCACAGCAGCACAGGTCAATTGGAGTGCCAGCTCCTCAGTCACAACTTGTTTTCAGCTGGGCACCCAAAAGCTGAGACTCACAAAATTAGTGAGCCCTTCTGAATAGCTGACTACCTTGAGATAAGGGGAGATTTAGTACCATTATGCAGGATGCTTGTTTTAAACAAGAGCTCAATTAGAAAGCAGAGCCACAGCTGCTCTCAATCCTGTGAGGAGAACAATGACCTCTAGGGGTTTAAAACAAATCTTTGCTTTTTAGGCATTTCATTTAAGGAAATCTGAGATCTTTTTGCTGCACCCAGCAACCAAGGGTTGTATATCTGGGTGTTCAATGCATCCAGCTGCAGGGGTCAGGGCCAGAAAACAGGTTAGCTGTTCTGAGAGATGAATGTGAGGCACTAGATAATGAGGAAATTGATTTGTCATCAGGGATGGATCTAATGGGCAGCATACAGGCCTGCTGCTCATGGAAACAAAGGTTTGGTAGCACTTCTGGAGGTCTGGCTCTTTGCTCTGAGTAACAGAGCCAGCTGAGGAGCAGCTGCTAGCAACAGACCTGGCTACTGCTACTCCTTCCCCACTCCCCTTCCTCCCACTAAGTCTTTGCCAAACCTTTTCCCACCAGCGTATCAACCCATCACTCCACTCACTGCTCCTGGCTCCCATCAGTCCCCGCATAAGGGAGGAACAAAGCTTTCCCTCTTGGTCCCTGCCCCAGGATGAATTCCCAAGTCTTTTTAGGCTGGCACAGCTGTGGATAATATGGAGGAAGAAGCTGGAACACACCTAGAATGGTTGTCCAGATAAATGAAGATGGAGGTTTGGTATAAAATCCACAAGATGAAATCCCGACAATGTCAATACCAAAAAAACTCGATACCAGAACAACTCAGGAATCAGAGTTATAATTAGGGCTTCTGATTTTAGGTTTTAACTGATAAAATACTCCAATTCAAAATAATTAAATTGATATTTTTCCAATAAACACTGGAAAAAACTGGAAATGATTGTTTGTATCTAGGGCTTGTCTACATGGAGCAGTAATTTCTAAAGCACACTAATGTGTTGTGTGTTAATTGGTCCATGTAGTCCCTCCTCGTGTGCACTAAAGGTTCCCTAGACTCACTTTAGCATAGTGCTGTTTGGAGCCATACTACATTAAAGCGCACTAGGGAACAAGACAAAAAGATTACTTATTACAGTATATACCTTACTCATGACAGAGTGTACAAAGAAAAAGCCCTGAAAACCCCTGATTTTTGGCCATCTGCATGTGAAACTCAGCTCAGAAATTGCTAAAAATAAACCCCAAAAACATAATTAATAAACCCTGACAAACAGAAGCCCTAATTTTATAATATATGAGAATTTGCTGTGGGGCCCAGAGGTGAGTAGCAGAGATTTCACATCAGAATGAGACCATGGGAAGAGTTTAGAATGAAAGAAATATAATTGTTTCAAAATTATAAATAAGAAATGGTTTAAACATGAATAAGCCCTTTTTTTTAAAAAAAGGTAGCATATAAAATGCTTTGAGAATAATTTTACTAACCGAAAAGAACAGCACTATGGGCCAAATCCTGAGTGTAGCACTCAGGGCTACAGCATACCATTAATGCTAAGCTACAGGCCTTAGCAGTGTGGCCAAGTGGTCTAAGCACTGGATTTGGTCTCAGGAGAGATGGGTTCTAGTCCTGGCTCTGGCTCTGTCCCTGTCCTGCTGGGTGACTTTACCTCTCTGTACCTCTTTCCCAATTTGTAAAAGAAGAAAAAAGTGATATTTACCTCCTTAGCAGGATGCTTTGAGATCTATGGATGACAAGAGCTAAGTATGATTGATAATACTAAAATAAATTAGTTTAAAATTTAAGGAGCATGATATGTGCCTCAGTTTTTATCCAGGATGAGCTCTACAAAGGGACTTAGGAATTGCAATGCTGAACATCATGGTGCCTAACTTTTAGGTACCTAGAAAATCATAGGAACTACACTGCAATCCACAAAGCTGAGTTAGGTGCCCAGGCTCCCTATACAATTCAGATAGGTACCTAAGAATGCCAGCCACAAACACCAGCATGCTAGACAGGGAGCCACCTAAACTAGCTAATGAGAGATTTGGACAACAAGAGTGTGTCCTAAGACCCGCCCCACCCTCAGAGATAGATGTCTACATCCAGGCTGCCGGGAGGCATCTAGTGCTGCTTAATGATCCACAAATGGGAACTAGCCACCTGCAATGAGACAGCTTAGTGCCTAAGGCATGTCTTATGAGAATGAGATAGGCAACTGTCTCACATCACAGAAAATGACCAGAAGAGGAAATTGTGCTCACCAGGTAACTTTAAACCTGGTGATTAGAACTCTCACCTGCGCAGGGCCGGCTCCAGGCACCAGCTTGGCAAGCAGGTGCTTGGGGCGGCCACTCTGGAGAGGGGCGGCAGGTCCAGCTATTCGGCGGCAATGCGGCGGACGGTCCCTCACTCCCGCTCGGAGCGAAGGACCTCCCACTGAATTGCCGCCGCAGATCGCGGCTTTTTTTTTTTTTTTTTTGGCTGCTTGGGGCGGCCAAAACTCTGGAGCCGGCCCTGCACCTGCGCTACAGAAGACCAAGTTTCAATTCCCCGTCTCTGCCACAGCAGGAGAACAGAGTTGAAGAGGAGATCTCCTACTGCTCAGCGGTGTGCTCTAACCACTGGGCTATACGATATTCTGCTCGGGGCGGGGGGGTGTCTCTCAATCTCTCCTGTTGAAGCTGTTCTGTTGTGGCTAAATAATGAACAACTGATTGGAGCAGGGATACTGACCCTAGGCTATCCCAGTTCTGTGCCCTAACCACTAGGTTATAGTCATTCACTTACTCAGCCTCTCTCTCTGGCCCAGTGACTATTTAAGTATTTATCCACAGTGGAACAGTCTTTGGGCCACAGGCAGTGCTAGCCAGTTGGCGCCCGAAGCAGGAATATCTTGGGGGCCCTCCCCACACAACACACAATAAAAAGCTAATGGGGGCTGCCTTGAGCTGCTTGGGGCCCTAAGCAATTGCTTAGTCTGCTTATGCCTCGCGCCGGTTCTGGGACCAGAGAAGAGAGCGTGAACGTGAGAATGACTCTGAGTGATAAGTACTTGGTAGATAGATAGAACACAATATTCAGCTGTACGTCCAAACATGAAAATACAGAAGCCCTGTTTGCAGCCTTTACCCACTCCAATTGTGTGAATTTCCAATCAATAAAAAAACATTCTAGATATTCACATGGAGTGAAATTCACCCCTGTGCAGAGAGCCAGCACAAGGCACATCCACCACCTAAATCCTATTTTGAGGGCTTAACTTTTTGTTTCCTTGTGTACCCACTGTAGTAGAAAAAGAGGATGAGACAAAAGTCCTTGTATCAGAGGCCTGAACTAAAGTAGTGGTCAAGCCTTGCTAATATAAAGCAAAGTTAGCAGGATACAGGCTGTAAGCAGAAGTCAGGCTCTGCCTGCGTGCAAGTTCATAGAACCTGGCAAGAACAGGGCTGGGACTGCAAAAATACAAACATTTCTAAGTACTAGACACAGGACACTCATGCAAACACATTCCATAAGGGTGGTACCAGAACACATCATACAAGTATGGTTCAACACCTGCTCCCCCTCCCCCCGCCCTCAAAGATAACGAGAACACACTCCTAAAAATGGGTGGCAGCTAACCATGTCTGGGGCAGTAAGTAACTTGTTTGTATTGATGTATAAAATGAAGTATCAAAGTGAGTGTCCCTGTCTGCCCTAGGCAGGAATGGAAAGCCCCCCAGTCACTGAGCCGGTCCATTGTTGTGGGCATACACGTATTAGTGGTCCAGTAGAGTTTGTGGGATACTAGTACCATGCTTTGTTGACAATAAACCTGTCCGGGTGCCTTCATACCTTAACAGATCTTGTGGTCATTGGGCGGTTCGCTCAAGGTCTTCTGTGCCAGCTACCTGCACAGAACTGGGCTGGCCCATAGAGAAAACACACACACACACACACCAGAACATCTGACAACATCCACTATATATCATTTCTATCATTAGTTGTTATCTCTTGTCTTAGACTGTAAACTCTTTGGGGCAGGAACTGTCTCTTTTTATATGTTTTTACAGTGCCTAGCCTAGCCCAACTGGACCCTGGCCTTTAAGAAGTACCACAATGCAATAATAAATAATAAACTGGAACATAAAATGTGAATAGACCTTGCCCTGGTCCTCTGTACAGGGGCAAATTTCATCACTAATTCTTGTAGACAGGGTCGGCTCCAGGCACCAGCTTACCAAGCAGGTGCTTGGGGTGGCCACTTCGGAGAGGGGTGGCACATCCAGCTGTTTGGTGGCAATTCGGCGGACGGTCCCTCACTCCTGCTCGGAGCGAAGGACCTCCCGCCGAATTGCCGCTGCAGATCGCGATCGCGGCTTTTTGTTTGTTTGTTTGATTGGCTGCTTGGGGCGGCCAAAACCCTGGAGCTGGCCCTGTGTAGAATGATTGGTGTATCCATCTATAAGCTGCCTTAAGCATATCATTTACCCCTTATTACTTCTATATTGCTGGTGCTGGAATAATTAAAATACTGTATTATTTATTATTGAATTTTATTATACCTCTATAGCTAAAAAACAAAAAGCTCTTCCTGCAAAAGTAGTCAGTAGAACAGAACTAGGCTCCAGGGTGTGAGTACGTTCAGTAGAGTATAAGATCTGCAATGTTCTGTAAGTAATTTGATACTTCATAGCTACCAGCGCCAGCCTGAGAGCAATTGCTGTCCCAAGTGAGACTAGATTACATTGCCACACATGCAGCTAGTGACGAGAGAGGATTTTACTTCCATTCAAACTATGCCAATAAAAGCAAATACCCCCATGGTGCACTGGTAGCAGACATACTAGTAACATGACTGATGTGTTAGCATAGGAAGCCAAAAAACGAGAATTCTGCCTCTGGGTGCTGAAATATCTACTCATTTAAAAAATGTCAGTAGTTTTTTACATTTTAAAGGAAACTAAAGCAAGTACTTTTTTTCCAGCGAGACAAATGAAAGTATACCACATCTGCACCTCTGACTGCCCCATGAGGCCATTACTTATTATATGTACCCTTGGTCATCCCTGATAGCTATAGTGAATTCACTGAGAAAAATTTAACATGCGCTTCAAACCTGCTTGTTACACTGCCATGCAAAAGACTTGAGGTTTATTTTCGGGCAGTGTGGAGGTGAGTAGAGATCAGGGATGGCAAAGTTCACAGGTACTATAAGTGCAGTAAGATGCTTTCATTCTCTGTGAGGAACGTACCTATTGTCATGCTCCTATTTCCTTCCCACCCCTCACCCCCTCAGCTAATCCTTGGAGATGAAACAGGCTGTCCCAAATGAAAGGAAATAAACACATGGGGGAGTGTGAAGCTCTTTCAAAAGAGGAGTAAATCACCACTCCCAAAAAACGTAACTGCCGTGGGCTTTGTTTCTTTGTTTTTTTAAAAACTCCACAAACATAAGAAAGGGGGAAGTATAAAATGGTTGGTTTATTTATTTTATTTTATTTATTTATTTATTTATTTATTAATTATTTTTTAAAAGCATAGACTGATGGAAAATGTGCCTGCTTGAAACCACGCAGTGTTCGGACAAGCCCCTGAACCTCTCTTTAGCCCTGTCAAATGAAACCCCACAGTTTCAGATGGGAGGTGAATCGTGCAGTCACACTGGGGAAGTGATGTAACATGCACTTACAGTGGTTCTTCTCCTTATCTGTTCACCTTCTGACGTCCTTTACTCTAAGAGGGGAGAGGAAGAAGGGGATCCCCTTGGTGGTGAAGTAGTGATGCATAGTGATGCTCTTTAAGGTATGATGAAAGATTTAGATTGCTAGATTAAAAAGAAAGGTATTTTCACATCTCAATGAGGTTAGATATTTCCCACTGCTGTCATAGCACATTGTATAGTTAATTGATTCAAAAGCAACAGGTAATTTTGTGATACCTGTTTTCCTTATTCTCTTACCCCAGATGGAAAAAAAAAAGCTGAGCTGTATAAGGATGTACAATCTCACATATCTTATAAAAAGCTAATTTCTCATAATACATGAGTCTTTAAATATAACCCTTAACCCTTTACAAACATTAAATTGAGCTTTCCAACACTTCTGTGTGATATTATTGTACACATTTTACAGGTATACAATTCAGACAAGGGGAACAAGTGACTGGTCTACAGCTAACCAAAATAAGTGGCAGCTCCAGGTGGCCTGATTCTCAGTCCTCAGCTCTGAATGATACATAATCTCTCACAAAAGAGCCCATCGATTCAAATGCAGAATGTCTATCATTTGTATTAAAGGAGAATCTCCATTATAATTGAGCAGTAGGGTTCACTGTGCACTTTGTTATATTTGAGGAATCTTGCATTAGGTCCCTGCAGTGACAGGTGTCTCACAGAGGGAGGAAAATTGAACCAATAACCACCCTGACCCCAGTAAATAGTGTGACTTTCTCACAGTAAATAGGCTTTGACTAAAGTGGGGGAATGCAGTGAATCACAGAAAAGAACCTTATATGAATCAAGAGCAATGAACTTGAACCACAGAAAAGTGTGAATGTAACTCTGAGGTACAAAAATAGATTCTTTCCTCAAAGAACACTATAAAATTCAGTCTATAAAACCTGACCCCTCTAGTTAATTAGCACTCTGTGCAGTAGATTATGTGATATGAGACAGTTTGATTTTTGTGTTATGAACTATGGCCTAATAAGTCCAACCAATTAATTTACACAGATTTCATTATTCCTTTTCTTATGCTTTCCACAGTAAATCACTGGTTGGATTCTTTTGGGTTTTTGTTTTTTTTAAGAGAGCGAGCCATGATTGCTTTTTGTCGCATTTCCAAATCCTCAGTCCTGTGTCTTAGAACATCAGGCAGTGGAACATTTCCAAAACTGCTAATGTACATAATGGCCTGATCAGACCCCAACTATTGCCTTCCAGAGGAAATGATTCATTTATTAAGGTTGTAATTACAGGCAATGAAACAGCTGGTTATGGGCTCTTTCCCCAGGCCTCAACTACTTTCTAACATCTGTTCATGTGAGCGAGAGCAGGCCACTGACTCATTATGGAGAGACTATTAGCTTCCACATATATAATATTGCAACCGCAGCTTCATTATAAGATCTGCTTCCACTCTGCCCCCCTTTAAAACTCCAATACAAAAATTCACATATTCAAGGTTGAGATTAACTTTTAGTCATACACGGTGAAATTAATCTGTGTACAAAGGGCCAGCACAAGGCCTAGGGGCAAGATTTTCAAAGGCATTTATTTAGGGGCCTAGTGGGATTTTTAAAAGTGCATATACAGGGTCAGTGCCTAACTCTCATTGGAATCAATGCGTGTTAGGCACGTATCCTTCTTAGGCCCTTTTGACAAACCCACTAGGCACCCAAATACTTTGGAAATCTGGCCCAAAGCACCACTTACATCTCACTTAAGCTCCTGAGGAAAAGGAGCAAGTTGTTCTTTTAGAGTATTTAAAAATGATTTCTGGTTGAACTAGTGAAAAGTATCTATCTTTTGCTTTCTCTATGGCTGGAAAATGGAATCAAAGCATACTTCATCACTCACCATGGCAATCACTTCCATAATTACCTGGCCCCAAGATCCCCCCTAAAATAATGAAAATCTAAATTAGATTTTTTTAAAACTGTGCAAGTGCAGCATTGGCTGTAGCCAATGGAGAACCAAAAAAAGCCAGCCAGCCAAAATGTTTGATGTCAACTATTTACATATATTCACTGAGATAGTAGCTCCCCATGTCCCTAAGGGAGACTGAGGAAAGGGGAGCATGGTGCAACAGAGGGGAAGGAGGAGAATCTCTCCTCAAGCTTCCCAAACTGTACGGCAGAAGGTGGCAGCTCACGCATATCTCCAAAGTTTCACAAAGGAGGGAAGTAGCTAACTTTAACTCTGACCCAAAGCACAAACGCATCACTCTTCAGCAAAGTACTTAAACATGTGCTTAACTTCAAGTGTGTGCTTAAGCGCCACTGAAGTGAAGGCAAGTAAAGCACATGCTTAAACTGTACAGAAGTGCAGAAGTGCATTCCTGAATTGGGCCCCAAGTACATATTTTGCATAGAAGTTGTAGGCATATTAGTAGTCTATAAACTGAAAGAGTTTACATTTTGGGGAGGTGATCAAATCTGGAATAAAGCAAAAATTCAACTACACTAAATTTTTGTGCAAGATTTCACACATAAAAACAGTGATTGTCTCATGGTTCACATACTTAGTGTCACCTTAGAGACTAACAAATTTATTTGGGCATCAGATACAACCGCATTTGCTCCGATCCCTCAGACAGGGCCGCCCAGAGGAGAGGGCAAGTGGGGCAATTTGCCCCAGGCCCTGGGCCCCGCAGGGGCCCCCATGAGAATATAGTATTCTATAGTATTGCAACTTTTTTTTATGGAAGGGGCCCCCAAAATTGCTTTGCCCCAGGCCCCCTGAATCCTCTGAGCGGCCCTGCCCTCAGACAGAAAAACACCTACAGGATCTCTCTCAAGTGTTCTTAAAACTACAATACCCACCTGGTGAAGTGAAGAAACAGATTGACAAAGCCAGAAGGGTACCCAGAAGTCACCTACTACAAGACAGGCCCGACAAAGAAAGTAACAGAACACCACTAGCTGTCACCTACAGCCCCCAACTAAAACCTCTCCAGCGCATCATCAAGGATCTACAACCTATCCTGAAGGACAGTCCCTCACTCTCACAGGTCTTGGGAGACAGGCCAGTCCTCGCTTACAGACAGCCCCCCAACCTGAAGCAAATACTCACCAGCAACTACACACCACACAACAAAAACACCAACCCAGGAACCAAACCCTGCTACAAACCCCAGTGCCAACTCTTTCCACTTATCTATTCAAGGGACACCATCATAGGACCTAACCACATCAGCCACACCATCAGGGGCTCGTTCACCTGCACATCTACCAATGTGATATATGTCATCATATGCCAGCAATGCCCCTCTGCCATGTACATTGGCCAAACTGGACTGTCTCTATGCAAAAGAATAAATGGACACAAATCTGACATCAGGAATCATAACATTCAAAAACCAGTAGGAGAACACTTCAATCTCTCTGGTCACTCAATAACGGACCTAAAAGTGGCAATTCTTCAACAACAAAAACTTCAAAAACAGACTCCAATGTGAAGCTGCAGAACTGGAATTAATTTGCAAACTGGACACCATCAGATTAGGCCTGAATAAAGACTGGGAGTGGTTGGGTCATTACAGAACCTAAACCTAATTTCCCCAATACTAATTTCTCCTTACTGTTACTCACACCTTCTTGTCAACTGTCTGTAATGGGCCACTCTCATTACCACTTCAAAAGTTATTTTTCCTCCCTTGGTATCCTGCTGTTAATTGATTTATCTCATTAGACTGACCTCACACTTGGTAAGGCAACCCCCATCCTTTCATGTATTTATACCTGCTCCTGTATTTTCCACACCATGCATCTGATGAAGTAGGTTCTAGCCCATGAAAGCTTATGCACAAATAAATTTGTTAGTCTCTAAGGTGCCACAAGGACTCCTCTTTTTTTTGCTGATATAGACTAACACGGCTACCACTCTGATACTTAGTGTCATCATTCAAGTATGTCCACAAACCAAAGATCTTGATTTAATGTTTAAATTCACCAAATGATCTTGTGTTAGGGAATAAACAACAATTAAAGGGGATAAACGTACCCTTCTGTAAAAACGTTACATTGTTTTCAATACCTCTGATGTTCACTGCCCTTATTTCCGGGCTCCAGCCAGGGAAGAGTTTGAGATCGTCAAATACCCGAGATAAGATACTCTAGAAGAAATATTAGTGGCTCCTCCTACAAGGAGTGACATGAATGTGTCTACATTGCAGTGAGGGGGAAATGTAGAAAAATCCACGCTGGACTGTGATATCTGTGTAGCTGTTATGTAATAATCTGTAATAATTGTATGAGAACCGCATGGGTCAGTGAGGGAAGTCACTGTATATTTGAATTTCCTGTATGACTGTAGCCACCTAACTTATGCTGGGGGCTGTGGGAAGAATAAACAGAGAAGCAACATCATAACTTCCTAGATAAGAGTACACACTTGAAAGATAATGGGACAAGCTGTTAGCTTCAAGGATCCGGTCTCTTCTGTGGCCAAAGAGTTGCAAACCTTGTTTTTCCAAAGCCGGGGTTACCAGATCAAAGGGCTATAAACAGTTAAAAAGTGACTTGATTCCTGTGAAGGGGGAGCTGTCTAGGGACATAGGCTGACACAGACAGGCTCTGTGGAGGAGTTAGAAAGAACTGGGCTTTGCCAAGTAGAGGACAGAGACGTGGCACAACTCTTGTGAATTGTGAGAGACACAATTTCAAAGTAGAATTAAGCCTGACTCATGATCTCACGATAGCACTCCCAAATGTCAGGATTGTTTTTTCAGATGCAGCTAAGAGTTCTATTCTGAGATCATGAGTCAGCTAGCCTTGGGCAGCCAGGGCTCCCACTGTCAGCTGGATATGGGACCTGAGAGCACCTTAAAGGCTCAGAAACTGGAAGGGAAATAAAGCAAACCCACATTTCATTTAAAAAAAAAATCCCTCATGATTTTTAAGCCAATCTCATGATTTTCGGGGGTCTCGTGATTTTCCAGTGGTGAGGGTTGGCAATATTGAGATATGTCATGGGCCTGACTGTTCTCTGCATTCCTTCTGAGGTTGCCTCTCTTTGAGGTTCACTAGCAGGAAATAGTCTCAGGACAGCATGGATGCAGTTATGTCTGGCCTTGGCAAAGCGGTACCAAGGGGGAAGGCTACTTACGTCTCACTCAGGGGCTCTAATCATTCAAAGTACTAATAATTCCCCTGGGAGATGGATAAGCATTATTTAGATAAGGAAACTAAGAGGTGAAGTGATTTGCCAAAGGTCACACAGCAAATCATTGGTAGAGCCAAGAACAGAAACCAGGCGTTCCGGACTCACGTCCCATGCTCATTCCTTCCGACCTCCCTGCCATGGGCTGCCTCTGTATAATTAATTACAAATCTGTAACTGAATTACAAGATGTGATGGGAATAGACTTCACTAATCTGATTTCTCATGCTTTAATAAGGCACGTTATTTAATAAAGAATTGGTAAACAACAGTTTGGGCTTTTTTTTTTTTTTTTTAAACTGTACAGCCTCAGTCTAGTCTTTCCATGTGGCTGTTCTCAGCAGAAGGCTACCCCCAGAGTCTATGAAAGAAGATGCAGGGCTGTGCTAATACAGGGCCAGATTCTGCTACCTTTGCTCACAGCGAATAATATCTTACTCTGGGAGTAGTTCCACTGAAATCAATGGGACTACATGTAGAGAAAGGTACTGTTCAATGAGAGCAAAGATAGTAGAATTTTGTCTGCAAAGAAAAGAAATCACACCATCTGCCCTCCAGGTCATGTTAATAAAGACATGTAATATTCAGTACAATACCCAGCCTCTCAAGCATAAATATTCATCCACATCTAAAACAAAATTCTTATTCTGTTCATTCAAGGTAATTTGGAATTTGTATTGCTCCATTTATTGTATTGTGGCTCTGCGCTATGTCCTGCAATTAGCTGGTATCCCACAGCCACAAAAGCTCTTTGGAAACATGACAATGTCTAACCTTTCAAAATACATCTAATGCACATAACAGAAAAACAATCCCTGGAATTAATGAAGCTGTAATAGGTGCAATGAAAGGAATGAATTGAATTATGATAACATTGTTAGCAATAATTGAACCAATGTTATAAAAATGAAAAGTCAGCCTGTGCTTTAATAGCATGGAGATTTGTGAGGCTATTGTTTTAGAACTCTTCTTTTAGGATTTTTGCTTTGTTGTATTGCGGCGAATTATAAAGCAGTACATAGGATTCATAGGACTCTGCATTTCCTGATGTATCTTTGTCTTCCAGGAAAAACTAGTGGGGAGGATGAGAGAAGCAAGCAGGGAGGATGAAGTCATTAGAAGCTTGCGCTGTGGGTGATTGCAACAGGCTCAGATAAGGGACTTCAAGTTTTCAGGCCTCTTTCCTTTAACTATGATGAGCACTTTTAAAAGATGACCCTTTTAACCATGATGTCAGTGAGCTGCAGTGCCAGAAGAGACCAATACAGAAAATGACCAATGAAAATTAGTTAGCTACTTGCTTATACATTCTGAGTACAAATAAATGTGGAGGTGGCATTCTATCACCACATTGAATTTAGTCATTGGATTCATTAAACCCCACCCTCAACAAGTCAAACTTCTGGGATCTGTACTGTCCTGGGAATAGGACAGTGAGTTGTCAAATCTGTAATACACATTTTCTTTCTGTTAGAATTTTATATTGACTGGAGAGGGAATGCCGTGCTTGACTACATCCACAAAAGTGAAGATAACACTGGATAAATTACAGAGGTGTGTTGGTGCATTTGCAAAGGACAATGTGAGTAGCTAATCCCATCCATATGGTATCGTACCACTCAGAATGTACTAAATGCAAATGCATGCTGCTTTCATTATTTCCCTTCTGCAGTATTAATATTGAACTATAAGCTAAATTATACCACTTGCCATAATATTGGCTTCTTTGGAACACCACATGAGAGATTAATAGGCAGTATTATGATAGCCTAATTGTCTTTGTCTGTGCTTGGTAGTTAAGTCCTCATTCCAGTTGATAATGCAGGATCATCCCTTAATGGAGAACAAGGGGCGCTTTCACATACCTATGTATTTTTTCTACATTTATTTGTTTTAAGAAGGCATGCCAGGTTTAAAGTCCCACAAATTGCTACCAGGATGCCGAAGAGGATTTTTAATCTTCTAATGAAGCTACATATCCAAACACTTAACAGTCTAGGAGAAGGAGTTCACATCCCAGCATACATACATCAGGATGCTCATCTTACTGTATAGAAATTATTGTCCACCATCACGCATTCATGTCCATAAGAAAGTGGAGTTTCCCGTGATGTTGTCTGGGATAATCCCTTCAGACAAGAACAAAGTTTCCTCAGAATCACTTGATGCCCATGCATTCAGCTGATTTACATCACAAGAAGAAAATGACACAAACTTGTGTCTTTCTAAAATAAATAAAAACCCTTGTCTTCCATACATCTTCTGAAAATTAGATACTATATGAATCATCATGTTCTGTACCTCATTTACTAAAGACATTACTGGACTGAGAAAATATCTGTAGTTTAATTCCACATTTTTCCTAATACAAGGCCCATATTGTTAGGATTTTTTATTTTACCTAAGGTTCTACAGCCCCAAGTATGGCCACAACTACAAATTAGAGAGATCAAAGAAACAGCCCTTTGCAGGTCAGTTTGCCAATTACTATAGTTTGCTTTCTGTCTGATGGACAAGGAGTCTGGTGTCAGTCTTCAGATTTTTGGTTTAGTTTGCTTCAGGTGCCAGAGATGTCCCATTTTAAAACATCTATTTAAACTAGAGTTCCCTGGGTATAAGTGATAACATACTTAAAATGTAATCAAAGCTAAGGAAAAATTGCCATTTGATACAGCAGCAAGGAACATCTATAATAATGGTCCCTTCGTAGAGTTTTAATCCCTTCATCCCTATGGCTGCAACTCTCCACTCTTGCTTGGATTCGTTCTATGATGTTGGCATGGAGTTATTTCAAACCTCAACAATTGCACGTTCCTTTTTGCAAACACTGGGAAAGTATACTGATTTTCTTGGCATACTCTATAATTTTCATTGCTACTAGAACTGGAGAAACTTTGAAGGAACCATATTCTATCAGAATATGTAATTTCACCAAAACTGAAACACTTCACAAAATTGGAGATTAGCTGGGATTTTGTTTTGGAAGAAAAATGGAAAAAAGTTCTGACAATGTTGAAAACATCCCGTTTTGCCATTTTCAGAATGAAACATTTCATTTTTTTCTTTCAAAGTCTTTTTATTCTGTGTTATAATATAATACAAAAATAAAAAATTGAAATCAATTTTTTTTATTTTGCCAAAACTAAACATATCAATCACTTTCAAAACAATTTTTTTCCAGAATTTTTCTTCATGGAAATTTTCTAAATGTTTGGTTTTCATTCCTAGTCATAACAAAGCCAAATTTCAAAAACTCAAAATCCTTTGAGAAATGGAGCTTCTGTCCTCCACACAGCCCTAAATGCTACCAAAGATTTGTGAATACCTGGTTATCTGAGCACAAATATCCATGCAAAGTGTAAAGAGAAACACAGCAGTAATAATGTTCACGACAGATTGGTCATTCTAAATATGTGAAAATTTCAAGTTCTGTGCAATGAACTGAAACGTCTATA
Source organism: Emys orbicularis (assembly GCF_028017835.1). Taxonomy (NCBI): domain Eukaryota; kingdom Metazoa; phylum Chordata; order Testudines; family Emydidae; genus Emys; species Emys orbicularis. The sequence goes on along the minus strand of NC_088688.1, from coordinate 62,030,763 downwards.
AAAGTGATCTTTTAAAGACCTTTCGATTAGTGCCAAGAATACTAAAGTACATGCATTTAAAGAGCACTATGACCAAAGTGTTTATTTCATTGGTGAAATATACACCACCCCTTACGGATATGCTGAACAATAATGAAATACAGAGGCCATGTACAGTACTCTTTTATTATACTGTGCAGTACACTATTATGCTGAATATTGTCACCTGTTTTCCAGGATAGCTGGTATGCCAGGAGCTGCTCAGAGGGACAATAAAGTGCAGGTAAGAGACTGCAAAGAGAACAATCAAACTATTTTACTGTATTCCCAGAGCCAGGGGAAGTGATAATCCCAAGGCAGGTCCAGGAGGATGGTCTTAAGGTACTCAGGAAATCAGAGTTCAGTTTCTGGCTCTGTCAGAGACTTCCTGTGGAACTTTGGGCAAGTCACTTGGGGCCTAATCCAAAACCCACTGAAGTCAGTGGAAAGACTCCCTTTGACTTCAGTGGATTTTGGATTGGAATCATAATCTTTGTGATTCAGTTCCCCATCTGTAAAATGGTAAGAATCATATTATATGTCTTCTTTGGACTGTAATCTGTATCAGAGGAGTGATTTACTACCTTCTAAAGTACAAAATGAGAAATAAGGACTGCACAAGACTGATTCCTAAACAAAGTATATCAAAATAATTCTATTTCACAGTGCTCTTCCGAACAGCTTGGAAGAGTCTCCTAATTTTGTAAAATGAGCACAGTTCTGCATTGCTGGATGCTAGGCACTGCAGTGACACCAGCTTTATAACTTCCCTCAAGAATTAACGTCTGATAAATATAAACTATAAACGTATGAATCAATTCCATCCATCTCCCTAATAAAACAGCCTGAACAATCCTCCTTTCCGGGCTTGGTGCTTACGTAAGACTGCTCATTGTCCACCTCCAGCATTGTTCTACAACCAGAAGCATTTCAAATTCAAGTAATACAATCGCCACCAAAAGGCTGGCTGTCATCCGTAAGCAATGTCTGCTTTCCTCAGATGGGCTGCATGCTTTTTCTAGGATTCCTCTAAGTAATAAATAGAAGAGTGATGTGTTTTAGGAATGAAACAAGTCACAACATTTAGATTTTCATACTTATGAAATGCAGCAAATCTGGATTTAGGGAAGCTTACCTTTTGCTTTCATAGCATCATAGAATATCAGGGTTGGAAGGGACCTCAGGAGGTCATCTAGTCCAACCCCCTGCTCAAAGCAGGACCAATCCCCAACGAAATCATCCCAGCCAGGGCTTTGTCAAGCTGGGCCTTAAAAACCTCGAAGGAAGGAGATTCCACCACCTCCCTAGGTAACCCATTCCAGTGCTTCACCACCCTCCTAGTGAAAAAGTTTTTCCTAATATCCAACCTAAACCTCCCCCTCTGCAACTTGAGACTGTTACTCCCGTCTAGATCTATCCTCTTTGGAACCCCCTTTCAGGTAGTTGAAAGCAGCTATCAAATCCCCCCTCATTCTTCTCTTCTGCAGACTAAATAATCCCAGTTTCCTCAGCCTCTCCTCATAAGTCATATTGGGTCCTTCCATCATGTGGCCAAGGAAGGTAAGTCTCTTTCTTCCTCTCTTACATGGTCAAAAGAGGCCCAGGAATTCATTTCCTTTCACTTACTTCAATCGTATGAAATCATTCTCTTTGCTCCCATCCTTCATGATGTGACATAAACACAGCAACTCAATCTCCACTCTCATTGGGTCTTTTGAACTAGGGAGTACAGTGATTGGCAGAACTAGTGAAGCACACCATTAAATGTGTTTGAAGCTCTCAGCTCCTCCACCCCCAAAGAGGATTTTCCACCAGAAAATGCTCCCAGATAGTATTGGAAAGGGGTCACACAGACATTCATGAAAACATTGCCCAAATCCAGAACGACGCTCTCAAAGGATCAAAGATGTTGCTTCAGCCCCAAATACTGCAAATTTTGTAACATTCAAGCTTCAGGCCTGTGCACATTCCCAGTATCTTTTAAACGGCACATTCAGTCAGAGAATTTGTGGCCAACAGTGTCTTGTGTCCTTCTGTGTGACACTCACAGTGGGCTTATCTTGGGTATTTATAAAGCAGCGGGCACCATAGTGGTTTGGCTAGGATTTAGGGGCAGGGTGTGTGTGCATGTGTTCACGTGTACTTAGCTGTGAAAAGCCTATTGAGTGAGTTACACCATATGCCACACTACACACTTGTGTGCTTTTAATTTTAAATGGGTTCAGGTTATCAGATATGAGGCTGAAAATCCCAAACAGCTGGTAGCCTACAAACGATAGTCTACTAGCTATTGTTGTTGGGTGGTGGGAGGTTAAATATATAGTAAAAACATTTTACGTCACTGACAATTCTAGACACTCCGTTTTTCATAAAAATATAAAATGTTCATGTGCCATTGTAAGCCTTCTGTATTTGCTCCATCCTACATCCCCCAGGTGCTGTAATCTGTTACACATCTAGGTTTTGCTTTGTGGAAGTTTTCTGCTCTTAAACAGGAACTGTACTCGCTCTCAGCAGTAATAGTAAGAGGGAAGGTACACATTCTCCTCTTCAGAAGTATATTTACCTCTATGTTAAAATTGCAGAGAGGATAGCTCTTAAATAAGATCTAGGTTCTCTGGTGCCAAGCTGCTTAAAAAAAGCCTAGAAAAGAAGAGCAAAGGCTGCTATAGATCTTATCCATGGTTTGCAGAATCCATCACAAAGAGACTGTGCTCACAACCAATTTTCAAATTCAAATCTAAAGTTGGTGGTGGGCCATTCTTTTGGAATATGTTCCCCATGGGGAATCTGAGATGAAATTCCCATCTTCCAGGAATGAAAGAGGCTGAGAGAGCTGCAGAGGCAATGTGCTCCATTACTGTGGTTAGGGTGCACCTTGAATCTCTCTCAGGAGACACTCTTTGGGCATGTCTACACTGCGGAAAAAAAAGGGGAGGAGTATTATTGACATAATCCCAAATATTAGCTGAGTTATAGCTATAGCTCTAAATCAAAAGGTTCCTATGCTTATAAGCCATACAGAGCGTCCCCTGCCAAAAGTACACTTGTGCTTATCAATTTTAGAAGCCAGTAATAATATTAATATTAATTATCCAAGTGGCTGAATGGATCTTCCCTTTACATCTTTTGGTTGACTGTCTGTCAAGAGAACAGGAATACTTGTGGCACCTTAGAGACTAACAAATTTATTTGAGCATAAGCTTTCGTGGGCTAAAACCCAAGCAAGTACTCCTGTTCTTTTTGAGGATACAGACTAACACGGCTGCTACTCTGAAACCTGTCTGTCAAGGACAAAGAGAACTTCTTTTTACCAAGTTCTTGCTGCTGTCTGAAAAGGATACAGAAAAGATCCATTCATTCATTATTTTATATGACTTTTTTTCCCTCTTGCAATTACTAAAACAGAGAAATACTATGATTAGCCACTTGGGTGTTGCCTAGCATGACTAATACTTGGGGCAAAATGCACCTCCAGTGCTTTCCTGGATGTACAGATACACCCTTTGAAGTGCTGACATTAGCACTTGAGAGAATTCTATTACACTCCTGCACCACAGTGGCAACAAGAAAGAAAAACAACAAAAAAAGAGGGTTTTGTTTTCTTGCCAGCAGTCCCCTATGTTTTTGCTAAAGTTCCTTGGAAGGTGAGATTCAGTCATTTGTCAGTTTCATCAGTGTCATTATTGTTTATTATTATTATTATTATTACTTGTTTTTAAAAATTAAATATGCCACTACATTTTGCAAACTCCCTAGTCTGTCTTTGATTAACACTCTTGACCACAAAGGTTACAGTGAACATTTATTCATTATAGCAGGTGCTGGTAGTGACCACTGTAATTAAAGTTGCTAAACACTTTCCATTTTCACCTCACTCCAACCCCCACTGTTTTTCACAAACTCTTAACTCTCCAAAATATTGACTCTTGGGACTGAAATTTTCCATGCTGGGCCTCTGCATGAAGGTTAATATTTCTGGAAATTTGAGCATAATCCATTCAGCCATTTTGAGTTACGGAAGAGGAGTTGGTTTTTTTTAAATGAATCTTTACGTACTTATAATTATCCACAGCCTTAGAGGAGCCTTAACCAATCTTAAGGCCTTAGAGCAGTTTCAACTATAAAACAGACAGACATACAAAACAAAAAGAGGAAGAGTCTTGGAGGAGAGGTGACTAGAACGTTGGACAATTTATGCTGCCTAATCTTGCACTGAGAACTGCATGGGCAGACTCCTGTATCTGTGAACAGTCCCACTGAAGTGGGGGTCCGTGCAGGGTCCACCCAAACGTATGCACTTGTAAGAACAAGGCCTTAGCCATTGATGCTAAATAATACTAGGTGCCCTTTGGCTGAATGGTGCCTCTTTTAGAACTAATTTTTTTCCCTTTTTTCCTTTCTAGGAAGTTAAGTGTAAAATATGCATAAACCAATTTTAAGGTTGTAGAGTTAAACACTCAAAAGTCAGAAAATGTGAAGGCCATCTTTGAATGCACAGTATTAACTTGGCCTCTCTGTATGCATGTATATATATTACAATATATTTGGAATTATTGTTATGGACAGTGACCGCTCACACTTCACCACAAAATCTCGCTACATTTGTCTTAACCCTAACCTAGAGGCAGAACACTGCGATCCCTAGCACCATACTAAAGCATTGGTTCGGTGCCAGTTGAGAGAGGTGAGTTCTATTTATTGAATTACCACACATTTCCTAAAACATCTACATATGTTATATTGTTTAACAAAAGATGGGGGTTTTGAGCACAGGAGAGAAAAAAAATGAGAAGGAAAGAAAAATTAGACAGAGTCATAAATCAATATCCCTAGTTGCTTATGGATCAGTATTTACAGTTTATCAAATGACAAAAACAAATACTCAGTATGTTATAAATAAAGTGAATATCAAAAGGATAATGAATGAATATTTCAGTTTTCTTACATTGCTAGTTAAATTTATGTCCAGTCCTACAAGGCGCTAAGAACTCCTGTGAAGTGGGAGCAACTTCAAATGTCAATGGGAGCTGTGGGTCTCTGGTATCTCACAGAATTGGGCCTACTGTGAGTTGTGACTCAGAGACAGACACAATCACTCTTCCTAACAGGAAGGCATCATAAGTGAAAATGACTACTTGCACCCGTCTCTCTTAAGAACATAAGAATGGCCATACAGGGTCAGACCAGTGATCCAGCTAGCCCAGTATCCTGTCTTCCAACAACAGCCAATGCCAGGTATTTCAGAGGGAATGAACAGAACATGGCAATTATTGAGTGATCCAGCCCCTGTCATCTGGCAGCCAGAGGCTTAGGGACATTTCTTAGGGACTTCCTTTTGGCTTTCCAATTTTACAGAGATTTCATGTTACCACCACAGATTAACCCCAGATTGCAGACCAAATACATTTAACTAATTTCCTCATATGTTTAGTCTTTGGAACTTGTGAAGGAGGATTGCAATAATAAGGATCTATACAATGTTATAAAGTAAACATCTCTCCACAGTCCTAATGGAAAACTCTACCCCACAACCATTCCCCTCCTCCCAGTCCTGGCATGTTCTGGTTTTAGGAAACATGAACTAAAGAGAGATGCCTTGAATCATGCCTCCAAGCTGGCAGAGGTAGCAGATTCCACCATCATGGATCCTCCACCAAGAATACTTTAGGGACTGGCAGTAGCTGTATCTCAAGCTCTTCTCAGCTACCACAGTAGGCCAGGGGAAAGGCAACCTTTTTAGGTAGCTGGTTCCCAGATAACTTGAGGAGAGGAGGAAGGGCCAAGGTGCTGTTGCAAAGTGGGAATCCTGACGCCATTGCAGCTGCCTCTCTATGCCCAGGTCTGCCTGTCCAACCATAGGCCAGAGTATGAACTGCTGGTAGTAGGAAGGAGCTTGGAACCCCCCACGGCCCACTTGGCCACTATCACTCAAGAGACACCTACCCCCACCAGCTACAGGAGACCTATACTATGTGTGGGGCCTTGGGGCAGGAGAGGGATAGAATAGAAATAGTGGGTGTTTTGCTGAGGGAAAAAGCATGGAATGGACAGATTTCTGAGGAGACTATTTTGTCCAGAGAATAGCATGTCATTCACTGACTGAGGCAGAGAACAATTGAGGGACATCCTTGCTAAAATTTCAGCAGTACACACTGTTCATGCTATCTTTATGTATTTCTAATGTTCCCAGCACTGTGGTGTTCAGACACAATATGCCTAATTAGGGATAACGTTATTTCTGGGAACAGCAGGCCAGTTGCTCACCCATCCCTCATCATAAACCATTTCCCCTTGTGCGATTAAATTTAGAAAAGATAAACAACTTCAATTATGGCCAGAAGTGAATAGGGAAAGCAGGTGTGTACTAACATGAATGACAAGATAATGTCCATAATGATAATATACTGTATGGAACCAGACCTATGCCCATATAGCACAAGATACAGGTACTGTGATCCTGAACAGTGAACCTACAAGAAATGCAGAGCAATAAAAGGGTTAACAAAATAGCATTTCCCTTGAAATGCACTCAGCTCTTATCAGAGAGCAATCTTCATGAGCCAGGATTTTGGGTGCTGTAAAAAGATGGTTGTTAGCGTGTGAGTAATTACAATGAATTTCCATAAGGCTGGAAGCCTTGTATCAGAGCATTAATATGACTGAGATGTGCATATCATTTTTGGACTAGCTTCAAAGAAAATGTATGATTCAAAAGCAAACCACAGTTTGTTTTATTGTAAAATGGATGCTGGGCTTTACAGACTGAAAATTTTCAAAGAAAATAGTTTTTATGTTTTGAAAATTAATGTATTAATCATGCTCTTAAGGTTATTATAAAATAAATACTTCATGATCAAACACATGTTTTTGATATATGGCTTAATTAAATCACAATGATTTGTAATACAAAGATGCCAACGAATATGAAACGAGCTCCATTTTACTTAGAAAGGTCATTCTTTATTCTCCTGATTAAAACTCCTAATAAAATTACAGCAGCTATGTTTTTCATCAAGGAAGTAGTTAAACAACTAATTTTTATATAAATACATTCCATGCCAGTTCAATAAATTAGAAAAAAACAAGAATAACCTAGTTAAAATGCAATTCAGAGGAAACAGTGGGCGGATGGCTATTTACATGAGAAAGCACAGACTAAATGAGCCTCATAAATTATTCACAGCTAACCAATAGAATTTAGGGGATCAGATCTCTTTAGAAATTAAGTGAGCGCTACTGGAGAGACACTCCATTTTTCCCCCCACCAGAGCTGACAGGAGAATCTACTTCGAACATCCTAATGAATTTCAGTCCCACATCTGCTTGCAAGCAAGGCCAAGATCACCTTAAAAAGGAATCTGTGACAAATCACTCTGTCATTTGTGCCAGTAGTCGCTATCCTGATATATTCCCAGCCTTCTGAGGCATAAAATACAAAGGATTCAGTGATGAGATCAAGCAGCAAAGGAAATACGTGCTTTTTATGATTTTTTTGTCTGTTCTGTGCATTGTTTTCCCTTTTTCGCACCCGAATTAATTAAATCTTTCCCTGTAAAAGCCAGACTCTATTTCTGTCAACTGCCTCTTTTTTAAAAAAAGGTTTAGTAAACTACAAAGTTGCCTTGCACACACCACAGATTTCATTCTCATCTCTCCAGCAGTTCTTTTTCTCCAAATGGGGAAAGAGAGGAAATGACACTCTCTCATTCCTGCTTTTTGCGCCCAAACAAAGGCAATTATGTAATTTTCATTTTTCACATGTAATGTCAAGGCCTTATTAAGTTTAATTTAGATTAATAAAATTGGAGCCAAGGAGAGGAAAGCTGCTCTCATCATAAAGGGAAACATCTCAGGAGCTGGCCTCTTTTCCTCCCCCAACTTTATCACATCTTGTCCTATCCTGGCTATTTCAAGCTGAGAAACAAGCTAAAGGGGAGGAATTAGGCCCTCTTTTACGGCTGGATCCCACAAGGCACAGAGCTCTTCAGTGCTCATCCAGCAAAGCACGTACAATTCTGGCAACTGCACATACAAATCAGGTATTTGTATGCATACATTGCTTATGATGAATTCAGTTGGTTATTTACATCTACTTGAGTGAAAAATTACAATAATTATGCATATAAATACGGCATGGAATTCTGTATGCAGTTTTAAAAATCAGCTCCTTGTGACCATGTTCCCTCCCCACCCAAATTTCAGAAGGTTTTTCAATATGGCTCAGCATCTGAAGTATGTCTTCATTTTAAGTTATCTCCTATCTCTTCTGATAATGAATATGGCTTCATAAACTAAATCAATTCACTGCTGTCATTTTGTTTCTGCAGAGTCTGAAATAATTATCTAGGACCAGGTCACAAATAAAGGAAGATACAGAGTGAGGGGTCAAATTAGCCACTGCTTTTGTTAAATAATAAAGTGAGCCAAATCAGCCAAACCTAAGCAAGGTAGGATGTCCTTGCTAAAAATGACTTAGACCATTGTGTGCTAGGTAATCTACACCATAGCAGAAACCAAAGGCACTACTCCACTGGGACCAGCATCCACTGGTGAAGTCCTACCCTGGGATAGGTTACCCTGGCAAAGATGCAGCCTGGTATATTGGGCCTTCATGCAGTCATGTCTCTCCATTTGATGCCCCTTACAGACGCCAGTAGCTTGAATCCCTCAATGTGTGCACATGGCATAAATGGATCACTTTACCACATGAGGTTCTTTGGGAGTTCCAGGTTTGATTGAACATATCATCAAGTGAACCGTAACTAAACTGTCTGGTTTTGTAAGGTGCCTGGCAAGTTTCACTATCCCCACCCTACCCACAAGCAGCTCCTGGCACACACTCTTTCCCTGTTTATGTTTTCTGGGTGATGAGGCAGTGACCTGTATCCCCAATTCCTCCTATAGACTTGTCTGGTGTCAGCCATTACTTTGTATCTGACACCTGTGATTATAGGTGTCAAGGGGGAGGGTTTGGAGACTTATAGCAGGTAGAATTTTAGCTCCCCCTCCCAAGCAGGCACCCTGCCCTGCAGTCCTACCTTCATGAACAAGTCTGTTGTCTTATGGGTGTCTTCGAAGGAGCGGGCCCTGAGGAGACAGTCATCCAAGTATGGGTAGATCATGATCCCCAGGGTGCGTAAGTGTGCCGCTACTATGGAGAGGACTTGGAGAATACTCTGGGGGCCCACGAGAGGCCAAAAGGCAGTACTCTGTACTGGTAGTAGTCCTGACCTAGGGTAAACTGGAGGAATCAGGGCCTGCCCCCTGGAAGACACCCATAAGACAACACGGGCGGCATTTTGGGGCGGAACCTTCCGCTGCCTAGGGCGACAGAAAAGCTGGCGGCGCTCCTGGGAGGAATTGTCTGTGGGGAGGTAGAATCAATATGTGGAAAGTAGGCATCCTGAAGGTCAAGGGCCAAGAACCAATCTCCCTGTTCCATGGATGGAATAATCACTACTAATGTGACCATCTTGAATTTTTGAGCCTTCACATATTTGTTCAGTGCTCTGAGGTCCAGTATGGGTCTCCAACCTCCCTTTTTCTTGGGGATCAGGAAATATCAGGAATAAAACCCCTTTGCCTCAGAGATGTGCAGGCATAGATGTGTCTATGGCTCCTAGAGATAGGAGATGATCTATGTCTTAATAGTCTCTCATGAGAGGGGTCCCTGAAAGGGGGGGGGGGAGGGAAGTGGATAGAATACCCAGGAGAGATAATTTCCAAAACCCCATCTGTCGGATGTTATGTGTTTCCAGTTCTGATGGAACAGAACCAGACGATATCCAAAGGGATGAGAGAGGTCGGAAAGTTGCAGTTGGTGTTGTGGGGAGTAGTCTCATGGGGCCTCAACCAAGGAGTCAAAATTGGTGTTTTGAGGTGGAAGGTTGTGATGTGGAGGATTGAGGGCATGATGATTTACACCTCTGAATTTTAGATTTTTTTCCATTGTGGCTCATAATAGCACTGTAATGGGTACTGGGTTGGACATGACTTTTGGGAAGGCTGAGGGGTAAATTTCCTTTTTTGCCTAGCCCCAATGACCGAAGTGTGGCTCTGGAGTCTTATGGCGCATGGCATCGGTCTTATCTGCAAACAATTTGAAGGGGAGATCCTCGACAGTGATCTGAACCTCCTTTGGCAGTCCCAAAAGATGCAGCCACATCACTCACCACATCACGACCACTGTGGAGATTGAACAGGCTGCAGTATCCATGGCATCGAGTGCAGTTTGGAGTTCTGTTTTTGCCACCAACTGCCCCTCTTGTATGATGGCCTGAAATTGGTCTCTGTATGACTCTGGCAGGTGATCAATAAAGTTGTTAAGCTTGGCATAATTTGTGCAATTGTATTTGGCCGCTTGGTAGTTTGCAATAAGAAATTGCAAAGTCATGGAAGAGTAGACCTTTCTCCCAAACAAGTCCAGTCTCTCCCAATCCCTATAGTAAGGGGTGGATTTTGAATAGTGCTGGTGGCCACAGGAGGTTCACTTTATCCACCACAATGGAATTAGGTGGAGGGTGGGAGAAGAGGAACCCTGAGTTTTTGGTGGGGGCATAATACATTTTGTTGGCCTCTGTGCACATCTGTGCAGACAATGCTGTTTGCCATATGAATCTTACTGGGTCCAAAAGCACCTCATTAATAGGGAGGGTGATCCTTGAGGAGGAGGAAGTATGTAGAATGTCCAGCAGTTTATGGTGGGTGTCCCTCATCTCGAGAGGGATTTGTACTGAATCTGCCATCCTCTTTGTAAGGTCCTGAAAGGACCTTAAATTCGCTACCAGGGACGGAGGAGGGGGCATTATGGCCTTATCTGAAGAAAAGGAAGAAAAATGAGTTGGTGTTGTGGTCTTCTCTTTTGGCTCAATCTCCTGCTGTTTGGAGATTTCCTCCATAGGCTCTGAGGCTCTAGATCAGCGGTTCTTAACCCACAGCCCAATTAGCACACAGCTGCAGCCCAGCTGTGTGTTAAAGGCTATGGGGCTGGGTTACCAGCTGCCTGGCTGCCCAGCGCCTCGAGGTCTGGGCTGCCTGGCTGGACAGGGCACGGTGTGGCACAGCGGGGTCGGAGTCCAGAGCGGCAGGTTCCGGGGCTGCCACTCTGCCAGCCCCATGTGGCGGAGTCCGGCGGGGTCTGGGGCTGCCTGCATGGCGGGGTCTGACAAGGTCTGCGGCTGCCACTCTGCTGTCCCCGCATGGCGGGGTCTGGGGCTGCCGCCCAGCTGGCCCCACAGGGAAAAATCAGTCCAAGTTAATGAATAAGCTCTCGCTTCCTGTCTTTCTGACATATGACTGGCACCAAGACATAAAAAAAGCAAACCCAAAACACTGGTCTTTTGACTAAGTTTACTCTGTTACCTCTATTACAGCCAGCGAATTAATCACACTTGTGAATTCACAGCAGTTCTCTTGAAGTCAGGGGAGGCTCCAGGCACCAGCGCAGCGTGTTGGCATCTGTGAGGGTGACATTCAGGCGGCGTGCCTGCGGGAGGTCCGCTGGTCCCGCGGTTTCGTTGGCAATTCGGCGGCAAGTACGCCAAAGCCGCAGGACCAGCAGACCACCCACAGAAACACCGCCGAATCCGCGTGACCGCGGACCGCCCGCAGGGATGCCGCCGAAGCCCGCCTGACTTCCGTGCTTGGGGCGGCAAAAAACATAGAGCCACCCCTGCTTGAAGTGGTTGGTGTAATCATTGCAGAACACTTGCTTTTGGTAGAACAGAGAAAAATGACACAAGCAAATATATTTCAGTTATTGCATTCCTGTCTGCACCCATCCCAACATCAAGGCTCTTTGGAAAATTAAATGCTCCAATGGACCTTCCGATCTTACTAGTACAACAAAAATACTATGTCTGCAACTCCAATTTTTCATTCACCAGAAAATAAAACTTTATAATCTTTAGAATTAACAAAAAAGTGATTTAGAATAAAAATATAATATCAAATTTTAAAAACAGGAAACATTGCACACTCAATTCTGACTTATTTACATTGTTGTTCTCAGTAAAGTAAGGCTCTCCAAAACCATTTGTTATCAGTAAACATTGTGAACGCAATCCTTTTCTCCTTGCATATGTAGTAATTTGGGGCATTCAAGAGTTTTATCATTCACATGAGCATGGGAATCTAGAGGGATTTCCTTTCAACACAGATGCCAAGTCAAATAAAAACAAATTTATAAACATTTGTCAGATGGTTGTGGTCTGTCAAGCCCACTATGTATTTTTGGTAATGAAACAAAACCAAGCCTGGTGCCAGTGATTTATTTTTTTAGTCATTCTATAATCTTCATAAAGTGTAAAAACACATCTGTGATGAAACAGCACATACATACAGCATAACATTAGTACAGTCCATGTGCTGAGTGCATATATTACCTCTTCAAAAGCTATTCATTCTAGTTTAACACCACCCCTCTATTTCTGTCCTTCTGGTTTCATGCATTCTAGCATGAATACTAAGGACCTGATCCAAAGCCCATGGATGGGAATTCTGTCATTGACTTCAATGAGCTTTGATCGGGCCCCCTATGAGATTTCCAACACCATTTACAAGGTGTTGAATGCCCTCAGCCCCCTTGACTTAATTCTTTTCCCAACACCTTGCAGGACTGCCCCTTGCCCCGGAGTTCATCATAACACAGAATATTACAAACTAGCTCAGACCATTTTTGAAGAAAAAGATATTAAAGATAAAGTGATGGTTAATCTTGCCAAGGTGGCCTTGCAGTGGTCTTCACGCTCTTACTCCTGTGGGAGCTCTTCCCCTTCTGGTGAAGGGCTAACCCCTTAGAACTCTGCTGCTGCAGCTTGGCTGATGAGTTGCTGGATGCTTCTGCCATCACAGACACATGTTTGGGCAAAATACTTTCACTGTGTGGAGGAGGCAGGGGTGTTGAATCTGGCACTGGGTTATCTTTTGAAATCTTATCCAAGCCACTTGCAGCTCCTCCTCCTGCACTTTCCCCTCCTTCAGACTTTGTAAAATGAGGAATGGATTCTGCTTTCTTCTCTTTTCGTTCCTTTCTTAAGCTCTGAAGGTTTTCAAAGGCCAGAGCCAGTTCAGTTTGTAAGGTTTCCATTTCACTGGCTGCTTTATCCCGTTGTTCCCCACGGTCTTTGAGTGAATGCTCCAAAGAGAGGAAGAATTATTTTCCAAACCTTGACAGGGCCTCATCACCTTAAGAGATAATAGGGCAGTGAGTTAAATTACAACAGACATTTCACATCAACAGGAATAATCAGGGAGATTTATAAGTGCCAGTAGTCACATTAAAGTATAAAAGCATAAATCAGTAGTAGTTTTGACATGGCTTGGAATGTGTCAGTAAAGCTTTAAATCTCTTGTCCTGTGGATCACCTGGTTCTTTGCAACATGTGGTTCATCATTTATCTAGAAAAGCTAAGACTGACAATACAGTGTGTTAGAGAAAGTATGTCCCCCTCTACCAGAAATCAACAGCGCCTGTGTGTAGTAGTCACTAGCCTTCTGCCAAAGATGCCTGAATGCTACTCCCAAATTGGTCAGACAAATTGCTTTCAGATTATGTAAGCCACTCCCTTTCTCCCTCTCAGCAGTTGTCTAAAATTCAGATCTTGTATTCCCATTAGACTGTCAGCCCATACCTTGGTATTTCAACTAGAAAAACACTAGCCTAGAGTAGCCACAATGGAAATCATCACTGATTATGCATGTTCTTGTTAATCCACAGTTTAGACTCAATAACGAAAAATGGTATAAGACAAAGTCAGGGTTATGGAATTTCTTCCATTTATAAATTCAAGTCAAGGTGCCAGTGAGAAGTAGCACTTTTTCCTTTTATGGGTTTGTCTTTTTATTGTTATACAAATAAAATACAAAGGCACACACACTGTTATACAGTAGAACTGTGCAGAACTTTTTCCTTTTCCTCCTGGGTTTGATGCCAAGACTATTGGTTAGACACTGCAGAGTTCAAAGCTTCTAACTGATACAACAGTATATGATAGCACTGACTTTCTTTTTTAATAAGGTTATGTTTGGAAAGGTACAAAAAAAGGAAGTATTTAGGAATCTACTCATTTTTTTACCCCCTGCATAGAGTTGAACTTCTGCAAGATCTATAATTGTCTACTTCCTAGATCCTAGACAGAAACAATCCATCCCCTTCCATGTGTGGAGAAGACAAAGGAGGGAGATTATAGTCAATTTAAGATCCACTTATGATCTCATCCTGCACCACCCTGTCCTACCAGGCAGGATGTGGCATTTTGGGGAAGTTCTCTTCAGGTGATTTCACTGTCAATTGACAGTGGCCTCGCACCTCAGCCGAATTAGGGCAATAAAAATCTAAAAGCCAATGTAGTTTCTATGGGATGATAAATAAACCTGATGTAGGAACATAAAAGCTCCTATACCATCCCCTTCCTTGCAGCCAGTGTAAGATGCATGACTGGGGCTTTCCCTCACCCTGGTGATCCTTGACTGAGGTGTGGTCTAGAAGAAAGAACAGAAGACTAGAATCCAGGGACTCAAGTCTTGCTGTGTGATGTGGGATAGAGACCTCTATATTGATGCAAATATAATATTAATCAAATGGTTATATCTTATTTTTAAGTCATTACTAACTTGTTTGCACCTTTATTTAATATTAAAGAAATATCTACAAGAATGTTCTAGCCAGGATGTTTGGAAATATAAAACATATGTTTAATTTGTTATGTTACAAAATGTTAAAGCTTATCAAAGAAATTCCAGAAGGTTTCTGCTTCTATCTCCCAAGGACAAGCGAACATCAAGATGACAGACCATGTCAGACATTAAGGTGTTAAGTGGAGGCCTAATTATGTTGTGTTCTTAAAAACTTTAGAGAAAAATATGTCAACATTTTAAAACTTTTATTTCTTAAGTAATGAATAATTATTTTTTAAATGTTGAAAAGAAAAAAACCTTTGTAAAATGCAGACTTGCAAATACGTTAGCTAAATACAAAACTGCTAATATAATTCCTGATGTTATTGCTATGTAAATGGTAAAATGCTTTATGTACCACCTGGAATCTAATGACCTTGCTAAACTAGTGTAGGAAGTCATTTAAGTACAGACTATTTATATTACTGGGGAACTAATTACGTACTGGCAGTACACACACAAACCCTAACCAATTCTGGAAGATGAGTATCATCTCTCCAAAGTCATCAACTTTAAATTATTTAAGATAAAGACTTTGTAAGAGTTATTTAATTTTAAAAGACTATTTTGAAAACTGAAAACTTTCATATAAAGAACAGGAGTGTTTGGACTTTTTAAAAAGAGAATTTTATTTCTTCTCAAACTCTAATAAAACTGAAAGATTATTTCAAACTGGATTGAATAAAAAAAGAGTTAAAACAAAGTTTAAAAGTTGTCTGCATCATTCCTGCCACAAGAAAAACAAAGGCAATTAAAGAAATGTTGCATATTCATTAAACAGAATATGTAGACATATTTAGGAACTGAAAGTGTCACCTAAGCCAACCCTAAAGGCATAAAGCCAATGAAAGGGTGACAGTGACCAGTTTACAATCTAAACAAGCCTAGAAGAGGTGTGCTTTCCTATAATCTCAGGAAAACAGGAAGAAGGGTAAAAAAAAAACCCTGTAAAGTGAGCTCCTCTCTCTCTCTCACACACACACACACACACACACACCCTCTGCAACCCTGCTCAAACACAGCATTCCACAAGCAAAGTGCCATAAACAAA
The DNA here is from genome assembly GCF_028017835.1 of Emys orbicularis. Lineage (NCBI taxonomy): Eukaryota > Metazoa > Chordata > Testudines > Emydidae > Emys > Emys orbicularis. The sequence goes on along the minus strand of NC_088688.1, from coordinate 62,015,015 downwards.
TTAACAAAAACAGCGAAGACTCAAGATGAAAGTAACCCAAGGAAAACCTCCCTAAAACTTCAACATGGATTGGTGAGAGGAAATTAACTAAATCAGTGCCAGGGGATTAGATTTGCAATTCTTGTAATGATTTTCCTGGAATATTAAAATGCTGTTGTAACTTAAAAGACTAACAGTTTCTCCTGAAACATCAAATGATTGGACCACATATTTGGAGAGGAGACAGGGACTAAACATTGGTAAACAGTGAAACAGTGGAATGTAAAATTCTTAATATTCATAACTGGTGTTTCTTAAGACGGCTCCTCAAATGGCTTTTTCTAGGTAACTAATTTAAATATGTTCTTCATTTAGTTAAGATTGCTTACTTTGCCAACTGTAAACTGGCTGATTATTTATTAATAACCAACAGGTTCCCCTCCCCTGCACAAAATTCTTTTGCCCATTGTGACACTACACACCATATTCTTCATGAAAATATTGTTATAATATGATTATAGCATGACCATGATATGTTTTGTGCAAGATAAGGAATGTGAGATATCATTGGAAAGGTTAAGATTTGCTGAATATGATTATTCCATTTGTATGCATGTATCATTTTTGTATCTAAAGTTAGGAATATTGACTATACATCTGTACTACAAAAGTATTTGCACCTGGGGAACACCCACCAGACAGAATACAATCAGTCTGGCTGGCTAGCTGGGGACAAGTCAATGAACCATTAGGGAGAATGATAGGTCTTTGAAGATGCTAATCTCACACCTTCCTAGGATGCTACAAATGGCTGCTTTGACACTGCAGGGTCATGTAATCATGTCACCTGGTACTGGACTCCATGATAGAATACCAGTATTTTTCCACCTGAGGGAGGGGGGACCACACCGGAAAACAAAGGGTTCCCGCCATACGTAAAACCTATTTAAGGCAAAAGGAGGGACATTTTCAGTGGTCGTTCTTCCCTGAATCCCCGCCCAGGATGACTGCTGTGAACATCTAAGAAACAAAGACAAGGGGGGGAGAAGGACTGAGCCCAGGCTGGGAAGGTGTCTGGCCTGTGAAAGAAATATCTGGAGTTTTAAGCTACAAGCAGGAGCAGCTTGCCTTCAAGAATCTCTGCAATCTGCCTGAAACATTTAAGGTGAGAAATTACTACTTGTAACCAGTTTCTTTAGTCTATTAAACTTAGTTTGTGTGTTTATTTCATTTGCTAGGTAATCTGCTTTGATCTGTTTGCGATCCCTTATAATCTATCTTTTGTAGTTAATAAACTTGTTTTTGTTTTCTCTAAAACCAGTTTGTGGAATTCATAACTGGGGGCAGGAGGGGGGCAAAAGCTGTGCACATCTTCCTCCACACTGAGGGAGGGGGCGAATTTAATGTGCAGCGCATGACAATACAATTTTGGGTTTATACTCCAGAGGGGATGTGCACTGGAGTGCCAGGCGATTCCCTAGCTGAAGCCTATCCATGCAGAGCTGATTTCAGTGTCTGTGTCTTTCTGCAGCTAGGTGTGTCCCTACCTGTGTGTGTGCTGGAGGAGGCTTGAGGGCATGACTCAGCAGGACAGTGTAAGGGAGCCCAGGCTGGTGGAACAGCCGGGCTCAGTGGCACCCCAGAGGTGTGTGGGGGGGGGGGGCGGGGTAACCCATCACACCCATCTATAAACAAAGTTGTCTAAGAGTACACTAAAGAATGGATTCACAATAATTTTGGAAAATAATAGAGACTTTGGTCTAAACTTACACACATACACAAAAATTCATGCATCCCCAGAGGTGGTTCACTCTCAAGGCTGTAATCTCTGTTAAAGTTCTCCAAAGAGATGTACAGAAAAGACTGTAATGGAAGTCACCAGTTTATTTGCCCGTATTCTGTCATTTGTGTTGTGTTGTTCGGGGTTTTCTTTTCCTTTCTTTAATAGTAAAATAGCCATGGTTAATAATTGTGATTATTTTGCTTGGTCTTGATATGGCATCCCCTAAGGAATGTAAAATAATCCCTGTGACTAAATAGTGGGAGCCACACCCATGTGTTGGCACTAAGAGAAACAATTAGTCAGAGCTGGCCTACCATTTCTTGTTTCTCTAAACTAAATATTTTTAGTAATTTTTTCAATAAATTTACTCGGTGTCCAAAAATTTTAAAGTACCCCTTCCAACTGCACACTGACCTTTCAATGTCTCTATAACTCAGTATCCCCATTTGTAAAACCAGGATAATGATACTTAAATTACCTAATTCAGATGGGTGAATATTAATGTTTGTAAAGTGTTACAAATGTGTGAGCATGTAAAGTTCTGTGTAAGTGTTGAGTGGCTTTGCCATTAACATACACCTTATTTCTCTACCATTCCAGTTTCTCAGCATCTACTCTCTCAGCATTTGACTGAACATAGATGTCTTCTTGATTACTGCAGAATCACCGCTGGAGGGGCAGGCAGTGCAACTGGCCACTACAACCCATATGCAGCCTTTGTTACTTTTAGGTCCTCTTATATCACCACAGAACTGATACTTGTTGCTGTTGATGCTCACTCCAGTTTGCAAATGTAAAAGGCCCAGTTAGTGCAGTTTTCTATATTTTGGGGGGGAAGAGATATACATCTCCTGCTGCGAAGCCTCTGCAACAACATTCAGCTGTTGTATAGTTATCTCCAGTAGCATGACTGTTAATCTGGTGCCATTTGGGGCTAGTGAAGCCCAATAATGAAGAAGGAATCACAGTTTTTGAAGTGGACAAGATAAGACTAATGCTGGGTGCAGATCCTCTATCCTTTGCACTGTTTTGCCAATAGAAATCTAACTTAACCTGCCCAAGGACAATCACCTCAGTGATCCAGCCAGATCCTCCAGTGGCATACAGCAGATGTAAAGGCTCTTTAGCTACACATCTTCCCTGGAGCAGGGGAAAGAATGTATGCCCAGAACTCCCCAATGCAAGACCAAACATGGCCTGTGAATTCAGCTATGTATACACTACAGCCTATGTCGGCATAACTTATGTCACTCAGGGGTATGAATAAACCACCCCCGACATATGTTACTCCGACATAAGCGCTCGTGTGCACAGTGCTATGCTGGTAGGAGAACTTCTCCCGCCGACATAGCTTCTGCTGCTCACAGAGGTGGTTTTATTATGCCGACTAGGCAACTCTCTCCCATCGGCATAGAGCATCTTCACCAAACGCGCTGTTGCAGTGCAGCTGCATTAGCACAGCTGCACCACTGTACGTGTAGACATGTCCTAACTAACTGTGCCTTGACATAAGGTCCTTAACTGCAAAAGTCCATATGTTTGTGGATTCAAATCACAAACACTGCACGTTAAATGTAGTTTTTGCCTGTGGACTTGAATTTCTTTTGACATAGATTCAAATTTTTGCTAACGGAAGCTCCATCTGATACCAAAGTGAAACAGATAAAGAATTTTGAGATAGAAAACAAAGTCAAAGGTGACAAGTGTTGCTAAAATGAAAAGAAAACATGGCTTATTTGCTCTAATTTCCAATCAGTTACAATACATTACATAGCAGCCATACCAATCAGCTATTATAGAAAGCCAAATAAAATCAAGCACTATACATAGATGAGCAAAGCTACAGTGAATGTCAGAAAGTAGAGATGGTAGGCATAACAGGGTCCCTTATTTCTTGTTGTTGAAAGAAATACTGATAAAGCCCAGCTTGAGCACTCTCTGTCAAGTCTCTTGGATGAAGTTGGCAAGGCAGAAGTTGAACACAGCTGTGGAAAGTCTTCAGAAGTGTCATGAAATGTTATAGAAAATGGTCATTGAGAGGATGCTATCCTGAAATAGAAGGCCTGGTCCCTTGTTAAGTCCCCTTTGTGCCCCATCCAACACAAGGGAATCCTCAGCCATAGGCACCGACTCCATGGGGACTCCGGGGCTTAAGCACCCACAGAAAAAAAATAGAGGGTGCTCAGCACCCACCAGCCACAGCTGTTCAGTGGGACTGCTGCTCAGCTGCTGGCAGGAGGCGCTCTGGGAAGGGCAGAGAGCAGCGAGTGGCAGGCAGTTGGAGAGGTCTGGGGGGAGGGGACGGAGTTGGGGCAGGGCCTCGGGGTGGAACGGGCGTGGAGCACCAACCAGGAAAATAAAAGTCAGCGCCTGTGTCCTCAGTTGATGAAAACCAGCAGAGCTATAGAGTTGTGCCACCTGCTCTCCACTCCACAATGTCCTCAGCCTATGGACTATTCCAGGTCATGTCAAGCAGGGCCGGCTCCAGGCACCAGCCCACCAAGCATGTGCTTGGGGCGGCACCTGGAGGGGGGCGGCGCGGCGTGGCGCTCAGGCCCGAGAGCGGGGCCGCGACTGGGCTCTCCGCCCTCCTCCCGGCGCTCTGGCCGCCGGGGAGAGCGGAGCCACGGCGGGCTCGCCGCCCTCCCCCTGGCGCTCTGGCCGCCGGGGAGAGCGGAGCCCCGGCCGGGCTCTCCGCCCTCCTCCCGGCGCTCTGGCCGGTCGGGGAGAGCGGGGCCCCGGCCGGGCTCTCCGCCCTCCTCCCAGCGCTCCAGCCGGCAGCGGAGCCGCGGCGGGCTCGCCACCCTCCCCCCGGCGCTCCGGCCGGTTGGGGAGAGCGAGCCCGTGGCCGGGCTCGGCGCCCTCCCCTGCCACGCTCCCCGCGGGGGGGGCAGGGCGCGGCGGGAGGCTTTTTTGCCTCGGGCGGCAAAAAAGCCAGAGCCGGCCCTGATGTCAAGGACCAGGGTGGAGCTATGGAGACACCTTTGCCTCTTTCACTTTCATTTGCATTGAATCTGCGCTCAGCACAGCTGAGAATCCAGTCTGAAGAATTATAAAGTCATTTTATAGCAGCCTTTCCAGACCATCATGAAAATTTACCAATCCCAGCACAAAGTCTATTTGTCCACTCTTTACCATTATGTCAAATGATTGGAGGGTAGGGAGGGAGAATAGGTATTTGAATAGCCAGTCAAAAGATAGGCTAAACACCATGATATCTGAGCAGTTTTCTACAGAACAATATATTTTATCTATCCACCCCAGTACTGGAGTTCATTTGATCTCTGCTCCCAACTGCACTGATACTTACTACACATATATCTCATCTGCAAGGTGCTATTTTAAGGGTCAGGTTAGGACATTTTTGGAACATTAAAACTTAGAGCCCTAATCCTGTAATGGAGGAACACTCCTATTCCTGCACGTAGCCCACTGAAATCAATGGAGCCCCATGCAGCCAGGTGCAATCAATTTCAAGATTGGGTTTTTTGTGCATCTTTGTTTATTCTTTAGTCCTTGAGACATTGAGATGGACAGTTCTGCATTTATTTTCTAATTTGCAGAAATTAATAACTAATTGCAAGTTCTGGAAAAGATATGAAACTTTTACAGTTTATAATGTCATCAACATTTCTGCACCGCTGATGAGCTCTGAAATGTCCGATGTTCAACAAAAATCTAGATGCCAAGGGTCTCTCAAACCAATTCTAAACTAATCTACGTTTCTGCCTGCTACACAAGTGCAAAACTTCCTGGCAATAAGTCAATTTTGCTGTCAGTATATCCTGAAAAACAAGGTGTCATTCCAGGTTCTTTTTGTTTTTATAACAATGGCCTTCACAAAATCTAGTCTTTATGCCTCTGATATATAGCAGTGCTGTTACTATTTATGAAATGTGGCATATGGCACTAAGTATAATTTTACCTCCTGTTATAAAAATGTAGTAACAATAATAAACTAAAGAATAAAAAGCCATATCCTGTGCTCCTTACTCAGTTTTTAATTAGGCAAACTCCTCAACAATTGAGTATGAACTTCCAGATTTGGCGCAATAAAAGTGAGGATATAGATTTACCGTAGTTTTGAAAAAAATGCCACAGTTTAAATGTGGACACAGTCATCTGACAAACTCAAAATGAGACACTCATTGTTAAAGCTCACTTGAGTGTTCTCCCTCTAATGCTGCTTTCCCACACTTTATTCAAATATAATTGGAATGTTCATTTAGAATTCTTACAAGAAAGGAACCAAACAGCTGCCAGGTTTTTTTTAGAAATAACAATACATGGTCTTGATGTAAAACAAAAGAGTGCAAAGCTGTATTACACTGAGAACTTCAGGGGGTTGACCAATTTTAACCATACTGCCAATTACAGAGTTTCTGGTGTGGAAAAAATCTACTGTTATTTCACCTTTTCTTTTGGAAGTTAAGTGTAGATGAAGTTAGGTAGAGAAGAGCTTAGTTGCAGGATGGTGTAATTTGTGTGTTTTAGAAGAAAGGGTTTTTTTGTGTTTTTTATTTTTTTCCCCCTGATGTATTTACTCATGAACCTTTTGCTTAGATGCAGTATCTGGTTTTCACTGAGAACCATCTTGGACCCTGAGTTGAGTAAGACACAAAGGGACAAAATGACTTGCTTTTTGACACACAAATCCTGCTTGTGCTATGAATATGTAACCTGTTACTAGCATGGGTCACCCTAAATATTTTGTGTTGGCACACAATGTTATTAAAACTTGCTTAGTGACCATGGCAAGCTAACAGTATTTCACCGAGGCCCACGCCTATCTTCCATAACCAGTTCAGCTCACTAGGTTTTCCAGTGAGGACAGGACCCCCTTTTAACTGGTTTGGCCAGTCCCACTTCCTCCACGCTCTCTATGCGAAGGACATCCCAGAGTGCATTGTCCCAGTGTTGCTATGTGCATTTCTTCTGGATATTCTATTCCCTATTACAGCAGTATGGGATAGTTTTCATGATATTCTCAGAATGCATTGATACAAATACAATTAACCATTGTGATAAGTGTGGACATATAAACATGATTGTGATGTCAGAAAAGCATGTGTGTGGACACAAAGTGAACCGTATTACTTGCAGGTGGTTAAGATGACCTTGTTTCTAAACAGTTATAAAGTCAATGTTAACATCCTGTACACATGACTTGTTCTATATTAGAGCCAGTAGTTCAGGCCAAATTGTCACAGCTCCAAGTCCTTCAGATCTAATCATATGACTTCTTTCACAGCTCTCTGTTAAAAACAGACTTCAGAAACCTATCTGGAAAAAAACTATTAGTGCCTAATATTTTCCAGTTTGTTACTATGATAGTGTAAATGTGAATTAATGAGGTTTATTTCTGAGTTTGCTTTTACTACCATGTTATGACAGATAATGATGAGGTCTTAGTATTGCAATTAGACCCAAATTCTTGCCCAGCACATATCCCAAGCAACCATCCTCTGCACTGGGAAGAACCACAGGGCTTGGCTGAAAAACATCCTTCTTCCCAGGCAACTCTGAAGCTACTATTGCAGCCTCATGGCTGCCGTAGCCACCATATTCATGGCTGATCTCCACCCTCTATACACACACACACACACACACACACACACACACACACACCTCTCCCTCCTCAGCTCTATACCACCCTGTAAGCTGGAATTTAGGGAGCCTCCAAGGGAACTTATTCATAGTATGTAGAAGCCACAGATCTCCTGCACATGCTCCAAGAATCTTCTCTCCAATTAACCTTTGTGCAGGCATGTGGGATTGGTGAAACAACCTGATCCTTAATGTATTCATTTACAAAGACTGACAAATTATATCAATGTCTATTTGGCTTTCAGTGAAATCAGTGAAGATCACTGTACAAGCCAAATTTATTGTTTTATTTTGCCATCCAATACTCAGGAGTGTGCATTGGATAGAATTATATCCTGCAATTATAATGCACACATCTATATTTGATGGGAGTGACTGAGCCCTTTGTGTATATGCATGAGCTACTTTTACTATTACTATTAAAGGGTATAAATAAATTGCTTATTTTGGGGAAAATGACTAATTTACTACAGCTTGGTTCAATCTTCACTTCCTTTCCGATTACACTACACAAGCATCAATATATTATCTTCTAATAGCAAAACAAGTGACTAGTAGCCTTTATAACATGTACTACAGATATGAACCTGAAAAGTGTGTTTTCTGATTTTGCCTTTGAGTCTCATATTGTAGGTTACAAGAATCAGTGGCTAGATCTTCAGGACTAAATCCTCAGCTATGTTGAGGGTGGGAGTTAAGAGATGGGGGAAAGCAAATAAGACTCTCTAAGCCACCCTTTCACCTCTGACCAAGTTGGGGCTGGCCAGGAGCCAGATAAGCCCCAGCACAAGTTAAGGCAGCTACTGGCAGCTTTTAACTGATTCCAGGTGGAATACATGCACACCCTCCATTCTCAGCCTGACCCAGAAAGTCCCCTGCAGAGAAAGAAGCATGGGTAGTGATGCCAACTTCAAGGCACTGGGAGAGTCTTCTAGGACAGCTTTAAATCCCCTTTGTAAAGGAGCACAAAGGGGACGTTGTCCTGGGCTGAAGAGTCAGTCCTCAGACCCTGAAGCTACTGCAAAGTAAGCATTTGTAGTCCTTTTCCTGCTGTAAACTATATTAACCCAAACTGTAATAGCTTGTATGCTCAGTCAACCTGAATCTTTATCTTCTTCCCAGTAGTCTGATCACAAACTGAGAGATGAAAAGATTAGAAAATGCATAAAATTATTTCACGCTTGGAGGATTTTCCAAAATGGATTTAATAGGTCCCAATTTAGATAACTGAAGAATTATGGTAAAACTTTAAAACATATTAATAAATCTGTCAATACATACTTGCTACTATTTAAGCAAAAAAATACCCAATAATGTAATCTGCAAGTATTTATTGAGCATACTGTAAAATATGCAGAATTCATGCAGTTGTCTTTGCAGTCATAATAAATAATGCAACTTCACGTAAAAAGCACCTTTCATCTGCGAACCTCAGAGCTACAAAAAAGCATTATCGGTGACTAATGGGAAAAGTGAAGCATAGAAAAGTCCAGTAACTGGCTAAACGTCCCACTGAGTCAATGGCAGCATTGAGACTAGATCCTAGGTCTCCTGGGCTCTCACTCTCATGCTCAAACCACTAAAACAACACTGCTCCACCAATGAAAAATTACTGTTTTCCCCTCTTTGCTCTGAATAATTTTTTAAAATTAATTTAGTGCATGTAAAGTGCCATAGTGACACAACACTGCCTGCCTCCATCACCGACCTTTGTTCTTTCTGCCATCTTGCCCCTCATGCTTGGGAGGAGCTCCCAGTAAATATCCACAAAGCTACCACACCATGCTCCTTCAAATCCCTCCTTCAACTCTCCTTTGCTGTGATGTCTACAAAAAACTTGATAACAGCCAGTGTCACATGACCAGCATGTGGGTGGCTGGAGCAGGAGTCAGGCCCAGTGGTCAGAACAGATGTCAGACCTAGTGGTTAGAACAGGAGTCAGTAACCAGGAATTGGAGCCCAGGGTCACAGCAGGAGTCAGAGCCCAGGGTCAGAACTGGAGTCAAAGGCCCGATGCCAGAGCCAAGGGTCAGAGCTGAAGTCAGTGGTCAGGAATCAGAGCCGATGGTTAGAACTGGGTTACCTGGAGTGAGACAAAGCAGGGGCAAGGCTGGGTCCAAGGCAGGAGCAAGGCTGGGAACAAGCAAGAGCAGGAGATATTTCAGCCGTGGGCGAATGTTTTGAGCAGCCACTGAACTGTTGTTGGGTTTAGGAGCTGGTCTGCTGACTCTTCCAATCAATAAGGCAGTGTAGCCAATCAGTTAGACCAGTGGTACACAGAGTTATTTGCCTAGTTTTACAACAGGCTACATAAAAAGCACTAGTGAAGTCAGTACAAACTGAAATTCACACAATGACTTGTTTATACTGCGCTATTTACTATACATTGAAATGTAAGTACAATATTTATATTCCTACTGATTTATTTTATAATTATATGGTGAAGATGAGAAAGTAAGCAATTCCAGTAATAGTGTGCTGTGACACTTTTGTATTTTTATGTCTGATTTTGTAAGCAAGTCATTTTTAAGTGAGATGAAACTTGGGGGTACGCAAGATAAATCAGACTCCCGAAAGGGGTACAGTAGCCCGGAAGGATTGAGAGCCACTGAGATAGACTACTACAGGCCAGCTGCGCTCATTAGGTTGCCCAGCTACTGGATCTGCTGCAGGCCCTGACTCCTAACAGCTAGTATGCTGGTGTGCAGAGAGCACTGCTAACCTATCATGCCTCACTGTTTCCTTGTAACAAGCGCCTCCCTCCATCGGTTTGTATCCATCTTTTTTCTTATGCTTGGATTGTAAGCTCTTTTGGGTGGGGGACTGTCTCTTTGTTCTATTTGTACAGCACCAAGCACAGTGGGGTCCTAGTCCATGAGTGGAGTTCCTAGGCACCAAGATAACTACAACTACCACGACCAATGTGACTCAATATTATTTGTATTGAGAGATTGGTAAAGCCAATCTCTAACAGCAAGAGGATAGTTCAGTTTCTTTGCCCACTGAGCCCTTGGCTTCTGGACTAAGCTAGTCAACAAGCTACCAGATCACTAGAGATGGATACTTGTCTTCTAGGAACCGAGACTATCAACTTACTTCATGTGTGCCACCAGAAGTACATCAATTCACTGTTTCTAGGTAGGTCTACAAATGTTCGAGTTTATTAGAATACCAGGATTACATGAAAATTGGAGTGCAATTGCTTTAGAAACATATATAAGCCTCATTTTATTTATGTATTATGAATGCAACTACAGCTTATTAGAGCTGTTCGATGCAGGGAGCACATTTCACCTGTGATAGCACTGGCTAAAGGCAGACACAGTGTGAGTAGGCACTCCCGAAGTTTACCCAGCACAGCAATCCTGAATATTAATATAATCACCAAGCATCTCCTGAACAGACTGCCAGTAATTTATACTGTATTGTAACAGTCACCTTAAAATCTTCCTACTATAAGTAATACTGAAAATATGGTATAGAGAAATTTAAGTAATGCCAAAACTGAGGCAACTGTATTGATTTATTGATAGCCAATCAGCAAGTTTTTAAGGTAATTATTATAAATCATATGAGAGATTTTTGACATGAACGAACAAACAAACAAAATATGTTTTTACTGATGATTTAAACAGATTTGAGCCCAGGTATTCAAAGACTAAAGACTAGAGTGAAATTCCACTGAATCATCTAGCCCAATCATCTAGTCCTTGAATAACATGTACTGGCACTTGACTATTATGTTCTACACTGTAAAGTGCATATATGAAAGTAATTAACCACTAAAATATGTTTTTTAAAAACACCCTCAAAGTCATATATGGTAGTTTTGTTAAATGATAAAGACAAAAGGCTGCATTTTGGTCGCGAAGGAAATAGATTGTTCTGTGCTACTAAAATGTGTCAAGACACAGATGATTTTACACACATTGTTTAATCATGACATCTGAAAATGTTGCCTATCCTGGTATTCAGCGTCTGTAGGAAGGTTCAAGTGAAGCACTACTCTCATGAGCTGCTGGTGGCAGATGAAAGAGTAAAAAGTGTTTCTCAGAGTAGCAGTCGGGAGGGTTTTATAAAACTCCTCAGGACTGGCCTACTCTGCTCCATTTATGTCACTGGGATAACTCCCACTGATTTCAAAGGGAGCCGAATTGGACCAACGCTGATCACGTTGGAAAATCCCACCAAAAGTGTGCAATAATCAACAGTAGTATCCCATAACTAAGATAGTAAAGGGTCAAAAACAGAACCAAAGTAGTCTAAATATGAACCCTGAATTGTGAACTTCTGCTATTTACATGTAATATACCCTGAAAGTCACAAAATTTACTATTTATCTCCCATAAACCTGAACTTCTGTCCAAGTATTACTATTTTTAACTACTTTTTATTGCCATAAAAACTGTAACTTGTACCTTTAAGAAACATACCTACAAAACTAGGAAATATTTAAATTTTTGCTCTCATTTGTTCTAGAAGTTCAAAGCTTAATGCTCTGTATGGTAACTGCAACCTGAAATCATCCTTGTAATGTAGTAAAGCATGATAATGTTTTTCAGTCACTGAGATAAGATATCTTTATTTCTAGTAATAAACAAATCAAAACTTCAAGGGCAATATTTTGATCTCAGTTACACTAGTGTAAATCTAGAGTAACTCTCTTGAAGTCAATGGACTGGAAAGATTTAATGTAAATGTGATTGGAATCTGGCCCCAGGTGTTTAATTATTTTAACAATAGGATTCCATTTTTCAGATTTTATTAATTCTAATTGCAGTCTCTTAAAGCAGCTGAGATTTTTTTAAGGAGATTAATGCACTAATCTCCAGATGATGGGGCTCAATGCCAAATTCCAAGTATAATATATTTGGTGGTCTTACCCTACAGCCTGATCCTGCACACACTTATGCACATGAGTGATTTAACCCATGTGATAAGTCCATGGAACAACTCCTGTAGATTAATCACTCACACCTACGTCTAAATCTTTGCAAGATCAGGCACCCAGTCCTTAGCTGATATTTACCCACAATGCAAACAGAGTTAGGAGCCATAGCACAGAAGAGGACCTCAAATGGCATGTCAGGAGTACTGTATGTCAGAATTGAGGTACTATGGCTGAACCATGTGGGGGAAAGCTTGAATATTACAAGTACTTGCATTATACATCATAGATTTTAAGGCCAGAAGAGACCATTATGATCATCTAGTCTGATCTCTAGCATAACACAGGCCAAAGAACCTAACCCAATAATTCCTACATCAAGTCCATGATTTCTGTTTGAGCTAAAGCATCTCTTTTAGAAAGCCATCCTGTCTTGATCTAAAGACGGCAAGTGATGGAGAATCTACTATATCCCTAAATACTTGGGCCTTCATGCAATGTTATCAGCTTCTTAATTTCATGGTCATCGAAATTCACTACAAATATACACATAATGAAAAAGAAAACATTCAATCCTTCAGAGTTTTAGTACAATTTTAATAAAGCTATAAACAACAGGGAAGACTAAACAGTAAAGCAATGGTGAGCTAAATACTGCTCACATTTGCACCACTGTAAATCTGGAATAACTTCACTGACATTAGTGCAGCTACTCTGGATTTTATCCCGTGTAACTGAGGTCAGAATATACTATGACTTTAGTCTGTAAGAACGCACACAGGAATTACTTTCCTTCCAAAACCTATGACTTGTTTTTACAGACTCAGGAATACTGAAAACAGCTATTTTTTTTCATTTCTTGCTGTCTTAAATTGAACAAATAAAAATTATTACCTTTGTGCTGCTGATTCTTTGATGGAGTCAAAGTGTCAACTGTATCTTGGATCTGTTTGGCATTGTTTTTAAAAGCAGTGAGAAAGTCCCTTAAAGCAACCTCTGAAGCTTCCGCTTTAAGGTTTCTGTAAGAAGAAAGAACATCTGCAAAGAAAGTGGGGTGGGGGAGAGAGAGAGAGAGGAACAGGCATATTATCTAGTGTACTCTGGAGAGCAAGCCCAGTTCTGACAGCTGAAATACAACAACAGTACAGGGGGAAAAAATCGTTCAGCACTTCCTACAAGGAAGTTCAGATATATAGTACACTTATGTGTCTATGTATGTACATATGAACACAGAATGGCTGCAAAATGATGAGAAAGTTTATCCCATAAGCATGGTGAGTATCGCTTAGGATTGAAAATTCCACCTTGATTCATTAGCACAAACTATGCCAATTTACATGGGATGAGGTGCTGAATTTTTGCATAAAAGTAGCTGAATTTTTTTAAAATAGAGACACCTTTAGAGAGTGAACAGCATTTGCAGTATTGCATTTTTATTTTTTTATTAACTAAAGTAGAAATCAGCCTGTCAACACTCCATTTTAAATTTGTCTATTTATATTTCATATTGAGTCAGTAATGTCGTTACCTACAACACTCTACCACTCTCTGAGTACCTCTCCCAGACTTGAAGAAGAGCTCTGGCTTGAAAGCATGTCTCTTTCACCAACAGTCCAATAAAAGATATTACCTCACCCACCTTGTCTCTCTAAATTATTTACTACCTTTTTTTTTTTTAAGATCATATTTGTAACTAGTATATAATGACCATATGGTTGTGGACTTTTCTATGCTAAAATTGAAAGGAAAAAGAAAAGAGACAGAACAGACTTGTATATTTGCATTCCTTTGTTGTGATATGGGCTGTAATGATTTTTTATTAATTTAAATGTCTTCATCATTGCATTAGATTTTAGTTTGTTTTGTACTCTTCGTGAAAACTTAATAAAGAAAATATGAAAAAACCCACACTAGAGTTCCTACTGCATATGTAGGATGGATTTTTACATATATTTATTTCCCAATAAATTTTTTTAATAAAAAGTAATAAACACATTCTTATGGCATCCTTATGAATGCCATATTATATTGTTATATTATTATGTATTTTGTGTAAGGAATTGTGAATTTTTGAGTCTACAAGTGTGCATACAAAATCCAATATACGCATGAAAGGATTATTTAAAATCCAGGGAAGAAAAACCGGTGCTAGGTGGGATTGGTGCTGATTGTAAATTACAGCTTTGCAGATCTTTTATTTAATGCTTATCAGTATTTTCCAACTGGTTTCAGTTTGTGCTGCTGGAAATACCACAAAAACACACACTAACCTTGTAGCGGTGAACATAGAACTGACACAACATTCTCTTGAAAAGTGTGGTAGGCTTGCTTTATCCCCTCAAAAACAGCTTCAGTGTACTTAACTTGGAGGTTGTACATGCTTCTATGGAAATTGAGTTCAGCTTGCAGAGCATGTATCTAGAAGACAATATATATATAAAACATAATGATGGTTAGCTACAATAACTACCACTATTCACATCCTATGCAGAGGTCACATTCAAAATTTTCTTCTGTTTTGAGAGACATTACCAGTCCCAGAATGATTCCCCATTTTAAGTATAGACAATCGCTCTCAGATTGGCAGAATCTTTCGAAGTAGAGGAATCTTTTAAAGTGTGAATAGACTGGGAATTGGAATTTCCATCCTTTGGGAAATTTCACATTTCTGATTTGTTTGGTTGTTTGTTCTGATTTGGAAGAAGCTGGAAATTCAGATTTTTCCAGGGAACAGACATTTTTGAAAAGTTCAATTTCAGAAGAACCAAAACAGATTTTTTTGAAAATTCTGCACTAGCAAACCAAGCAGCCCTGGGAGCATATTTGCAGCTTAAATACACCTTTAATATACTGAATTGCAAGCAGTGCAGTTCAGCACAGAAATCTTTTAGGGCCTGATCCAGTGTGCCATTGAAGTCAATAGGGAATCTTTCCATTGATTTCAATGGGCTATGGCTCAGACCCTTAAAGAATTATTATAAATGAAATTCTAGCAATATCTCTGTGAGCACTGAGAAATAGATGGTTTCTGGTGACCACATTTTTTTTTTTCTTTCAACACCATAATTTTTTTAAGTGTTGTGAGGAAATAAAAAAATATGTTAACACAAAGCTGATATAAAACATTACAAATATTTTCCATTATTTCAGTGTGTTAAAAATAATAAAATCCATAAAATACGGATGGGTCTTAGTTTCTGAGTAATACTGATATGCAGAAACAGTTCTCTCAGCCCAGCTGGAGAGTTCCCCCTGAAGTGAGCAGAAAATTGGATGTAGAAATATTCCACTCTCCACTTGGCATTTCAGAGGGAGAAGTTATAGCTGAAAGCCACAGTAAGGAATCAGATTCTAGTAAAGAAAAGGTAGTTTGGCATTATTAATTACTATTGTCATGACTTATTTGTTAAGCACCAAGATGTACATGGTACTATACAAATCAGTCCCTGCCCCCAAAGATCTTGCAATCTAAAAAAGAGAAACAGAGAAGATTAAGAAGGATGGAAAATTCAGAGGAGAAATGGCGCTTTCTTTAAAAAAAATACTGTTAACTAATTTGGATTAGTGCTGTAAATTCATGCAGTAACAGGTAACAATCAGGAAAAAGGGTGGCAACTTTACCATGGAAAAAAATGAGCTCTCTTTCATTGCTAACTCGGTGAGTCTGGATAGCCCATAGGGATTGAAACAAAAACTGATGGCCTCTAGAAAACACGATACTTTGCCTACATCTCTGTTCATTTGAAGTGTGCAGAAAAGAACCATCCTCCAAAATAGTCCAGACTTAGCCCTTAGATCAAACATTTCAAGACTAGTAAGCTGTACTGGAAGAAAAATGCAGAGCAGAACTACAGGAAACCCAAGGAAGTTGTCATCAACATAATGTAACAACTGTCATATCCAAACGTTAGTCAGGTAACAGAGTAGTGCCTAGAAATGCAATGAGTAATATCCTGGACCCACTGAAGTCAATAGTAAAACTCCCATTGACTTCAATGGGGCTTCTATATTCCTAGTAACTGAAATGACAGTCTGCAAAATGCTTTCTCAACACAATGGCCTTTCTGTGGGCTCCTCTTCATGAATGATATGGCTGTCTGAACAGTTATGAAGACTTACATTAACTTCATCAAAAATAAAGAGGCAAAAACCTGTAACTAGTAATGTCCTAATTGGTCCCTTTGGCAGGCCTGATAATATGAAACTCTCATATAATGAGAGTAACCCTCTTATCCATCATGATAGCATTAGACCTCTTTGGATTGGAGAAACCCAAAACTGAACTATATTCTAGGCTCAGAGAACCTGATGTCCATCTTTCAAAATGTACCATATGAACTGATATTGCCAGTGAGCCTGGGTAGAGATAGGAGACAGGAAAAACTACCTACACTTAGTTGTCAAATGCTTCTAATCACAGCTAATTAAAATTTGAACAAACAGCTCTTTCCTGAGCACCTAGCACTTAGGAATGGTAAAGTAGAGAAGGACCTGATATAGCATAACTTTCCCAACAGGGTTACCTAAGAGAGAGAGAGATTTAGCCTTTACTCTTTCCCCCCCATTCTTTGGTTCTGACATTCTTACAGTGACTACAGTCCTATGCCATATGGAGACCAGGCCTATCATGACAACATGATCAGTGGATGATGTTTAAAAGAAAGTGACTCAAAGGAGTAAGACCTATGGACAATTGGACTCTCATTCTCAGACTCCAAATACAGATCTAAAATCACTTCGCTGAAGTGATGCTCAAGAAAGAACTGAGTGCTTTCAGGGAACCTTGTTTTGAAAACTGGACCGTTGTTGATGTTTCTTGATTCTTTCATGGTTTTCATGGTCTTTGAAACAGACAAGATTGTATGAACAAAGGAAATTATTGGAAGAACCTGGTAAAGATCTTCTATGGACAACTAAGTTCCCCATGACCTGAGAGAAGACTGAATTTGGATGGGGGACAGCGTCATTCATTTGGTTCATCTTAGCACTATATGCAATGAGAATGTGCATAAGTTCTTTTTTTTACATAAATTTTATTTTATGTTCTAGGTTATGGGCCTAACCAGTTAGTACAGCCTTCATACTCTAGGGTTTGGCATTCCTTGAAGTGTAATAAGTTATTCTCATTGGTCTATAGCTTAGAGCCTGACATTTTCTTTGCTCGTTTCCATCCCTGTAAGAAAGTGGAAAATTCATCCAACAACTAGATCTCATCTCCTGCTCTGCTCCAGTCTTCCAGCCTGACCTCTGCCAAGATGATGGGCCTTTATCCATCAGAGCAAACTCCTACCTCAAAAGACAGCAACCATAGCCACCCATTAACCGCTTAACTTCTTGATCAGCCTTTTACAAGTGGGAGACTGGAATAGCTGTGCTGAAAAAGCAGAGAACACAACTGTTTTCATCTTATCGTTCTTTGACTTACAGTTTTTGTGGCTATTGCATCCCATATTTCTATTACAATAGTCTGCCAATAAAATTCTTCATTAAAGCACATGGAGGATCTCCCTCACTTTCACTCCCCTTCTCTTAAATATAGGCAGTTTACATAAAGTTACCCCCAACCAATATTTCCATTAAACTTGAAAAAGTGGTTGATTTTAGGATCACATTGTGAGTGTGTAAGCACTGCCCATTACCTTACCTGCCTCATCTTCCCACCTCCAAACAGTTTGCTGGTTCCCTTTTCCCCATTTGCGGGACATAAGAACGACCATATTGGGTCAGAACAAAGGTCCATCGAGCCCAGTATCCTGTCTTCCGACAGCTGCCAATGCCAGGTGCCCCAGAGGGAATGAACAGAACACGTAATCATCAAGTGATCCATCCCCTGTCACCCATTCCCAGCTTCTGGCAAACAGAGGGTAGGGACACTATCCCTGCCATCCTGGCTAACAGCCATTGATGGACCTATCCTCCATAAATTTATCCAGATCTTTTTTAAACCCTATTATAGTCTTGGCCTTCACAACATCCTCTGGCAAAGAGTTCCACAGATTGACTGTACGTTGTGTGAAGAAATACTTCCTTTTGCTTGTTTTAAACCTGTTGCCTATTAACTATCTGCGTTCCCAAGCTAGATCTTTAGGAGATAATGTATAAGATGGGAATGGTGTGAAAATATCCTTGATGTTAGGTTCAAGAGTGACCTAAAGATGCTGCATAGCTATCCCAAATTAACTGTGGTTTAGAACACTGATGTTGGGGAAGGAATCTTTGTGACATGATAAGTAGCATTACAAAGCCCTGAGAAGACCATAATTTAATTGTTCTGAAAGTTCCATTTTACTGAAAAGTTTTATCCATTTTTGTTTTTTGTAAGACTGGTCTGGTCTCAAAGGTTGAATAAACTGTTATTATGGATGTCAGTTTGGTTACTGAAATTACAACTAAAACTGCAAGAGGAGAGATGTGGGGACATAACCTAAATTTACTTTTATTCAGTTAATATGCAAATGTTCTCTTCTTTCTTCATCTTTACCTTATTGTCAACATTTAAATTTGGTTGGCCCTACCTCTGCACAGAAAACTGTGTTAGTGGAAGATCTGAATGACATGCACTTTGAAAACTTATGTTGATTACTAAGGAGCTATATCTTGAAAGAAAACATTTGTCTTTAATCAAGAAAAATATTTATCTTTTGGAACAATTTCAATTTCCAGCCCTGAAGAATCCCAATCTTACTCTTCAGGGAGGCCAGATTGAGAGACTGTTGCATACAAGAGAGATCCAGTAAACCTGCCAAACATCTGGTGAAGGGACCCAGAGGAATACTAGGCCAGATCAAGAAATGTCCTGCTAGTGCGCTGATGAGACAGAGATAACTTAAACAACTGATTGAGAGACAAAGATGTAAGAAGACAAGACCATAACCAGAGGCCAATTACATAGGAATAGGGAGACGCCAGCTCCACTTGGAACAACAGCATCCACAAATCTATGTCCGAAAAATGCCTGAATGTATTATAGGAGAAAATGGCTCCTTTATTAAAATCCTTTGCAAAAATGTGTTTGGTGTTTTCTAATGAAGGATTTACAAATGAATTACTGGGAATATTCCACTGCTCTACAGCCAAAATGCTTCTGAAATAAATGTAGTCAAACTTTACTAATTCTGGGTCACTGAGAACGAAAATGATGCTTAAAATTGTTGATTGGCTCTAGTTTTCAAGATATGCTATTGGGTCAGTATATACGACCCTTGACTTGGGAATGGCGGAGGATAAGTGAGTTATAAAGGGAAGGGATCTCACTTTAAACCAGAAATGACTAAAATACATCTTTGACTGGATCTATGAATAAATCTATGACTGGGTTTGGACAGTACTTGCTTTTTAGGCAAAACAATGAATGATGCAATCTGAAGCTGGTATTGCATCATACATGATATGAATTGCATCATGTTATTCCTAGAAGTCATGGATGATGCAATCATAACGAAGCTTACATCACTCTGCTGAACAAATTGCCCTATATCAGCTCTAGAAATCATACAGTGTCATGCTCTCTTATTTGTCAGTGTTTGATTTTGCAAAGGGACACATTTCTGTTTAGCCAAAGTGAGCAGAGATGCCTCATACTTGTGTGAACAGTGCAGATAACTTCTGCTATGTTTGTGGTGAAGTGACTTTTGCATCACAAAAGCACAGTATAACCACTATGGTTAAGAAAGCCTATCACCTTTCTTTTGGCTGCAAAATTGGAGATCAGGACAAGAGGTGGGCACCACACATATGCTGCAACACTTGTGCAACAAATCTTCGCCAGTGGTTGAACAGGAAAAGGAAATCTATGCCTTTTGCAGTGCCAATGATTTGGAGAGAGCCAACAGATCATACCAGCAATTGTTACTTCTGCATGGTGCCTCCAGTTGGGAAAGATGTGTCAAAGAAGAAAAAGTGGACTGTGCATTATCCAAACATTCCATCAGCTATACGCCCAGTACCTCACGGAGAAGGACTGCCAGTTCCTGATGCACCAGAATCATTCTCACTTGAGTCAGACGAGGAAGAGGAAGAGGATGAAACTTCTGGTCCTGAACCATCAATGTCACAGGACCCACATTTTCTCCCATCCTCCTCCTCTGAACCACACCTCATAACACAAGGTGAACTGAATGACCTTGTCAGGGATTTGGAACTACCCAAGAGTAAGGCAGAGCTGTTGGGCTCCAGACTACAGCAGTGGAATCTCCTGGCAGGTGATGTTAGGGTTTCCATGTTCCGTGACCGTCAAAAGGATCTTGTCCCATTCTTCTTCATGGAAGGTGATCTTGTAGCCTGCAACAACATCGATGGTGTGATGGCAGCCCTCAACATCGTTCACGATCCAGATGAGTGGAGACTGTTCATTGATTCATCGAAGACGAGTCTTAAAGCTGTTTTACTGCATAATGGCAATGTTTTGCCATCAATTCCAGTTGGTCATGCAGTCCATATGAAGGAAACCTAGGACAACATGAAACAACTTTTGAGGTGGATAAACTATGACCAACATCAGTGGCAGCTTTGTGGCGATTTGAAGGTTGTTGCTCTCTTGCTTGGTCTGCAGATTGGATACACAAAGTACACCTGTTTTCTCTGCGAATGGGATAGTCGTGCAAGAGATTCCCACTACATCAAGAAAGATTTTCCACTCCGACAGTCATTGGAGCCTGGGAGGAAAAGTGTTCAGCATCCACCACTTGTTGAATCAAGGAAGATTTTGTTACCACCCTTACACATCAAGCTGGGTCTGATGAAGAGCTTTGTCAAGGCTATTGACAAAACACAAGCAGCTTTCAAGTACCTCCGTGGAAAATTTCCAAGGTTAAGTGAAGCTAAGATAAAGGAAGGTTTCTTTGTTTGTCCTCTGCTTCGTGATCTTCTTCGAGATGATGCATTTGACCATGCACTGCGTGGCAAGGAAAAGACGGCATGGAAAGCCTTCCAGTTAGTGGCAATAAATTTTCTCGGAAACAACAAGGCAGACAACTACAGGTTGTTGGTGGAAAACCTCCTCAAGGCATACAAAAGCCTTGGTTGCAACATGTCACTAAAGATACATTTTTTGCACTCTCATCTAGATATTTTTCCACCGAACTGCGGAGCAGTGAGCGACGAGCACGGCGAGCGATTTCACCAGGATATTGCAACAATGGAGAAATGCTATCAGGGCAAATGGAGCCCATCAATGCTTGCAGACTATTGCTGGGCAGTGACAAGAGATGCTCCATTTAATGAATGCAAGAGACAAGCCAAGAAGCGCCGAGTAGACACTGAATAGGACTAAACTATGTACATAATAGTTTTTTGCCTTTTGTTTCATAATAAATTTGATTTATATAACCCTTTTGCTGATTTTTAAAGTGTTACATAAACAGGACAGGTGAAATATTATCATGTAAAGCAACCATAAACTCATGAAAAGACCTAGGTTTACAATTTATGATTAAAACTCTACTATCTACACAATATACATAGACATAAAATGTAAAAACTTAAATATCTTAGAAACAGTAGCCAATCAGTTGTTTTAATTGTCATATTTGAATTCAGCACATCAAAATACATAATAAATAGCACATTTTATCTCTGAAGCAGACGACTTCTCAAAAATTGTAGACCAGTGTTCTTAATAAACCTTGTTAAAACAATTTCATGGGTTATTTTAATTTGCCAAAGAAAAATCCCTGCAAACATGAGCCAATAGAAATTTTCCAAATTTTGATTTTTCTGATAAAAAACAGATGACATACTATAGAGTCAGCCAGAATTTTTCAAAATTCTGACAAAAAGAGACTTTTTTGCCATAATTGTTCCTCTTTTCTGACCACCGCTAAAATCTGATGTACAAAATGAAAACTTTTGTATCACTGTTTTACAAAGTATGTTTTGTAACGTCTACACATACTAAGCTGAATACTTACTACTACTACTACTGTTTTCTTGTGTTTATATTTAACAGAACATATAAAAGCCCTTGTTTGTACTCATTGCGTCTTAGCTAAAAAACATTGGCTCAGGAGCACAGCTTTTTTTTTAAAGAGTAAAATAGCAACTGAAGCTGAAATGGGAATGTGCATTTGAAATTTCAGATGTTTTTCTGATTAACCTTTCCCCCTTTCTTTCTTTTGCATATTAACCAATAAATATGATCCCTCTAACATTTTTGTTACCATCTGTGCCTGATTTATGGTTTATAGTCTTCCCTCTGTTCTAGGCTGTACAGGAGAGCAAAGGAGAAGAATAAGGGATGGAAAGGCCTCTGAAGCCATGGAAGGCTGGGTAGCTAAACTAATTATAGATACTTCCCTCTTCCCCAGGACCCAGTATAAGCTCCGCTTTAAGATCATTAAGCAGATGCTGAATCCACAGACTGGGATGGACTTAAACCTGTTCTGTTCAGTGTTCTGTCCTCAATAGTAACTAATTTCCAAACAGAAATTTATTAATTTGTTAGTGCTGCTAGAAACAGCATTAAATCACTTTTGTTGCTTTCCCCCACCTTAGAGAGGGAGCTAATCTGCAGACATTAGGAGATGAGGGATGGGTGGGGTGAGGGTAGACAGTGATATCCCAGCTCCTAAAGGATTGCTGCCATGAAGAAAAAGGTTTGGCATTGTCATGGAGGAACCAGTCCTCTTTATAAATGTATCTACACAGCTAAAGGGTCATTTTCTCTGTCTCCTCCATAATGCCACAAACCCCTCTCCATGATGAGGAAAATGTGTCCGTTCTCTTGTAGGGTTGCCACCCATCCAGGTTTTCCCAGGATGATCCCTTTTTGAGGTAGCTGTCCCGGGAAATTTGTAAGGGTGCTCAGTAGATACTGTTAGCTCTCCAGTTTTGTGGGCTGAGGATCATCCAGGATATCCCTTTTTTTGGGGGGGGGGTACCTCACAGGTGGCAACCCTACTCAAACGCCACTGAGACTCCAGATTTTATTTTCCAACCTCAGGTTTCTGGAGAGTGAACAAATCTACGTGATTCCCTGTGGGGTTACCTAGAGAATAAGTTAATAAAACCCAAGAGCCATATTATTGAACTCTTAGGAGGTATAGCAGAGCTTTTATATCTTATATTCACCACAGAGAATTCCTCCAACCCATTGCAGTAACCCCACTTGACCTCCTCTGGGATGCTCCTCTGCACCATGTCATCAGAGCAGGACTCAACCCCTGCCTACAACCTTTCCCTAATACTGCACCAGTGCCCTGCATTTGCCCCATGCACCTTCTTAGGCCTTCCCAGCCTCCTACAATGCCCACTTCATACATTCTCTTCCTGCCTTTCCTAGAGCCCTTCCTCCTACTCCCATGCCATGACTGGAAAGCATGACTCTGTGCCATAGAGTTTCCTCCGAGTTTCCAACCCTGTCTTTGCCCCTCCCCCTTTATGCACATACAACTCTGCCCAGAGTGCTTCTATGCTGTGGCACAACACATGAGGAGTCAGGACTGAGGCATTTCTCAGCCTGGTCCAAAATCAGGAAAAACAATAAAGAATGGCTTTCATCTATCTGGTGTAAAACCAAACACTTCTTTACTAAGAAAGCCTCTGTATCTCTTGTAAGCAGTATAGCAACTGGCTTTTTCTGGGAAGGCAGGATGGTCAATTTCCCAGTTCTTCCTGGGCCCCTCCTGACCCTATTTTCCCCGAGACTGGGAGGGGAGAGAGAGAGCTCTTTTGTCGCCTCCTCTTTATAGCTCTGCTCTAATGAAACACATTGTTAGGACCATCCCTGACTACCTTAAAGTGTAAACTATGTACATCCCCATCAGAAGCTCTGTTAATATATTCACAATTTCTCCACTAACCCGCTCTCTCTCACAAAACACAACAATAAATTAAACTGCACTCCTCCCTAGTAAAGTCAACAGCGCAAATGTGAAATTTTGAAGTGTTTAGTTTAAACCATTTTGGAGTTTTGAGGAGCCAAAAACAGATTTAAAAAAAAATAACATTAAGAAGTTATGTCTTGATTTTTTCCAAATGTCAGAAAAATACCGCTGTGGGATGCAATGTGGCATGGGAAGTTTCTGGGGAGCATATTTCTTTTGCGGGATGATGACCAGGAGAGGAGGCTGCTTAATAATCAGGCCTAAAGTGAAAAGCTGGCTTCATCCTTTACTCTGGAGTGGCTACCACTCTCACAACTCTAAAACTGCTTTTCCAACAGTGTCATATTAAGTGAATATACATGAACCACCCAAAAGGAATTTTATATGCAATACATTTCAGTTTGAGAGACACTGTTCAAAACATCAAACCCAAGTGTTTCTGGAGATTTGTACATCTGGATTGTTATTTTTTCCTACTGTTTCTTGTTAGTAATAGAGCATTCTGTTACATAATTCAATGTCAAAATATTGAATATTTTATTATTATTTATATAGCATCATAAATAATAAAGGCAATAATAATTGCCTGGGGAGATTGACTAGGAGGAGGAATCTCCATCATTGGAGATTTTTAAGAGCAGATTAGACAAACACCTGTCAGGAATGGTCTAGATAATTAGTCCTGCCTGGAGTGCAGGGGACTGGACTAGATGACCTCTTGAGGTTCCTTCCAGTTCTATGATTCTATAAGTATATGTGGCACTGAACACAAGCAGGCCAAATAATGAAGTTCATCCCCCACAGAGTTTGTAATCTAAAGGAATGGGCAGATCCAACATAGAAATGAGATGTAGTCCTCATAGTCCAAATATCTTTCTACTTATTTTTATCATGTTTTTATTGTGAGGAAGGTGGGGAATGTGCATATCTGGCATCTGAGTATAACTCCCACTCTTCTAGAAATGTGCTCCAGACATGCTCCTATACAATGCTAATCTAACTCTCCTCCATATACTGAGGCATCAATTATACCACATCCCCATATAACACGAGTCCAAGGACAAGGATCTGATCAGGTTTGTTTTGGCATTCAGAAATACCGATCGGATGCGCTCATGAGAAAGTATATGTAGTTTTCTTCCTACAGTAAAATCATTCTTGTAACAAATGATTTCAGCAAAACACGTTTTGCAATAACTGGTTTAAGAACAAAGAATACGAAATAATCTTTTAAATGTTTTGAATTACACATTTAGACCTCAGGTCAGGACAGCATCCCCATTTAGGGAAGGTGCCTAACTTTAAGCACATGCAAATGTTAAGCATGCGCTTAAATGCTTCCCTGAACTGGAACCTAAATCAATACAACCGATTGTTCTGAGGCCAAGAAAAGGTGGATGAGGTAATGTATTTTATTGGACTACCTTCTGTGGGTGAGAAAGACAAGCTTTTGAAAGCAACAGAAGTTGGTCCAATAACAGATATCACCTCACCCACCAGGGATCTCTAATACACTCATAGACTTTAAGGTCAGAAGGGACCATTATGATCATCTAGTCTGACCTCCTGCACAACGCAGGACACAGAATCTCACCCACCCACTCCTGTAACAAACCCCTAACCTATGCCTGAGTTATTGAAGTCCTCAAATCGTGGTTTAAAGACCTCAAGGTGCAGAGAATCCTCCAGCAAGTGACCCGTGCTCCACGCTGCAGAGGAAGGTGAAAAACCTCCAGGGCCTCTGCCAATCTGCCCTGGAGGAAAATTCCTTCCCGACCCCAAATATGGCGATCAGTTAAACCCTGAGCATGTGGGCAAGACTCACCAGCCAACACCCAGGAAAGAATTCTCTGTAGTAACTTAGATCCCACCCCATCTAACATCCCATCACAGACCATTGGGCATATTTACCTGCTAATAATCAAAGATCAACTAATTGCCAAAATTAGGCTATCCCATCATACCATCCCCTCCATAAACTTATCAAGCTTAGTCTTGAAGTCAGATATGTCTTTTGCCCCCACTACTCCCCTTGGAAGGCTGTTCCAGAACTTCACTCCTCTAATGGTTAGAAACCTCCGTCTAATTTCAAGTCTAAACTTCCTAATGTCCAGTTTATATCCATTTGTTCTTGTGTCCACATTGGTACTAAGCTTAAATAATTCCTCTCCCTCCCTGATATTTATCCTTCTGATATATTTATAAAGAGCAATCATATCTCCCCTCAGCCTTCTTTTGGTTAGGCTAAACAAGCCAAGCTCTTTGAGTCTCCTTTCATAAGACTGGTTTTCCATTCCTCGGATCATCCTAGTAGCCCTTCTCTGTACCTGTTCCAGTTTGAATTCATCCTTCTTAAAGAGGGAGACCAGAACTGCACACAATATTCCAGATGAGGTCTCACCAGTGCCATGTATAACAGTAGTATCCTGGGACCAACACAGATACAACATTGCATACAACAATGTGCTGAGGCTGTACAGTTTCATAAGAAATTTAGTTAATCCTCTTAATGGAGGCCAAAGGATTAGAATTGGCTACAGTTACCAATCGAAAGAAAGATGTTTTTCTCCAAAGTTAAAAATGTAAATGGCGTTGAAGCAATACCAAATTCAGACTTTAGTCCCTGTTGAATCTCAGACTTCTAATCCATTCATACTATGGAAGTGCTTCATTGAACTACCTAATTTCTTTACATATCTATTTTATTATAGCCCCTTCATGATTATCCACTTACTAAGGTCCAAAGAAAACATGAAATTAACATACAAACTGATTCCATTGCTTTTCTTGCAGACTAACTTACAATGTCTATTGCTGTGATTATACACTTGGCCAAACTATAGACTCCGCCACAAAGCCCCAATTCCACAAACACTTAAGTGTTAATTTTAAGCTTATAAGTAGTCCCAGTGAGCACACATGTTAAGTGTTTGCAGGATCAGGGCCTGAGTTTATAACAGTTCTGTCCTCCAGACGTTGACTTGCTCCTTTGGGACTAATTGTTTTGTTTATACTTAGCAGATCACACAGTAGTATTCTGAGTTTTACTGCTACTTAACACATCATAAACTGACCATCAGTTTTTCAATTCTCTTTCACCACCTTCTTCATCTTAGGCTGATACCATATTTAGGGGAGTCGTGACAAATTTACAATATTAGGAACAGCAGACAAAGCATGGTAATAGCAGACAAGAGTGAATGGTAAGTGTCAGTGTTGGACAAGGAAATACTTCAAAGGCTTGAGAAGAATTCTCTGGGAATCAATAATGGATAGTTCTGGAGATGCCATTGTATTGGCAAGGGCACAGCTGGCTCCCAGCAAGGTCACTAGGCAACCCAGCAAGCACAGCTGGGTCCAGTGAGCCCCCTCAAATCGTTGTGCTTCCTGATTGTCCACATGAGTCTGCAGTCTGCTACTTGAGCCTTGCAGCTCCTCAGTCTGTACCATGCCCGCAGCTGTGCTTACCCTGCTCTCACTTCTGCTACCTATTCCAGTCCTTGCTCAAGTCCTGCTCCTGATCCAGCTCCAGCCTCCCTACCCATTCTGATTTCTGACTCCTAGCTCTGATTCTCTGGCTACATCCATGACTCTGACTCCAGCTTACTCTTCAGTTTAGACTTCAACTTCTGACTCCAGTCCTGACCTTGACTTGGCCCCTCAACCCTGACTCTGGTTTTACCCTTGGACTACTGCCTGCCCCCTGCATCTTCACTTGTCCTTATCCAAACTGCCACCTCAACCACCAGGCGAGGTCCCGCTCCACTCACTAGATAGGCTGCCCAGGCCCCAGCAGCTTACATGTATGCTCCAAAATATTAAGAAACAAGAAGAGCTTCAACATTGCGCTACTCAGTTATGTGATCCATGACATAAATAATGTACTGAAAAAGCACCACTAGGGTGGATTATCAGAGAAGTCATTCATGCTATCTAGATACGGATCCATCCATAATGGTATAAATATAATAAATACTAATACTAATTATACAAGAAAGCTTCTGATATTAAAGATGAATATATTGATATAATTTTCATTACATTCTCTGGTAGGTTTCAAAATGACTTGATCGCTCTCACAAAAGAGTTACTGGGGAAAAAAAGACTAGATTTAAAGCTAAGGAAACTGGAAAACATTTACATGTTTGCATCTTCCTCCTAAATCAAAACATTATGCAATTTTCTATACTTTGCTATGATATTGTGCCTTAGTAAATGCCCTTTGTTGTAATTTTGAAGTTATAAATAAATCCTTTGTTTTTTTCAACCAATTGCTATCGTGCAGCAATTCTTTGAAATCTACAAGCATTAAACATCAGAGATAAGTTAAGGCAGACATTGTCTTTTTCTATACTGCTTCTGCATCAACGTACGTAGAAGAATTAAACCCTTTATTAACATCCCCAAACCACAGCAATCATGAATAAGATTACAAGCAATTCAGATTAAATGAATGAATACATAAAATCTTAAAGATCAAGTTTCTCAAGCTGTTTTTGACTGCTATGGTGTAAATACAAGTATTATAACACTCCTCAAATATTGTTTTATACATTTCCTGTTCAACGTGTGCTCAAACATAGATAACTTGTTTCTTTAATATTAAAGTAGAGTGGGAACTAACTAGTTGCAAGATAACTGATTATCATAGCCTACAGTATGGAATTTCCACAGATCATACACATAAAAGTCCAGACAGAAGCAAGGCTGTTTCTTCTTATGAGTTTGTACAGGACCTATAATAATGGCTCTGATCCTGACAGGGAGCCTCTAAACTCTATTACAGTATTATTATGAAAAAATAATATTGAAGACTAGTAGTGCTTACTGTTTAAACACTGCCTCATCAAACTCTTATGCTTCAGTGTTTGAATCCAGACCAAAACCGACTGTGTATTATTCCAATCATAATATTAACAAGTCACAAGTTTAATTACTTAAAGCACTCAATGCTTCTCACAGAACTGCCATAAAATCTGATTAATTAGACAGGCTCTACTTTGATAAATCCATAAATTGACTGTGTAAATAACGGAGGGTCTCATTAATACCAGCTCTCATCAAATGTGAGGTTAAAAAGCTTTGGCAGACCAGGAAGACTGACATTCTGATGGTCTTAATTCTGAACAACTTGCTAATGTCTCATATTGTTAATTTGAGCTTTGCAAACATTAGACAATATGAAAAAAAGGTAAAAATTGTAGTTATCTTTTCCCTCTTGTTACAGAGTTGGATTCAATCTTTTTCAAATATTTGAATTTGCTGTTTGTTGATATTTTTTAATGTTAAACAGATTCAGAGGCTAAAAAATAAACATGCTCCACACGTGGTAACATTTATTTATGGGAGAGCATTTTACTTCCCTTGATCAATGCAAAATAAAGCTTGGTATTAAAAATACTTGGTTCTATAGCTGTTTATAACTTAGAAACACTTTTCTTTATCAGACAAGCTGTAAAAATGTTTTGATAAAGTATATTGACAATTCAACGTAAAATAATTTATATAATACTGAAACATCATCTAGTATATATAAAAATACAGAAAGTACAAATGGGCCACATGTGGAAAAACAAAACAAAGAATCAGATTTTGGCTGGCCTAGAGCTAGGAGCCTTTTCTGATATGTTAAACCCCTATACCAGTGCCTGTACTCTCTCTGCTTTACCACCACCACCCACTGCTACACCACCAGTCAGTGGAACAAAGTCAGCACAATAGGAGTGTCACTGGATTCAAAGCAATTAAAAAAAACTACATGTGCAGAAAAAAATGTAAAACTTCAGTAAACCCAACAATATTCCCTCACCTGTTGCATTGCCATTAATCTGGAATATTAATGGCAATGCAACGGGGGGGAGGGATAGCTCAGTGGTTTGAGCATTGGCCTGCTAAACCCAGGGTTGTGAGTTCAATCCTTGAGGGGGCCACTTAGGGATCTGGGGCAAAAATCAGTACTTGGTCCTGCTAGTGAAGGCAGGGGGCTGGACTCGATGACCTTTCAAGGTCCCTTCCCGTTCTAGGAGATGGGATATCTCCATTAAAAAAAAAATAAATAAATAATTACAAGCTTTCACCAGGGTTTCTGCAGCCCTTTTGGCCCGTTGCTGGGGGGCCCCCTTGGGAAATGCAGGCAATATTGCAAGTACATTCTCCACAGTGAATTCTTGGCTCAAGGAGTGCTCCAGTTTTACCTGTAAAACATTTGCAAATTCCAATGATACAAACCACCACTTTAATTAACAGTGTTTTTAGAATTCATTAAAGTTTCAACAAAACATGTGGAAAGAGAGTACATGCTACAGAACTAAATAATTCAGTAACACGCAAGGCACCTACTGTACACACAGAATGAGTTTTAACTGCTGAGCTCCTTGTACTATCTGCA
This sequence comes from Emys orbicularis, assembly GCF_028017835.1. Lineage (NCBI taxonomy): Eukaryota > Metazoa > Chordata > Testudines > Emydidae > Emys > Emys orbicularis. The sequence continues at coordinate 61,984,548 of NC_088688.1, read as the reverse complement.
GGAGATACCACTAATCCAAACAACCCTATTTAAACATTTCAGAGTGTAACACACTTTTAAAACATGGAAAGCAATAAACTTTCAAGATAAAAGACAAATAAAACAGAAAGTGTCTGCTCACTGGTTTGAAACCAGTCTGTCTCCATCTGATATATCAGCAGAAGGTTGAAGGTTAAAAGCCTCTTTTGTTGTTGTCTTGTGGTACTGTTAATATATGATTTACAAGATTATACGCAATTTGGTGTTAACACAATAATGTACATTTCTCTGGTTCAGCAAAAGGGAGCATAAGCCTAATTCTACTAGTGATTCATGACAGAAATAGCATTTGTAAGCGAATACTGTTAGGGCTTGTCTTCACTACCCGCCTGGATCGGCAGGTAGAAATCGATCTCTCGGGGATCGAATTATTGCGTCTCGTCGGGACGCGACAATCGATCCCCGAATTGACACGCGTACTCCACCAGCGCAGGTAGGAGTAAGCGCCATTGACGGGGGAGCCGCGGAGGTCGATTTGCCGCCATCCTCACAGCGGGGTACGTTGAATTCAGCTACGCGTCTTAAATCGATCCCCCCCTCACTGTAGACCTAGCCTTAGACTAAAACTTAGCTCGCAAATGCTCTACTAGGTTACATCTCTTACAGTGACAGTTAATGGGATGCTTGGGAATGCACATGAGCAGACCTGGAAGCCTTATTCTGCTTAGTGCAGAATGAGGAATAATCTATGAAGTACATTCAAGCAGTGGGCACTTACTAAACCTGTGCAAAAGGCACTCTCCCTGTCCCGCCAGTGGTCTCTAGGTAATAACCAGTGTGTTTGGGGGGAAGGAAAGCTATGGCTTGCCTATGCCCCCAACCCATTTCATTAGTGCAGCAAGCAGGGCTTCATCTCCCCTATCTGCCCTTGCACTCACAGCTGCATTATTATTATGATCTGTTCTGAAATACCGCCAGGCTCCAGATACTGTCTGCCATTGCAGCGGTAACCATAATTTGGCCCCAAGCATTTTGTGTGATGTGTGAAATTTGTGGTATTTATAATAATTTGTATCAATCTATAACCATGTGTAGGTTTACTTTTACACAGAACTGCAGAACTATAGGTAAATTATGCAGTGATGAAGACGAATATCACCACAAGAGAGTGTGTGGTTTGTTTTTAGTCCCTTTTCTAATCCTTCCTTTATTTATATATTTTAAAAATGAAGCTCTACAGCAACTTGTGGAAGAGTACAAAAAGCTTCTTTTTAAATTTTTTTAAACAAGGCTCACAAATCTTCAGAATATTTCACCCACAGTCCTTTTCAATGATCAAATGGTTGGTTACTTCTTTGTAAAGAGATAATCAAAGAAAGCTGCCAAAAACTGTCAGCATGTTAATGCTCCAATGGAATTGTGCTAAATTGCATGCCCTTTTTTTTTTGCAGACATTCCCACCACTCCATTCCTAGTTATGTATGTGTCCCTGCTCCATGGAGAATTATTTGGTCTAATTAAATATGGTTAAAAGAGCACTTAAAGAATATCAAAAAACAGACTCAAAAACAAACAAATGATGTTCAGCAGTGGAAACCACTACCTAATCTAGACAATTTTTTCTTCCAGCATCATCATCATCCTGGTGTAACAGACCCACACATGATTACAAAGTCCTAACAGTCTACTATAAGAACAAAAGGGTCATTTGGAACTAAATTTATTTTTTAAAAAGAGCACAAAATATGCACCAGGACCCCACTGTGCTAGGCACTTTACAAACACAGAACAAAAAGACAGTCCCTTCCCCAAAGAGCTTCCAGTCAGTATTACAAATGTCACCCATATGCCCACGTTGTCACACACTCACTCTTGCTAGCTGAAACATCACTCATAGCAGGGTTGCAGCCAGTGAACAAGGTTCCCCCTTCACTTCCTTCTCCCAGCTACCAAACGCTACTCCTGGGCATTACCCCCAAAGATTCACTTTTCCCTCTGCTGGCTCCCTCATCCTCCACTCTGCATCTCAGTGCAGCACACTGGAGCAGGAAGCAATAGGTGACCAGCAGTGCTGCTTCCTGCTCCTAAGCAGCAGCATTCCATCCTTGGAGGCACCTATGGCATGAGGCCGATAGGGCTACAGGGAATGTAATAAAGTTCAGGGAGAGAAAGGATGGAGGCAAAGTGAGAAGAGGGAGACTGGTCCATTGCAGGAAATAGGCCAACAAAAAAAGTGGCAGAGAAAGGGCCAAGGCTGGGATCTACATAAGGGGCTTAGGGATTGCAACACCTAACTTTTAGGCACCAAGAAAATCACTGGAACTACACTGGAAACCACAAAGTCTGAGTTAGGCACCTAGGCTCCCGTACAATGAATGGGGAGAAAGAGGTGCCTAAGAGCGAAATCCGCAAAAGCCAGCATGCCAGGGGTGGGGGGAGCCACCTAAACTAGCCAATGGGAGATGCCAACAACGGATGTGACCTAAGCCTCACCCCTCTCATGGAATTAGGTACCTAAGTCTGAGCTGCAGGGAGTCACTTATTGCTGATTGTGATCGATAGCTGGAAATCCCTCTCCTGAAGCTTAGGTGCCTAAGCAGTTTCTTGTGGGAATTAGTTAATCGCCTGTCTCACGCCACACAAACAGCTGGAGAAGGAAGCGGCAGCACTCACCTTATAAATTTTTAGCCCAGTGGTTAGAGTACTCAACTGGGATGTGGGAGACCCAGGTTCCATTCCCCACTGCCTGATAGGGAGAAAAGATTTAAACACGTAGTCTCCTACCTCTCAGGAGAGCGCTCTGGGCTATGGCATATTCTGATGTGGGGGTTCTCCCTCAATCTCTCCTGTGGAATCTGATTTGAATCTGAATCTCCCTAAGTCTCTCACCTCCTAGGTGGGTGCCCTAACCACCAGGCTATAGAGTCATTCTCACTGTTCTCTCTCAGGCACAATGACTAAGGCTATGTCTACACAATAACTTATGTCGGCAAAACGTACGTCACTCAGGGGTCTGAATATTCCATCCCCCTGAGTGACATAAGTTATGCTGTCATAAGCGCTAGTGTGCACAGAGCTATGTTGGCAGGAGAGCTTCTCCCACCAACATAGCTACCGCCGCTCGTTGGTCATGGATTAATTATGTTGACTTGAGAGCTCTCTCCTGTCGGCATAAAGTGGCTACAGGAGAGTTCTTACAACAGTGCAGCTGCATCGGTACAGCTGTGGCACCATAAACTCTCTAGTGTAGACATAGCCTAAGTACTTATCCAAACTGGAATAGCTTCAACAGGAGAGATTGAAGGAGACTCACCCTCCCCCCAACAGAATACCCCATAGCTCAATGGTTAGTGGGAGAGCTCTGTTCAAATCCCTTCTCCCAATCAGGCAGAGGCAGGAATTGAATCTGGGGTCTCTTACATCTCCAGCCATTGAGCTAAAAGAAGTTATAAGTTCATCTCCTCCTCTAGCCAGATTTTAATGGAACACAATCCAGTAGACAACCTCTGAGCTCAGCTACCAGTTCAGGCCCCACAAAGAAGACAGGCATTCACCTGCTTATCTTCCCCTGGCCTCTGAATTATGCTGGGGCTTAGGCAAGAGATAGGTATCCTGACACTTGCAGTGCATGTGCCCAGAGACAGAAATGTAGGCATCTACGGGGACTTTTCCAGCACAAATTTAGGCACTGAGTGAGTTTAGGCCACAGCTGAGCTGGAGTTTTGTGGATCACAGTGGCACCTAAGACTGGGACTTAGGCACCTAAATCTGATCCCAAGTGAAAGACAGCACAGACAATGATGACCAAATAAAAAGAGATGGGGAGAGACTGGGACCGTGAGAAGGAAAGAGAGGAATGAAATGGGGGAGGATGTTATTGTGGTTAACACACAGGATTGGGTGTCAGGACTTTCAAATCCTATTCACAGCTGAGTCACTATATGACCATGGGAAGTCATGCCAGTTTTTGGTGCCTTACCCATTTGCAAAACATGGATAGCCCCCAGGTGATAGCACTTTATGGTCTTAGGGTAGAAGTATTATAATTCATTTATTATTGTTAGATGGGGAAAGGAAGGCTGACTTGTAAAAGGAGTTTCATTCAAACACTTTCATCCACAAAAATGTCACTTGATGAGGGACATAAAATTTGACAGCTGTGCCTGGTGTGAACCTGAGCAGTAGGAATAGAGCAGTATCTCTTTCTATTATGCTTTCAATGGAGTAAACAATGCTACTTAGAAGATTAATTAGGCTCAGGCATTGTAGGCAATTAATTAACCAAACAGTCCTAACTGCAGGTAATGAACAAATTCTGGAGTGGCGGTGTGAATATGGGTTTTCGGAGTGAAAGATTTCTTAGGAAAATGTATGAAAAGCCTCAACGGAAACATAAAACCAGTTTTTCTAGTTCACCTTGATCATTCATCAACCCCATATCTATTGCAGATGAACTATTTTTCCAAGATTTAAGCCTATTACCATAGTATTCTAATTATTTGTTCCCTGCTACAGAAATAGCACCAGAGGATTTCTTCTCTCTCCATTTCCATGAACACTTGTTCCAATTTCCTCAACATGCAGAAGAAAATTAGATTTTAATTACTTTGTCCCTCAAATATATAGTAATAACATCTGAAGCTCTAATGGTATAAGACAAATTAACAAATGTTAAATTCTTCACGGAGGATCACACTGTAAAATGTGTATATATATAATTTCATTCAGGGATTTTTCTAGAGAAGTTATTCCAATTTAGTTTTAGAACAAATATAATATTTATAAAGTGTTTTCTTTTCTGAATGACTATACTGCTTAACAATCATCTTATTTCTTAGGTACCTACCATCATAGAAGTTCTGTGCATCTTCAACAAGAAATACTGAAACAGATAATGTAAAAGACATAGGTAGGCAGAAAAGCAGTCTGCTTTGTTTAAGGGTTCCGAAATAAAGTTTTTTAAGCCTGATTTATAAAAGGTTAGTTCCATGGTCATTTTAAAGGTGAAGAAGAAAGGATACTCCAGTGATCCAGAACTACAGAGGCAAATATATCAAGGCTTCTGGCTCTAAATGTTATAGGTTTCATACTACGAGATTGTAGAGGATGAGTTGGTACTTTACATACAAAAACTACATTACAAGAACATTAAGGTTGCAAATTCAAGTACGCAATAGTTAGGAAATACAAGAATTATGTTTGCCTGTGCAATCTTAATTCAGTTATCTTGTGCATATGCATTATGATACAGTCTTTAATTACATGATCACATATTTTTTCCACTTAGCACTTACCATTTTATTTGTTCAGCACAGAACTCAAATTGGACTTCAGTTGCAGCTATGCAGTGCTCAGCACTTCTGCAAATCCAACCCCAGAGTTTCAAGATGGGCATCCAGAAAATGGGGAACACACAATTAGTGACCAACTGTGAACATACTGGTTTAAGTGACTTGACCAGCATTAAATAGTAGCTTTTCTCCAGGGCACTATTCAACTGTCTTAATAAGACCATCCCTTCTTTTTCTGCAGTCCACTGGCTCCTCATTTTCCTGCATTCTGGTCAAGTAGCTCTCTCTTCTTTGCTGCCTGGGTCATTGGCAGGGGGAGCACTGAGAACACAGGAAAGATTTTCTGCTCTCAATTCCTTTGCCTGGCACCACAGCAGCTTGTTGCAGCATGGAGGAGCAATTGCAGGGAATCTTCTACAGATGGAATCTTTGGGGAATTTAGCTGCCAAACTCTAACAAGTTTCTACCAAGCAGGTGCTAATTGAGATTTTCAAAAGGCTCATAACTTAGACAAATTTGGGTGGAGATTTTCATGGGGACAGCCAATGGCACATCCTTGACACCAGAGCAAACATCCCCCGCCGTCCCCCCGATCCCCTTTCCCCCACTCAGCCAAATGTAAAGTTCCTGCTGTTTGGTAAAGTTATAAGAAATTGAAAACAGGGTCTTTTTATGGAAATTGTCATGCAAGCTTAAGTATAGGCATCACTACCTATGTTTCCTGTAATGTATTTGGGAGCCAAAGCCCAGTAAACTTTCTGGGACTCTATCTTATTTCCTAATTGAGTTTCAATGAGAGGTAGTTTTATTTCTAAAATGGCTTACATAATGCCTAAAAATTATTATTATTATTCAGAATTTATGCAAAATAACTGCTCTATACCACTTAAACAAAAACAATAATATTTAGCATTGATTAAGATTAATAACCCTGAAATAGATATTACAAACTGGGGAAGATATAGGCACTTAATAATTTCACAGTCACTGGAACTTTACTGTTTAGTATTTGAGCATTTTTCTTTCATAAAGGAGATTAGTTTATTCCATGAACAGTGCACACCAAGTAAATATCCACTGTTTAATAGTAAAACCAGCTAGTTTAATAGTAAATACCAGAGCCAGTATTGGCATGCTAGTATTGTACTGTACAGTGGGATTTGACGATGAAGTTTTCACAGCCCAAAGTATAAAACAGAAAAAGAAAAAATGATCAAAGTCCTAACAGAACAGTTTATGATTAAATGTTATTTAAACTTACGTTTTTTGTATTTAGAGTCTGAGGTTGCCATTTGTAAATTGGGCAATTATTACTCTATCTTGAAATTATTTTATACTATATTGAAATTGATAATTAGATGCACTGTCTCTTCACCTTGTAATCATTCTATTGTCAGCTGGTAATACTTTTGCCACAGAAAAACTACTAAGTATCTGAATCTTGTGCTGAATCCTTTTCAATATTACGTGCTGTACAGTGTATGAGACTATATTTTAAAGATGATGTCAAGGCATTAGAAAGAGTGTAATTAACTGTCAGATTCCTAATAACTAAATTGCTTGTATGCTACATTTGAAGTTTATGACATTATACTGTGCAAGACTCTTTCTGAAAACATATGGAAAATAACACAGAGATTGCAGTAAGCTGAAAGGAAATAATTCCATCAAAGGGCTCTGATGTCATGACCCATAAAGACCAAAACTCCTTGAAATAATTAGTATCATGTAAATCACTGAAGCCATTGTTATTTTTTAATTATATGGGTGAAAACATTAATCTGTTATTATAACATTTGTTCATGGTATAATTGCAATATTTTATGAGTGATTAAAACTACTAACATAGTAGTTATATGAGTAAAAGCAAAGACAATCTATGCTGTAAACTCTTTGGTTCAGGGCCCATAGCATCTTGTGTGTTTGTATGGTGTCTAGCATAATGGAATGCTGATCCTCATAGGGGCTTTTGGGAGTTTATTTAAAGAATTGTAAAGAATAATCAGTTCTCAACCACTATTTAACAGAGTGCTTGAACTACAATTCCCAGGATACACCTTGAGAGTCAATAAAGCCATAATAGCCATCAGATGGAAGATAGATTATGAATTTCAGATGCAAAAATGATGTTTTAAGGCTTTTAAAAGTAAGTACACTATCATAGTTATATTAAACAATGTCATTATATTGCCATGGGACAATCATGAGGATCTGTGATTTATCTAACTTGATTTCTCAGTCAACAAAGATACCATTTAAAGGCAATTCCAATCCAGTTTTGTAATTCCCAAGGTAAACTGAGCCCCCATTCATCATGCTGTCTCCTCCATGAAAGCAGAGGGCCCTGAAGGCAGCAGAATTGATGAGCAGTAGAACAGCAATGGAGGGTGAGGCTGAAGGTACAGACTTTTACACGCTTTAGAGCAGAGACTGTGGGGTCTCCATGCATCTCACTGTGCTTTCATGGGTGCTGAAGATAGGGAAAGACATTGCATGTGTAACACCAACAGACCCCGGTCATGGGTGGGTGGAATTGAACCTGGTACCTCTGGAGCTAAAAGGATGAGCCTCTACTGCATGAGCTAAAAGCCACATGGCTCTTAGCTCAGGCTATAGAGCAGACTCATTAATATCTCTCTCTAAATGATCTTGGTGCCACTAGATGGGACAGAACACCACACCAAGGAGGTGTGTGGGTTACACATGGATCACCTGGTAATCCCCCCTGTAAGGGGTGCACTGAAGCCACAAAGGATATTGCAGCTCTGAGCCTTTGGACCAGCTAAAATTACTTCTCTGCCTGCCTCCTCAGTGAAATAATGCATGAGCACATCACCTCTGTAGGCATATTGTCATGCAGATCTGATTTACCTGGGAAGGTCTTAAATGCTATAATGATGGATGCTATAGAAAACTCAAAAGTAGAGGGAAAGAAATCTAACGTAATCAAATGAATTACATTTTGAATCACTACTTTTTAGACCATCTGCCTATTGCCTAAATTTCCCCCACTCAAGCAAACAGGAGCCAGCAGCCCCATGTTATATAGTTATTCATTGTAGTGCAGATGGTTTGGAGTGAGTGTGGTTTAAAGATGAGAGAAAGTCAAAGCTAACCTTTTCTCATAAAGCAACTAGGGCCATGTCTACACAACCACTTTTGTCAACAAAACTTGTGTTGCTCGGGGGTGTGAAAAAACATACCCCGGAGTGACATCAGTTTCACCAGTGTAAGTGGTAGTGTGCACAGCGCTATGTTGGCAGGAGAGCTTCTCCCACTGGCATAAATACCGCTGCTCCTTGGGGGTGGTTTAATTATGTCCACAGGACAGCTCTCTCCCATCAGCATAGAGCAGCTATATGAGAGAACTTACAGCGGCACACCTGCATTGGTACAGCTGTATTGCTGTAAGCTCTCTAGTGTAGACATAGCCTAAAACATGAGCATCTCCACCAATCGTAAAAAATAATCAGCTCCACACTCTTTATCCTCTTCCCTTCAAGCCATAAGTTCCCTCCATCCTTGGCTAAGTGATTCCCAACTCACCATGCTTTCCCACTCCTACACCTCGTGAACATTCCTCACAGCAGGTAGGCTATAATGTAGCCTCAGGCTGACTGATTTGGTGTGGAGTGGATCTCTTCTATTGCTTCGCTAGGTGGGGTCAAGTTTAAGAATGGATTTTCTTAGTTCTTGAAGTGGGTGGTGTGTGTCCCCTGATTGCTAGCAATCTCATTTAGGTAGGAGGATGGGTCATATTGGGGAGCAGGTCTTTTATGGCTAGGGTTTAGGGACTAAGTGATGTGACCATTGGACACTAGTGCAGGAGCTCCTCTTGCAACAGCTGCCATAACTACACCAGGCATTGAGAAGAATGTTTTTTTAGTTAAGCCACTGGTTCAGCATTCTATTACAGACTCTTCTACGGACTTCCTGTGTGCCCCAGGGCAAGTTACTTAACCTTTCTGCTCCTCATCTGTAAAATGGAAATAAAAGTACTTCCTTACCTCACAGGGTTGTTTTGAGGATAAATTAGTTAAGTGACTAAGGCTGTCAGATACTATGGTTATGAGTATGATAGTAAAGCTTATAAATAAATATTCAAACCTATAAATGAATATTCACTCATGATGCAGCACATGCCTGAGTGAAAAGCCACTACCTTAGTCATAGCTTCAAAAAAGGATGAAAATGAAAAATTTAATAAGCAGAGCTAGCTTTAGCATTATTAGTGAGCCTGCAATTTTTTTTTTTGACCACTGAACTGCATATTAACATTATTCCACAACTATACATGGGCACAACCTGAATTTTTTGGAGAAGATAAGTTTCTTTAAGCTATAACCCAAAATGACTTGTTGGGGGGGGGGGGTCAGAAAAAGAAGTGGGGCTGAACATTAGGTTTCCTTCCCAGCCTCCTGCTGTAGAAGTAAAACCCAGATGCTTGTTCCTTTCAACCCCAGTGAACTGTTCCCATCTGTTTTCAAGCCTATCTTTGCAAAAGAGCTTTTAAAAAAAAATGAAAAATGAGGTTCTCTTTCATGAGGCCAATGATTGCCTCTTTTAGTAAGAGGCTTGCATAAACTGTCCACAAGGCTCACCAGTTCAGTGAGAATGTGGTATTTAGCTTTCCTCCCCACAGCCATCAGTTTTGTAGGAGTCTAAAGCTGCCTCCACTTTGAATTCATGAAAGACTATCCCTTTTTTCCAAAGAAGGATATTAGATGAAATAAAGTGTCATAGGCTCCTGAAGAGTTATGGAGGGACTGTAACACGTACTGGTTCAAGTTATACTCAGTTATGTTGTGTAAAGTCAAAATAATTCCACTGACTTCAATGAACACAAACACACACACACACAAAACCACAGTCCAACCATCAAACCCTTCTTGTTAGTGCAACTTTTCATCCTCAGATTTTGTTTACACGGCAATCTTTACTTGTTTAAAAGAAATATTTTTCTGTATGTTTGGACAGAAATGAAGACAAAATACTCACACATTCAATACCTGGTCTTGTCAATTTTGCAAATTCTTTACGGGATTAATGAAAGTTATATTTATGATAAAATTATGTGGTGCATGACAACATATCAAAGAATGAAAAACACATCTGACTATATTTGGGAAAACTTAAGGAATGATTTCAGCTATTCAAAGAACATTATGTTTGCCTATTATCTTGATAACTCCCATATGGTTCTCATCTCTGTTGATTACAAGCATTTAGATTAACTATTTAGTTATATATCAATTAGATACAAATTAATTTGTTTGATCATGGCACAAATTAGTTGTTCAATCTCACGGTGGAATTTTGACCCCACAATATCTAATGTTCCTTTGTCATGTCATCTGCTGAAAATGAATCATTGCCAAACCACTGCAAAACTGTTAAATACAGGAGGAAAAATAGGTTATTCTGAAGAGAATATTACTATATAATGGTCCCACATGTCTAACCTCAATATAAGCTACAGACTTTATTCAGAAGCTTTTATCTGAAAATTTAGATACTTTAACAAATAAGCTTGTTTAAGTTTGTCAAAACTGAGAAAAATACCAAAACAAAAACAAACAAATCATTTCCTTGTTGAGGTGTCAGCATTTTGCAGATATTGGGCTCTAGTCTGATATAGGCCTAGACCATTGGTTACAACTGAAAAACACACAGAAAAATTCAGACGTGGGTAAGGAGGGGGGGTCTCTGCAAAGGTGGCTAAAATCCACTTTTATGCTCCTCTGATCCTGGCCTGATGCTGGTATCCCAGCATGATCTAGAACAGACTTAATTTAGCAGGCAGCCAAGGACACGTGAAGCCTGCGGAAGCCCTAGGCTCTTCCGCCACCACAGCCACACACCCTATCTATGCATACTATAGGGAAGGGGTGGTGGTCTAGCAAGTGAACTTCCATGGCCAGCTAAGTCAACTTCAGGACAAGTGTGGGATCAATGCTAAGTGGCCACCCTACAGCACAGGATCTGTCCCATGGGTCTTTTCCTAAAAAAGTATGATAAATGCAAATTAAAAACAGTTCATTTTGAAAATTAAGTAGGGCATTTACAAATCCTCGTTTCACATTTCATTTTTTAGGAAATAAACGATGCTGTTATCCTGATACATTTAGCAGTGTGAGGCCGGGCCAGTTATCCATATACATATAAAGAAAACTAGTTATACTTCAACTACCTGAAGGGGGGTTCCAAAGAGGATGGAGCTTGGCTGTTCTCAGTGGTGGCAGATGACAGAACAAGGAGCAATGGTCTCAAGTTGCAGTGGGAGAGGTCTAGGTTGGATATTAGGAAACACTATTTCACTAGGAGGGTGGTGAAGCACTGGAATGCGTTACCTAGGGAGGTGGTGGAATCTCCTTCCTTCTAGGTTTTTAAGGCCCGGCTTGACAAAGCCCTGGCTGGGATGATTTAGTTGGGAATTGGTCCTGCTTTGAGCAGGGGGTTGGACTAGATGACCTCCTGAGGTCCCTTCCAACCCTGATATTCTATGATTCTATGACTTCGGATAGATCAGGAAAATTGAAAGTGGTGCATTAGACAGTCTAATGACTTCCATATAAATATCAGTCAGCTAACTTGAGAAGATGTGTGACTAAAACTGATTACTAGAAATCTTTGAATATTACCAAATAAAATAATAATGCAGGATAGGTCTGGTAGTAAACATAATTGTGTACACAGTTTGCAGTGTGGATTGTTAGAGAGCTTATTCCTTCACTCTCCCACTTCCCTGGTCCTTCTCACATGAAGAAGAGAGCAAAAATACCCAAATTCCGAAGGTGCAAACAATTCGATGTTTATTGGGGTGAACTTCCAGCAAGCTTAAATCCAAGTTCCTTTTTCCTTATTTTCGAATCCCAACTTACTTCCTGTTTGCCCCTAATTTATATAGTAATATTCTTAGCTATACCTTAATCAATCATTCTACTAAAACTTACCTAACCAATCCTAACATATTGTAACATGATTAGCTAACCAATTATATCCCACCACCTTAATTAGTTTACACCCAGTAGATTGCCTTATTTCAGTATGACTAAACAGGGCCTCAGACTGTCACAGTGAGAGAAGGCCCTTACACAGATTCTTTCTTTTATACCTCTATAACTAGCTAAATAATAAACATATACCCACATTCTTAAAGTATAGGCCTTTACAGACAGGCTTGAATATCTATATCCTAACATGGATGTTGCAACAGGTGCAATGGCTCAGCCTAACCACTTGAATCCAAGCCCACCCGAGCCCCTGGATCCACACTTAGCTGGTTAGCCCGAGACACCACCCATGCTACAAAATTGCCACTGATATTTTTAGCATGTTAGTTCAAGCAGCTGCAGTATAGATATACTCCTATAGTTTTCCAGAAAGGAGCACTCCTCTAAAGAAAAATTCCTACTGCCAAACCTTACCTGTTGGCAGGAGCCATGAGGAAGTATGAATTAAACAGAGGGGATGGGCGTTTGGAACAATGGGCTCACGATGTGGCTTTGGCTATGGCTAGGGTTGCCAATTTTGGTTGGATATATTCCTGGAAGTTTCATAACATGACATATTCTTTAATTAAAGATTAATCTTTCATTCCTGGAGACTCCAGGGCAATCCTGGATGGTTGGAAACTCTAGCTATGGCCCTGATTGATAAGAATATAAGATCTAAATACTTGAGATACTCAGTGAATTTCAGTGAGACTATTCATATGTTTAAAGTTACACAGGTGCTTAAGCACCTTGCTGAATCAGGGTTTATATGAGCACTCTGCATTCGGAATAGCTAGTCAGCAAAACAGATGCAAACACTGGTTCAGTGTCAGAGCTGAGATGGGGTAAAATGCAGGCTAGGGAGTGAAGACTTACATGGGTTGGGGACCAGGCTCCTTTCTGTCTAGCCTGACTGTCCAAGGGAAGATGATGCTGCTGTAAGAGTGGGAGTGGGGACTTGGAGGAGGGGGGCAAGCTGAGTAGCATCAGAAAATAAAGTAAATGTTAAATCATGGCACTTTAGTCTGCTTGTCATTGTGGTTTTGACGAATCAGGAGAATAACGGGTTTTGCATTTAACTGAAAATTTTCAAAAGTGGCCTATGTCTGAGATGTTATGAAAGTGAGTATATAAAAACCCATGAGGACTCTCAGGAAAAATTTTCAATTTTAAAATGTTTCTGCTGGAAAAGTTAGCAAATATTTTACAAAAACAAATAACACTGAAAATTAAATTGCACTCTGAAGAGTCGGTGTGCTAAATTATGGAGACGAAATTCAGTGACTGAAGTGTGAAACAGAGAGAGACTCCACTGCTGTTTTAAATGCAAATCTCAGTGCAAATTTAAACTAAGGAGCTGCTAACTCTGTCACTATAACAAACAAAGATTGAAAAGAGAACATTAATATGATGGGGAGACCACGTGGCAGAGTGTTCAGATTTATTTTGGTTTACTAGAAAATGTTCAATTCATAGATGTTTTATTTGTTGCTGAAAATAAAATGATCTGTCTTTGTTCTCACTTTTCACGGAAGGATTACATAAAAGGAAGACAAAAAAATTTGCAGACAAGAATATATGAAATTGCTGTCTTGAAAATGAACCACATGCAGCACATCATCTGATTGTCCCATAGTTAATTAGTTTTCATGAGAATTATTCTCTACATATAAAAATAGAGTCTGACCACGACTATTATAATCTATTGCCTAAGCAGAGAAAGAAAAAAGTAGTAAGAAAATTAATTTAGACTTATTTTTCAGCAAAGCTATTTTACATCAGATCCCAACTAAACCCTGCTACAAAGTAGAGGATTAAAAGCATGTATCCCCTTCTTCATTGTCATTTATAATATAGGAATTTTTCATTATGTCATTTCAATATATCATTAAAAAGGCAATTTGTATTCATATGTCATATATCATGTTCATGTCTTTTATATGATTATGTTTGTGTTTGCGATGATTAGCATGTTTCAATGCTGGTTACAAATAGAGAAATAATGAGTAAAGAAACAAAGCTCAAACTTAATTCATAGTCTAACTTTAGATTTCTTTTCCATCAGAATTTTGTGCCCCTTATTTTCCCACTAGTCTCCTACAGATAACAATGTATACAAGAGTGAAATCTGAAGACAACACCGTGCAAGTGAAAAAAGTAACGAAATGGTAAAACAAAATAGCTTGTTTCATAACCCTTTCAGATGTAAACCGTTACAATTTGATATGGTGCAAATGTTAAAAGCATATTTTTTCAAAGGAGAAGAGCACAGCAGAAGATTGCCTTTGCCAAGAGTATTTTTCTCAATGACAATCCATAACTTCTAGGGATACTGAAAGTGCTCTCTTAATTTAGTGATATATACAAGTTTTTTAGATGCAACGCCATTCTTTCAGTGGCCTTTCAGGAGGAGCACAAATTGCTTGAGATACTTTTTTAAAACTTTTATACAGCAAATCACTGAAAATTCTGTTTTCTGTCACAATGTTCTAAAATTTTCAATATTGTTTCCTGGATTATTCATTTCAAATGTAACAATTATCAAAATATATACTATATTCAATTTAATGTTAGGAGGTTTCACTTAACTGTCTAAACACCAAAATTCAAATAGGTTCCCTCATCCACACCATCTGAGTATTGCGTGAATCTCAAAACAGTGAGTCATCTTACAGAGTACATTACACTGTACTTAGGCACAAAGCTTTTGGCTTAAATTCTTGTACCCTTACACTAACACTGGTGCAGCTTCACCAGTAGGATCAATGATGAGTGTGCTAGAATAGACAGAGAACTAGCCCTTTTTACCACCATGTTGTGCAATGATGAAATAATTTAAGAAAAGTCTAGGGTAGGTGAAGATATAGTGGTCCATCATATATGAAGTGGCAACTATAGACTGAAGTTAGTTCCTTTTAGCAGTTTATATCAAATATTTAATGATGCTTTACTTATTTTGCATTTTATTAACAACTTCATATAAATAAAATCTCACTGAACTCTGTCAGTACAAGAGTATAATTTTCATAAAAATGTAATATATCACTGGATCCAACGTAAAGAGTGACCCAAAGTTAACTCACTAGCAGCAGAAGTTATACTATGTTCAACTTCTCCCAAACACACTTTCTTTTAATCCTGTCTTCTGTGGTCGTCATTCAAGGTATAATTCTCATATTAAATACTAATAGTAATTGATCTAAATACGACTTAGTAGCCAACAAGTGGCAATACTGTGTAATTAAGATATATTAGGCACATATTTGGTATTTTGTGGATGCAATCATCCGTTTATTTCCTCTTTGAAGGGTTGTGTGTGTTTTGTCCTACATCACTTCATAGTCATGTATTTATTTCAAAACTAACAGACTATTACCAGAAACTCATTACTGCTGCTTCTTTTCAAAAGGAATTATGCTATACTGCACTGTAAGACAGGAATATTTTGAAAGCAATAAATATCACAAATCTATTCAAACATTCATAGATAAAAAAATTGCTAGAGGTTCCTGTGCTAATTCAAAATGCATGTTCCACCTGAATTTCAAAGAAGATTATGAAAAGTACTCTCTTTTTCAAATTTGGTGCTGGATATTAGAATTAATCATCAACTATAAAATTGAATCTCAACATAGTATTTCAAATTCAAAACATATATTCAGAATATTTCAATTATATACACACAAATATTTGGGATAGGAATCACAATATTCAAATTCATTTATTCAGCATATAATTAAAATGCTAATTAGGAGTAACAGTGGAAAGAACATATATTCTACACACAAACATTCAATATTAAAAATATTGCCATATTCGCTCTATGTTATGGACTGGCAAAATAAGGCATTTCTCATACACATACGGGTTATTATCAGGGTTTTAAAAAATTCCATAAAACAAATAAGTTTTCCAGTGTACTCTGTGCCATACTATGGCTATTGCTTTCCTGAACTGTAAACTATAGGGGCTTGATTCTGATCACACATTTATTAGTTCTGCACTGGAGACATTCTTTTGGAGTAACATCAGATTTATTGCAGTTTAAAGGGGAGTGGAATTTGAGCCCATGTGAACACAGTACTTAGGTATGGATTGGATTGGATTGCTCCCGCATTCTCATCTCATTCTTTATTTTAAAATGTTGCCTTATTACTTTCAGAGCAGTTTCTCTCTTTCTCCACCAACTGATCATTAGTGCAGTATGCACCTGTCCAATTTTTGCTCATTGGACAGCTGCAGTTGGGAGCAGGGTGAGTGTGTAACAACACAAACCCTTCATAGGTAGCTGGTAAATTTTGGTGGGTTTTTTTTCCAACATAGCCAGATACATAGCTGGATTCAATCAAATAGTTTTGGCCAGCTGCAAAAGCCCTTCCAATAGAGTGATCTTAGAATTAGAAGGAGCTCCTAGGATATCAAAGTTGGGATGAGAGGTCTGTTCTACATGGACTGGTGGTATATTCAATGTGGAAGCCATTCTAGAGACCAGTTCATGGAACTATATGGCATCTTTGGATAGTGAAGATGCTGCAGCAGTTCCCACATGACCATTCAGAAATGTTTGTTCTTCATATTAGAGATACAAGTTGGGTGAGGTAATATCTTTTAATGGACTAACTTCTGTTGATGAGAGAAACAATCTTTCAGAGAACTCTCCTTCAGTGTCCTGAAACTCTACACGGCCCATCAGTACTACTTCTGAAAAAGTATCTGGGACAACTGTTGGGAGTGATTTCGATTCCCCAGTGATGTAGACAGATCTGAGGCCACAAGATCCGAGGAATGGGCTTTCCCCTGAGGTCTCTGAGGAGATGACTCCCTGTATAAATGCATACATTTAGCCTCCACATAATATCTAGGAGGTGGCCAGTAGGACCATCCAGCCCAAGGAGAAAACGGTCAGTCTCACTCACAATCAGAATCAGGTTCTCTATTACTGAATTATGCCAATAAGAGGGAATTGATAGCATGTCTTTTGTCAGGGGAATGGAAGCAAGGTGAAAAGGTAACCTCCTTGTCCATATCTGATTCAACACTGGACTGTGGATCTGAATTCAGAGCCAAGCCATTTGGATGCAGTGAAACTAGAGGTCTGGGAAATCTTAGAATTGAAAAGGGGGAAGGGAACTTCTTCTGTAAGCCTGTCGGAGTTTTGGAAGGGGGGGGTGTTGAGGTAGCCTCTGAGACTTTATCCACTCAGTTCCCAAGAACTCAGCTCAACTGCAAACTCATCACTGAGATTTTTTTATTAGCATACAATCAAACAACACTTGAGTTGACTGGGCTCAAGCGTAGGGAGTGAGCACAGGGCATACCCCACATCCAAAGTTAACAGTGAATTCTTCCTTCATATACATTTACACATTACACTGCATTTGCTATACATTGTATTTACATGTTTGGGGATTAACTTGGTCATTTTGTAGGAACCAATCCCTATATAGCATGCTCTATCCATGATTTACTCTTTACCTCATCTTATGTTCCAGTCTTATCTTATCCACTGTTATCTTGTCCAGTGTAAATGGTTCCCTGGGTGTTTACTCTTACCTTAGCTAGTACAGACAGCCTGCTGATCCATTTACCTCCCTACTCTTGTCCCCCAAGAAACGAAGCCTCACCCATGTCCAATTACTCATGTCAAGCCAGGTCCACAGAAGAGACCGATCTGGCAAAAATCTGAACATGTTCCATAACCTTTTGTCTTTTCACCAAAGGCAAAGTAGGAGCAGGTGTTTTTGTAGATTGTCTTTTATCCCCTTGAGGACTTCTTTCAGGAGGTCTAGTAACATGAGTATCTTTTGCATCTAAAGCAATTTGCAAATCTAGATGGTGTACCTGGTCTACAATCATTAACCTCAGCACCAGCAGCTGCTTGGCACCAGAACTGGTTTTCGGAATTGTAATGCTAGTTACAATATAGATATGACCTGCCTATAGGATTTAACATGATCTCCCAACTTAGGCTTCAATTTAGGATCTGAGGAGAATATTGGAACAGTCTCTGAGGACTCCAAAAAGGACTCCAGATGGTGCTATACACTAAGAGGGGGCACATTATGCTTCACCCCAGAACTGGGAGAATCAGATCTGAATGGTACTGATGGTTTTACCCTTTTCCCCAGATCAGAAGATAGCACCTTTAGCAGAACTTTCACCTTTTGCTTCTTAGTTCTTTAGGGAACTGAGGCCAATGCAGGCCTATCTTTACTCATGGAAATGAATTGGCCAGCAGTGGAGAGTTTGGCTGCTAGGGCCTCCTACAGCAGAAGGGCTCGGACACTCCTTGCTCACTGGGAAGGGCAGTGTCTTTCTCCTAAGTTTGCTAGACACCTTGCATGGGCATTGGAAACAAGACAGTTTGACATCTCTTAAATACTGCCCACTTTCTCTTAGGATCTGCACAGGATCTGTGAGACCACACCAGAGGGCAGAACCTACAGGCACCTCAGTAAATAAAATTTGCTACTTTGAATAAAATAAAGGATTAAACTTGCTAAGAACAAGTACAACTAGCTAATGGCATTGTTGATTGAAGAAGTGGAGGTTCCAGGGTATCTGCAACCACAGGTGGAAGAAAATGAGGCATCTGGAGGGCCCATACCCCCTTTTTACAGCCTCTCCCTCAGAATGTTCAGGAACGGTGAGGGGAGGGGCAGGAAGGAGTAGAAGAGCGCTCTCAAGTGGTAAAGGTCTGGGGCATTGCACTGTCACAGCTGCATCGCCAGCTCAGCCCCAGAGTGGGAACGTGTTGTGGCCACTCTAAGAATAAAGGTTTCTAAACCAAATTAGTTTAATCAGTGCACAAACTGTATGTAGACAAAGCCTAAGGATCCAAAGAGGAATGACTCATGAGTCTGCATACTGTGCATCTGTATGTGTCCAAAACCCTACACAGAACAGAAAAGCAGCCTGCATCTGTTACTCATACCTAAACCCAACAGTCACAACCACTTACTAGATACATAGGTTGCCTTTTACAATTCCTGGAATCCAGTCTTTTTTAAATTGATGCCCAATTAATATTTTAGGTTCATATAAGAACATAAGAAGGGCCATACTGGGTCAGACCAAAGGTCCGTCTAGCCCAGTATCCTGTCTTCTGACAGTGGCCAATGCCAGGTGCCCCAGACGGAATGAACAGACATGTAGTCATCAAGTGATCCATCCCCTGTCGCCCATTCCCAGCTTCTGGCAAACAGGGGCTAGGGACCACCATCACTGTCCATCGTGGATAATAGCCATTGATGGACCTATCCTCCATGAACTTATCTAGTTCTTTTTTGAACCCTGGTATTGTCTTGGCCTTCACAACATCTTCCGGCAAGAAGTTTCACAGGCTGACTGTGCGTTGTGTGAAAAAATACTTCCTTTTGTTTGTTTTAAACTTGCTGCCTATTAATTTCATCTGGTGACCCCTAGTTCTTGTGTTATGAGAAGGAGTAAATAACACTTCTTATTCTCCACACCTGTCATGATTGTATAGACCTCTATCACATCCTCCCTTAGTCATCTCTTTTCCAAGTTGAAAAGTCCCAGGCTTATTAATCTCTCTTTAGACAGAAGCCACTCCATACCCCTAATCATTTTTGTTGCCCTTTTCTGAATCTTTTCCAATTCCAATATATCTTTTTTGAGATGGGGCAACCACATCTGCACGCAGTATTCAAGATGTGGGCACACCATGGATTTATATAGATGCAATATGATGTTTTCTGTCTTATTAACTATCCCTTTCTTAATGACTCCCAACATTCTGTTCGCTTTTTTGACTGCCGCTGTACATTGAGTGGATGTTTTCAGAGAACTATCCACAATGGCTCCAAGCTCTCTTTCTTGAGTGGTAACAGCTAATTTAAGCAAGATAGCTGTATCATGTTTTTTGAGTTTCTTCCTCTCTAACACTCTGGAAGGTGTGTTAAGAGCATGAGTAGTGTAGCTTTTATTAAGTACTAATTACAAAGGATAAAAGATAGTACATTTTTACAGCACCATTTACTGTTATCCTTTACACACATTAAACATGAACACCCTTATTAATCACACCCGCAGTAAAATTGTCCCTGTGCTCTATGTGTAAAAATTGCTTAGTAACTGAATATAGTACCTTTTTTAAAGGTACAGGACACCCTTGAATTTTATTAAATAATTTGAACTTGCATATATTCAAATGTTTCTTTACAGTATAAAGTTTTGACTTGTTTAGTAAATCCCCTTCACCCACTCTCCTTGATATGCAATAATAGAAACCAAATTACCATCAGATAATGTCAAGAAACAAAAAGAATTTTGAAATAGACTCCTGTGCTCTCAACTATCAAATATCTCATAAAAACGACCTTATCTGAAGAAGCTAGATAGGATTCTGCCTAGAACATCTCTAAAAATCAAGGACATCATACAATGAAAAAACATGTTCTAAAAAGCTTAACAGCTCCTAATAAAATGTGCATACATTGGAGTCCAATAACATTTGCATGAACAACTTAAAAAACGTCTTAGAAACAGTCAGATACGGCCAGACTCAATCACCTACCGCTAACTATAAGAAGCTAAAGATACTTTTGCTATCTCATTGGCTACAAGGAAGTCAAATGTGCGTCATTCGTAAGATAAAATTCATGAGAAAGCTAAAGTCAGTTTTAGATCTGAAACAATTATCGCATAGTTTGAGACAGGGGAAATTACTATGTTTGTTGTCTTTTTCCATCCCCAATCTACGACAGAATTTCTTACAATAAGTGTTACATCTCCACCAACCAGGAAGTAAAGAGGGGGGGAAAATCAAGATCAGCTATGCCTGACTATTTCCTAACCAATCTTTTTGTCAGCCCTCATTCTTATCACCTAATGCAGCTTATTTGATCATGATTCTTTAAAGACAACAAAAGCAGCAGCAAAGAAGGAAGGGAAAAAAGGTCAATAATAGGGACTGCTGTCAAAACCCCCATTTCATCTAAAGATAATAAGCAAGAATATTTCAGAACAGTTTGGACCCTGATGATCTCAGAGCTCCCAGGTCTTTGCTTACTGTCGCAGTAGAGACAGTTGATGGAGCTCTCTGAGGATCCAAAGTGCTGGGGAGGAGGGATGACTCAGATCCTGTGGGTCTCAGTGAATGCTCTATTAATAGGAGTTTGAGCATGTCCTCCGTCAATTTCTTAGATCTGCTCTTAAACTCTGAACACATCTTATATTTGGAGGGGTATGAGACTCCCTGAGGCAGCTTGAATGTCCATCGCTGTAGGGGAAAGGCCTCTCGCAGCATTTGAAGCCTTGGATATAACCTGCACTTGAACCCATAGATCAAAGCCCCAAGAAAAACAAAGGGCTGAATCAGGCAAAAAAGAAGGAAAACCCCCCTTTTTTAAAGGAAAAATTGTGCTAAATAAAAATAAAGAAAATTTTAGTGAGATGTGCAGCAAGTCATGAGGCTAACTAATAGACACTGCAACACTTCATCTTATAGCCATAGGCATTTAAGAAGGAACTAGAGTGGTGGCGGGTCCGCCCCTCCCCATGTGCCCTTATACTGAAGCATGAGGGTGTCTAGGGCACAGGCGCAGACCTGCGGATAGTGCTGACGAAAAATCTTTGATTCAGAATGCACAGGTGTGCACACATCCTGACGTCGAGCACCCACAGGGACACTACTCAAATAAAAAGTATTTTTCTTGAATATTCCATATATGCTCCAATGCAACCCGCAATCTTGAGTCCTTATTCAGCCCCACTGAATACACAATTTCCACTTCCTTAAGCACCCACTTATGCCAGGGCTATACAACTCTACCTCGATACAACGCTGTCCTCGGGAGCCAAAAAATCTTACTGCGTTATAGGTGAAACCGCGTTATATTGAACTTGCTTTGATCCACCGGAGTGCGCAGCCACGCCCCCCTGGAGCACTGCTTTACCACGTTATATCCAAATTCATGTTATATCGGGTCGTGTTATATCGAGGTAGCGGTGTATATATATAGTCCTTGCAACTGAGATGCCTAATATTCTTTAATGCTTCTTTTAGTAATCTAAATTGCCCATACAGATAGATAAAAATATATGATTTTTAATCTTAAAAATTGAATTTTTTATTTATATCGGACTTAAATTTAAATTAAATACAGGTGTATTTTTTTAAAATAAATCCATTTAAAATTAATTTTGAAAATGATGCACTATGTTAAGGCTTAAACATATTATATTAAAATCATTTAAATTAAATAAAAAAATATTAAGCAGCACACGTTTGCTGCTAAGTTTTAAAGAAACTTAAACCATTGAACTGAAGAACGTCACTGACTAAGCACCTGAAATCAGTTTGCTGAAGTGTTAAACCAGCTTGTGGCAGCAGTCACCTCTTCTGCAGGCACAAAGAGAATATTCTCCTTATTTCAGTTTATTCAAATAGTTCAGTTCAATGACCAGTTCATTCAACGTTAAGAAAGCAACTGGGAGTTGAAAAAGCAGGAAAGTTTGTTTTCCAATCTACAAATAAGTGTAACAGGATGTAATCTATTAGTTCCAAAATCTTGAAAGACATGATGACCAGAAACAATCAATTCAATTTACTAACTACAAATAATACTGCCTTTGTAAAATAAATCATTCAGTTTTAAGTGCAAACTTTCTGTTAAACTTTTAAGGTAGTTTTATTTAATAAAAAAAATTAAAATACTGTTTGTGCACTTTTAATTGCATTTGAATTTCCATCCAAATAGAGCTTGACACAAAATCACAAATAAAAAACTAATTATCTGAATAAATGTAAATTAAGCAATGTAATTTCTTAAATAAATAGATACAGTGTATCCTTGTCATTAGCAAAAAGAAACCCCACATTTAGGGTAAGGGCTATATTTAGTTGCAGACCAATATGTTTCAAAGGTTACCAACTAATGAGAATCAATGTTTTCTTAGGAAAGTAACTGAAAAATACACATGCAAAACATGATTAAGATCAGTGACGTAAATTGCTTTGATTTAAATCAATCCACCCTGCAAAATCAGGATTACAAACCCTGAAACAACTAACTTCAATCAAATAACTGAATGCAGGCCTCCCAAGGATCAAAGGGTAGCCCAGAATGTTACCACAAGAAACTCTATGTACATTTCATGATAAGGACCAGGTCTACACAGGAGTGCTTTGCTGATATATACTTACCGATATACATATAGCCATACTGCTCCTAGTGTGGAAGCAGCTTATGCTGGCAAAACTGCACTTTTATTCCAGCCCTGTCAAATGAAATAAGATGTTCCAAAAGAAGTGCAGTTTTGCTGGTATAGCTGAGCCTACACTAGGGGCTTTTGCTGGCACAGCTATGTCAGGCACAAATCATACATCTGATCGATATAGTTATGTCGGCAAACGTTTTTAGTGTAGATCTGGCAAGTCACAAGACTATCTCTCGGAACACTGCTGAATTCAAATCCATTCAGTGTTTCATAGCCCTAATCCTGGAATTTTGTACTCCTAACCATATTTTTTTTTA
The DNA here is from genome assembly GCF_028017835.1 of Emys orbicularis. Classification (NCBI taxonomy): domain Eukaryota; kingdom Metazoa; phylum Chordata; order Testudines; family Emydidae; genus Emys; species Emys orbicularis. Next base: position 61,960,782 of record NC_088688.1, on the reverse strand, counting down.
ACCAAAACAGATATAAATAATATGAACTATGCAAAATTACAGTATTTACATAAAGTCATTTTAAATCCATGAAAGACTTTTTATTAGAATAAGATGATCCAAAACAACCCTCTGGTGTGGAAAACCACATACAAACCACTCTTCATAATAAAAAGAATGTATACATAAGAAAAAAACATTATCTCACTAAACCAGTCTCCAAGGCCATATCAATAACCATTCTCCAATGAGGGCAGTTGGGGAGCAGAGCTGTACTCTTTCCAGTTAGATATCAGTTCTCCCTTTTGGATTCTAAACTATTTTCACTTGCTGGTCATTTTCCAAAGCTTGAATCGCACACCTGAGGTTGGAACCCCAAGAATGTGGATATGTTGTAACTCATGTACATTTCAAGATTTTAATGGTCCTTTTAGACATCAGAACAACAAACGTTATTTATTCTTGGTTGAAATATATTCATGTCTTTAAAGCAGCCTGAAGGTGCAAAGCCAATGCAAACTTAGCATCAGCCCCTACTCCAGCAGAAAGTGAGGTGTACACATTCCTTTATGTACTAAAAGCATCTGGTATTTGGGTCCATCATAGTCATTTTATAGATACATGTTGCACACAGTCAGTGTCCAGATTTTTCTTTTTTTAATCAAGATCAGCTTCGAACTGGGCCATGCAAAACAAAGAATAGTTTAGTGCTACATAACAGCGAGGGCGGTAATAACATGCACCTAATTATCTTAACAAGATCACTACTCTGTGACTAAATTATATATTTGTACAACCATTCTATAAATCCTATATGTGGAGGTGGTATCCATGTGATAAACTGGAAAGGCAAATGACAAATTTATAACATGCTTTTGCAATTTGTCAAATGCCTATGAGCGCATCAATTTATCCTTAATTCATCTCCCTCAAGATTTGTTTGAACATATCAAACCCTATCATATCAACAGCTTCAAAAAGCTACAATTTTAAAAATAAAAACAACCTTCTAGAGAAAAGTTTCTTCCAGCTCCCCACCAAAGTTGCTGCTGCCTAAGGCACAGGAGGGACAAAATTCAGTCGTGTACTAGTGACAGCTTTGCTAGACATCAAATATCACAGCTTTAAAATCTGATTCATATATTGGTGGCTCTGCAATGCTAAAAGCTGGAGCTTTATACTGTGAGAAAAGATGACTTCTGCCTTTCCAGTTATACAGTGCACTAATCATTTGTGGTTTCACCAAATTGTTAATAATACAACAATCCCAATCTCATGTTTATATCACTCCATTATGTGTGTATTCTTCTCTAAACTCTTTAAATGCAGAGAGACTAAATTGTCCTATGAAGCAGCTAATGAGAATGATTGCTACAGTAGTAAGAAAGTAACTGGAGGTGACAGAACCAACAATCCCTTTTATAACCTCACACCAAGGCCCTGCCTAGACCAGGAAAATGAAGTGGGTTTAGAAAACATTTTAATTAACATTCATTTTTAAATTGTTAATTCTCGCCACTTAGCAAGTTCCATAGATAAAGACAGAGATGTTGAAAAATGTGTTTGCTGGTTTTGGTCAACCGTAATCTTCAGATCTTCAGCAGCACATGTGTATGGTCCAACAATCATCGATTTTTAGATGGTTCCTGGGCCTGTGGTTCACTTTAATGAACTTTCATACACATGAAAAATGCCAAATAGACAGCCTTGGAGATTGATATTTACCCACAAATTAAATATTGCAAGTGCAAGCAAAGTGCAAACTTTCCCAAAATGTCCTGCAAGTATTCCTAAAACCCTTTTTTCTGGGTACAAAAGGTAGATAAATATCCATGGCACATTCATACCTTGCCTTCTCTACAAAGACGCCCCACAAGCATGCCAAACGTCAGTGTTTATGATAGAGAAATCTATCTACCAGGAATTAGCCTGAGACCACCAACTTATTTCATAAGGATCACCAAGCAAAACAGCCGAGAGATAGTCATGGTTGGTCATTTCTGAGTGGGGCTAGCTTTGCATCAGTGACCTAGGATATGATAAGCTCAATACTCCATTATTAAACTTGTGGATCAGTAATGTTCCAAGAATGATTTTTCTTTTTTTCTACATTCCTCCACTAAACACATTCAGGCACCCTTGTTCATCAGCAAAATTACTTTTGTATAGCTTAATATGGACAAATAATGGCACAGTATTTTATGTTGATAAATAACTTAAATTACAATCAAACTTTGCTGAACTTAATTATCTGAAATGCACAGAAACACTACTCTCCGCCCCCATGGATGCATGCAGGACATACACACCTGAAAGTAATAAACATAATACAAAACCATGAAAAATGCTGCGGAAACCTTCTAAAATAGCATGTTTTTATGAGTGAATTTAAAAATATGAAGCCTTCACTTGTAACTCACCCAAGGTGCAGATGGTACAATAAGTGTCAAAACAAGCAAGTCGCTGCAGCATTCCTCCAGAGATTGATGACATCTAGTCACATGATTTAGCAATCTAGCATAAACAACAGTTGGTAGTATCTGATGAGCTTTCTCACAGGACTCCTGTCCTGGGGCAAGTATGAAGCTCAGTGTTTGCCTCATGGCAAGCAGGTGTTTGAGCAACTTGCTGAGTTTTCCTTCAAGAGCACTCTGTAAAAACAAAAAGGTTAAGGAAAGAAATGGTAAACATTGTGAAATAAAAGGAAGTTAATTATGCTAGGTGAAAGGCCACAAGTCCTGTGTAAGCACCTGCATGAACCACCACAAATATGCTGACATTTATAAAACAGTCTCCTGGGAATTTATTGGAGATGTCAAACTCTAGGCACTCTGCCTTTTCTTTTTCTCCCCTCCAAACCATCTGTGGATAACATGTGTTGAGGGGGTATGATCTGACAAAGCATGAAATACAACAAATTGCCAGACTTTTAGCCTCTTACAACAAATATGAAAACAAAGATCAAAGCCATCATATAGATTGGGCTGATTGTTTGGTTTTTCTAAAGAACAGCCCAAAGCTAGTATAAAAAAAAAAATTCAAACTTCTAAACAATCAGGGAATCAACAAAGCATAAACAAGAGCATGTTTATCTTATACCTACCACAGAATCTTCTTATGTCCTTTTCCTGTTTAAACCTTTAGCCAGCTGGACACTCAATTTATTGAACAGCATGTTTTCTTTTACTAACAAGAGATCATTTTAAAGATCGAGAATTTATTCTGAAGCAAACTCCACGAAAGGAACACACACTTAAAAGGATATATACTGAGGTAAATGAGAAAGGAAATGTGCAATCATGTAACATCACCACCAGACACACCAAAACAAGTATAGCATGCTTCCCAAATTTAAAACAGAAACCATTTACATTTACAATAACTCACAATACAAACACACTCTGATTTAAAACTTTATGTATTTTATCTTAAAATATGAGCATTTGCTTATAAATTATATTTCAACTCCTTAATAAAATTGTATTCATATCTGTTTTTCTTGGTTGTAAATACTCATTTGATGTGTCCCATATAATTCAGTATTTTAATCTACTAAGATATTGCTCTTCCATTTCACTAAGAGTCAGACAGCAATGATCACCAACAGAAATTTAGCTTACTTTTGGATTCTTTCCACAAAGCAAAAAAGCTTGTAAGAGAGAGTTGTGCTACTAGATTCACAATCAAAATAAAGACTTATTGTTCAGATTCTACTTTGGTGCAAAATTTTCTAGCATTTTGCTAGAGATTGCTTGGCATTTTCCACATGCCTTATGAGGTCAAAACCGCTTGCCATGAACACTAATGGTTAGCGCTGACTGAAAGGAAAGTTACATCAGGCCCAATGGAAGTTAACTACTTTTCTGAAGAAGCTCCACACTTGGATCCTGCTTATTTGCTCGAGTGATTGCTCAATTCCCAGAGGGGATAGTGAACATTTGATGGTGCTTCATCAGTTAGTCACCTGCCCCAGAGGGAACTCAATAACAGCCCCATGCCCAGTGTAAAAACAAGGGCCTGTGTAGTCTGTGGCACAGTGAAACTACATTAGGTGTCAAGCCCACCTGTTTTCAGCAGTGCACTAGAGCTACATTATACAGAAAAATGAAAGATCTGGGGCAGTGTTAACTGATTGAAAAATCATTACCAACCTTATGAATGTAGTGATATAATTCTAAATTTCACCACACATGATAAGGGGCTATATTCAGTGCTGTGGCTGCTTTGCACTCCCCTACTGGCACAAAACAGCTCTAAAGCTGGTGTAGCTGATTGTGAGAGTGAGGCTATGTCTACAGGCACTACAGCAGCCCAGTTTCCACACTGCAGCTACGCTACTGTAGCATGGTAGTATAGGCACTTGCTACAGCAGTGGAAAGGGGTTTTCCACCACTCCAAGATGCAGAAGGTAGGTCAGTGGCAGAACTCTTTTCTTGACCTAGCAGTGCTATACCAGGGCTTAGAGTGGCTTAATTTTTCGCACCCATGAATGATGTAACTTGGTCAACTTATCTTTCAGGAATAGACCAGGCCTCTAAGGGTATGTCTACATTGCAATTAGACACCCACAGCTGCCCATGCCAACTGACGCAGGCTAAGGGACTCAGGCCCAAATGTCTTCACCTCAATTAAACAGCCCCGTAGCCCAAGTCCCATGAGCCCAAGTCAGCTGGCACAGGCCAGCCACAGGTTTTTAACTGCAGTGTAGACATACCCTGAGGATACAGTGATCAGATGTCCTGATTTATATGGATAGTCCCGATATTAGGGGCTTTATCTTATATAGGCGCCTATTAGCCCCCCCACCCCCATCCTGATTTTTCTCACTTGCTATCTGCTCACCCTACTTGAGGATCACTCCAGCATACGGAAATGTTCCAGTGGCATAAAGCCAGCTTAGTGACTCCTGACCAGGGAGAAGGGGGCAAAGGCAGGTCTTCCAATACCCAGCTGAGCCATTGTTGCATATCAGTTCCTTAAGCCTGTTGACAGGTTTCAAAGTAGCAGCCGTGTTAGTCTGTATCCGCAAAAAGAACAGGAGTACTTGTGGCACCTTGTGTGTTTCACTCTATGCATCTGAAGAAGTGAGCTGTAGCCCACGAAAGCTTATGCTGAAATAAATTTGTTAGTCTCTAAGGTGCCACAAGTACTCCTGTTCTTTAAGCCTGTTGGCAGCTGTTACTAGTTAGAACTACTTCAGCTTATACTGGAAGTGCATCACCAGTACAAGATCGGGGTGCACAAAAAGTAGCTCACAGCCATCATTTCTTAGCAACAGCAGGGATTCTTTGCCATTCTATTTACACATATTGGGCTAGATCCTAAACTGGTGTAAATGAGAATTGCTTCATTAAAGTTGCAGATTTACACAAGCTGAAGATCTTATTTACTGAAGACAAGATTTTAAAATGAGCTTTCTGGGGATCCTTTTGGGTAGTTTTCTAACTGGTTTAGATTCTCTAGCCCAATGGATTTATTAGACATCTGATTTTAATTCCTTCCTTCCCAACAAGTTTTCAACAGGTTTCCATAGAAATTTTTCCCCCACTCCAGAAGACTCTCCACTCCTATGTACTTTACAGCATAAAATTTCCTTCTTAAAATCATAACAAAATGAAAAAAAATCTCTTCTGAAACACTGGAATAATGAGAATTGGATCTCATGTGTCTTACAGTATTTGCTTCATGTCCTCGGGAAAAAGTTATTGAGCTTTACAATTCTGTATGGAACACATGTAACTATTTAACAAATCATCAGTAACACAATAAATCTGTTAGATTTTCTTAACCAACAATACTCCACTAGTTAAAGTTCCACACCAAATAGATCAACTTTGCAGTCTTAATTAAAAGGCCACCGAGGCCGGGAGGGGGGGTGGGGCAGGGAGGAAGAGGAGAGGAAGGAGTGAGGGAAGCCCATGTTCTACTTCTATATGAGAAGAAACATAATGTTTCACAGGAACATAAAAATATACTAAATCTCCTATCATAAAAATGGAACATCAGAGATTGTGGCCTATTTTCAGCACACATAAGCCAGAATAGGTGAAAAATTGAAGCTTCACTGTGTGTAAATTTCCTGCTATAGTGTATATTGATGAGTTTACCATTTATACAGTAAATGTAAATTTTGGCACATTGAAGGATGGCCATTACATTCCTAAGGGCTTGTCTATACTGCCCTGTAATTCAGGCTACAGGGATGTGACTAGCTGTGCACACCAAAGTGCTGTGCTCTAACTCCCCTGAGTGGACTCTGCTGATGCAAACTAGAAGGTTCCCACTTCCTGTTAACACACTCCTCTTCAAACAGGACTACATTCATCCAAACTAGGAACCTTATCATTTGAGCCCGCAGTGTCCCCATGTGGGAGGTATAGCACAGCACTTTGGTGCACATTCACACACCTCCACCTCACATAGTCTGAACTGCGGGGCAACATAGACATAGCCTAAGTCTCATTTGTACCATGTATTTGACAATTCTGCCATACAAGTTAACCAATTGTTTGTTGCAGCATTTGCTGACCATTTTTGTAAACAGTGGCTTTTTTATTTTAGTTTAAAAAAAATTGTTTTGAAGTCAGTATATTCTGGACAGTTATGAGAAAGTAACATTAAAGGATCTCTTTTTAGCATGGTTCATTTTTGCATCTAATACAATATCAGATTTGATAATTGTTTACTCCTGAGTTAGCAGCTCCTTTATACACAAAAGAGCATTAAAGACTATAACTCTAACATTTAAACATTTAAAAGACTAAGAACAATGTATGCAATTGTTACCCGGGTTTTTTTTTAACCCAAAGCTTTTGGTAACTTTTACACTGTGCGAGGTGGTGTTAGGAAATAAATCAGGGGAGACACGGCCATTTGACCGATAGATGGCTGGCACAAACAAGACAACACAAGACTGCTTTTACTTAAAGCTAAACTTAAAGCTAAACTTTACTCAGTCGCAAGCACTTACACACGTCCGCAACAGGTTAGTAAAACACCCCCAACCCTTGATAATTACCAAAGCTGAGTGTGGCTTTTGAGTGACAAAGCAGCAGGCTTACGGTGGCCAAATCTTCCGTCTGCCGGTGGGGACTGCAAGATGTATTCAGAGGGAGAGTCCAAAAAGAGTCCAACTATCTCAAACTTTTCCCCCTTGTTTATACATTAGTAATAGAATGACATGTCCCTTAAAGAAAACTTGTTAAGTAAGCAGTTTCAATGGTGAAGCAAGAGGTTCCTTCTGATTATTGATTAACCAGGTGTGGGTTTTTCCAGAGTTTGCAGCCTTGAGAGCCCAATAGACATTCCTGGGGCACATCCTGCTTTCCTAAAATGCATGTATCAGCAACTTTAACACAACTCTTATTAGGAAGGATGTGGGGTCAAGCTGCCCTTTCTGTGGCACCCCAAACCCTCCTCCCCTCCTGCCTTGGTCAAGCTGAGACTGCTGAATAGGCTGCTTTTAACAATAAGCCATAGTGGTTTCAGGCACTTTACTGATTTGCCAAAATCTCCCCGTACACAATAAAGAACAACAAAGATTTTATATTGCTACATAAATGCATCATCCACCCAACGCATTCACTTCTGATTACCAAACCAGCAGGAAAAGGTTAGCTAACTCAAACCTGCTTTGATTAGTATCACAGAAGAATTTTCAAGAGGCCATTGAAGTGATATCCATCAGTGTTAGTTCAGATACTGGTCTGTCTTTTCTTTACATGAGGCCATCTACTATAATATGAAACCATCAGAAATGAAAAAGAAAGTGCAAGAAAGTAATAAACTCACCATCTAGCACTACAATCAGAGCCAAATAGCTCCTACTTTTTAAAGACTTCTTCTTAGACTTGCTGAACCACAAGGGACTCATTTGGTTGCACAGTTGAAGCCCACACCCTTTAGTGAGATTTTTTTATGTATATTTCACCACATTACTTCAAATGCTGTTAATTGCTGATCAATGAACACTATTTGCATCTCTGACAAGTGAATAATCATTCTGTGCAGTTCTTATAAATATACCTTGAACTTAATTTGACGTTTTCTACTTATCTTTAAACTAAGCACAGAGACTGGTTGGCCTTTTACAACTGAGATGCAAGTGTGCATTTGCATATTAATGATGTTATGCTTAAAGAAAGCATTACTAGCAATCTTTAATAATACACAGAGAAAGATAATTACTATTTACCAACAATGTGCAAGGTGCTTTCAGGCAAGTATGCCCCGAAGAAGCTTACAATTTAAATAAACAATGTATGCATAAAGCATAGGGATGAAACAATAAGATATTATGAGAAACTGTGATCCAACAGTGAAGTTTTGAAAACATCTTGTTAATGCCACAACTTTACCTGTATATGTTTGCCTTTAGGGAAGGAGGAAAGAATTTCAGTCATCTAATTGGTTAATACTTCTCTGTGGAGAGGACTAATGATTATAGCATTTTGGAGAAAGAGTTTTCAGGTGGGACTTAACATAAGAGAAAATTGAGGCATAACAATGGGATCCTGGTCCATGACTACGGCTCCTAGGCACAACAGACAGACAGAGCAGAGCAGAGCAGAGCAGGGTTCAGCTACGGGGATTGCATGGAAGAAAGCAAGAAGACAAGAGTGGGAGAAAGACACTAAGGGAGAGGGATAAAACACACTTTGATGCTAAACAGTTCAGTTATTAAAAAGAGGAGGTTACTCACCCTGTGCAGTAACTGACGTTCTTCGAGATGAGTGTCCCTGTGGGTGCTCCACTCCAGGTGTTGGTGCGTCCCTGCGCCTTCGCTCGGAGATTTTTCGTAGCAGTACTCATACTGGCCACGCATGCGCAGACGCTGCCCCCCGCTGTGAGTCTAGGATAATAGTACGCATGCGTGGCCAATCTCCTCAGTTCCTTCTCTACAACGGAGGCTACCCCAACTCCGAAGTAGAGGGGAGGTGGGTGGGTAGTGGAGCACCCACAGGGACACTCATCTCGAAGAACGTCAGTTACTGCACAGGGTGAGTAACCTCCTCTTCTTCTTCGAGAGATGTCCCTGTGGGTGCTCCACTCCAGGTGACTTAAAAGCCGTATATCTTAAGGAGGTAGGGACTTCGGATCTGATAGGAACGCCGTTGATAGTACAGCCCTGGCCAAACGTATATCAGATAGAGGGCCTTGAGTAAGGGCATAGTGTTTAACAAATGTGTGCTCAGAAGACCAAGTGGCTGCTTTACAGATATCAGCCAGGGGAACTTTGCGTAAGAATGCTACAGAGGCAGCCATAGATCTAGTGGAGTGTGTTCTGATGCCATCTGGAGGTGTAGCTTTCTTTATCTGATAGCACAACCGGATGCACTGGGAAATCCAGTTCGAAAGTCTCTGGGTAGAAATAGGCGTACCTTTGGAACGCTCCGCGATGGAGACAAAAAGTCTGGAAGAATATCTAAAAGGTTTGGTTCTATCCAAATAGAAGGACAAGGCCCTACGTACGTCTAGTGTATGCATTGAGGCTTCGAATGAGTTCGCATGTGGCTTCGGGAAAAAGGTTGGTAAGTGTATCGGCTCATTAATGTGGAATGACGAGTGTACCTTAGGAAGAAAATTGGGGTGTAACCTGAGGGTAACCTTGTCTTTGAAAAACAGCGTATATGGTGGGTCTGCCATAAGAGCTGCTATTTCTCCTGCCCGCCTGGCGGAGGTAATTGCCACTAAAAATGCTGTTTTCATCGAAAGGTGTAAAAGGGAGCACGTGGCTAGGGGTTCAAATGGTTGCTGAGTTAGGCAAAATAGAACTAGATGAAGGTCCCACGGAGTGGTGGGTGGTTTTATGTCTGGGTATAGGGTTTGTAATCCCTTGAGGAAGCGCTTGGTGATCGGATGAGCAAATACAGAATCATCGATTTTGTCATGAAAAGTTGTAATAGCAGCTAAATGGACCTGATGGAACTGGAAGAAAGGCCGGATTGCTTAAGGTCCAATAGGTATTCAAGTATGAGCGGAAGAGATGCTGACGTGGGACTAAGTTGTTTAGTTGAACACCAGTGTGTGAATCGTTTCCACTTACATAGATAGGTGGTGCGAGTAGATTGTGTTCTGCTATGTAGGAGCACTCTTTGAACTTGTTCAGAGCAATCTAGTTCGTTTTGGGAGAACCATGGAGGAACCATGCTTTGAGGTGGAGCATGGGTAGGTTGGGGTGGAGAAAATGGCCGTGTTGTTGTGATAGGAGGTTCGGAATGAGAGGCAAGGGGATTGGTGGTCGAATCGACATTTTGGTGAGAAACGGAAACCAGGGCTGTCTGGGCAATGATGGGGCAATTAGGAGCACCTTGGCCCCATCTGTTCGTATTTTTATCAGGACCCTGTTCAGAACCGGTATCGGGGGAAACGCATAGAGTAAGTTTTGGTTCCATGGGATCATGAATGCGTCTCCCAAGGAATGTTTGCCTAGCCCTGCTCTGGAGCAAAAATTGGGACATTTCTTGTTTTTTGCAGTTGCAAAGAGGTCTATTTCTGGGTAGCCCCAAATGCGGAATATGTTGTGAATGGTGTGCTCGTTTAATTCCCATTCGTGATCCCACGGGAAACGTCTGCTTAGTTCGTCCGCTGTGGTATTCATCACTCCGGGAAGATAGGCCGCTGATACCCGGATGTTGTTCGCAATGCACCAGTTCCAGAGCTTCAGAGCCTCTGTGCACAGAGAGTGGGATCGAGCTCCCCCTTGCCTGTTCACGTAGAACATGCATGCAATATTGTCTGTCATTATGCGTACGTGTTGGTTCTTGATCAGTGGCAGGAATTGACGGCACGCATTGCGAATGGCTCGAAGTTCTAGGACGTTTATATGGAGAGAGGACTTGGTTGAAGACCAAAGCCCCTGGGCTGTGTGGTGAGACATGTGTGCACCCCATCCTGTCAGAGATGCATCGGTCGTCAGTATGAGGGATGGAGCCTGCTGAAGAAAGGGGACTCCAGAGCAGAGGTTGGAGTGAATTGTCCACCACTGTAGAGAATCTTTGACTCGGATAGGTATGGAGAGAGTCTTGTTTAAAAGGTGCACATTCGGTCTGTACACCGTGGCCAACCACGCTTGGAAGCACCTCATGTGTAGATGTGCATTTTGGACGACGGAGGTGCACGAGGCCATGTGACCTAGTATTTGTAGGCAGTCCCGGACAGTCACCTGGGGACTGTTGCGAATCGTTGTGGCCAGTTGACTTATAGAATTGAAGCGGGCTGGTGGGAGAGATGCCAACCCCGTCTGGGAGTCTAGGTATGCCCCTATGAACTCCAGATGTTGGGTGGGGTATAATGTGGATTTGTTTTTGTTTACTTGCAGGCCTAAAGATAGGAAACAATCGATGGTAAGTCGTATGGATCGGAGAGCTTCGTCAAACGTTGAAGCTTTGAGGAGGCAATCGTCTAGGTAAGGAAATATTACGACCCCTTGTTTTCTGAGGTAGGCTGTAACTACGGCTAGGATCTTGGAAAAAACACGGGGGGCCGTGGACAGTCCGAAGGGGAGAACCCGGTATTGGAAATGTGTGGAGCCGAGAGTAAAGCGTAGGAATCGTCTGTGGGACGGGTGTATAGTCACATGAAAATAGGCGTCCTGTAGGTCGAGGGCTGAAAACCAGTCGCCCTGCTCCAGCGCTGGGATTATAGTGGTGAGAGTGACCATCTTGAACTTTTGCTTTTTGACAAATTTGTTGAGCCGCCTGAGGTCGAGGATTGGTCGCCATCCCCCATTTTTCTTCTCTGTTAAGAAATAATGGGAATAAAACCCCTTCCCTCTGTGTCGTTCTGGCACAGTTTCTACTGCTCCCAGTTGAAGGAGATGCTGCACTTCTTGGAAGAGTAGTTGCTCGTGAGATGGGTCCCTGAAGAGGGACGGGGAGGGTGGGTGGGTGGGAGGGAGGGAGAGGAAGGGGATGGCGTATCCAATTGTAACTACCTCTATGACCCATTTGTCGGATGTAATTTTTTGCCATTGATGAGAGAATGGTCGTAGGCGGTGTCCAAAGATAGGTGTGCCGGCTGAAGTGGGAATGCTGTTTTCTAAACTCTCGACCAATGCTTCAAATCTGTCTATTAGTTGGAGGGGGTTGCAGCGCCCCTGTAGAGTTAGGACGACGACGTTGGAATCTTGGTCTTTGGCGTTGTTGTGGCTGCTGTTGTTCCTGCGGTCTATAGGAATGTTGTGTAAATGCGGGGTAGCGTGGACGTTGATAAGGTTGGTATCTAAATAGTCGTCTTCTTGTCGCAGGTGGCTGGAGGCCTAGGGACCGGAGGGTTGCTCTTGCGTCCTTCATCGAATGAAGCATGTCGTTTGTGGTGGAGGCAAAAAGTTTTTCCCCGTCGAAGGGAAGACCTTCAATGGTGCTCTGGACCTCTCGAGGGAAGAAGGAGGAAGAGAGCCATGAACCCCGTCGCATGACCACTGCTGTGGCGGTCGACCTTGCTGCAGTGTTAGCTACATCGAGGGCCGCTTGGAGAGCGGTGCGTGATATGGTTTGTCCCTCGGAAACCAGAGCTGTGAATTGTTGTTTCTTCTGCTCTGGGATGTGATCAATAAAATCTATGAACTTACTATAGTTTTTGTGGTCATATTTTGCAAGGACTGCGGTATAATTAGCTATGCGAAAATGTAGCGTCGAGGATGCATATACTTTACGGCCGAAGAGGTCCAGGCGTTTACTGTCTTTGTTGGCTGGGGTGGAGCGGGCGTACTGTTGTTTGGCCCTCTGGTTCGCTGCGTCCACTACCAATGAGTTTGGCGCCGGATGGGTAAAAAGGAATTCAGAGCCCTTTGAAGGGATGAAGTACTTCCTGTCCGCTTGTTTACAGGTAGGTAGGCTTGTGGCTGGATTCTGCCAGATGGATTTAGCGGGTTCTAAAAGGGCTACGTTGATTGGCAATGCCACTCTAGAGGAAGAAGAGGGCTGCAGGATGTCTGTTAGCTCATGCTGTTGTTCAGTGACTTCCTCCAAGTTAATTTTTAAGTCACCGGCAGCTCTTTTAAAGAGGTCTTGGAATTTTGCATAGTCATCCGACGGTGTTGGAGGAAGGGGAAGTAAGGCTTCCTCAGGCGTTACGTCGGGCTCTGCTGGAATAGGAGCAGGACTCAGTTGCTCCTGGGAGTGTGACGGTGCTGCCTGGTATCTTAGGTCACCGGCAGATCCGTCACGTGGTGGTGCTAAACCGGCGTTGCGCCTGGTCGAAGTGCCGTAGCGCATGCGTTCTCGGGGGTACGACACCCATGGTGCCCAACATTGCCATGGTGGTGGGTACGGCATAGGTGGTGCCATCCAAGGGTTCACTCCCCATGGGGCAGGATCCTGATAACAGGCTGAGGTGATTTGTTTGTAACCCCTGTTGATTGGGGTGTGGGAGTCTTGATCAGGAGAAAAAACTGCCTGTGGATCAGTTTCCTCCTCACTGGAGGAAGGTTGTTCTGATCCTGAGTCATGCATTGGAGAAAAACAGGCAGTCATCAGGGGAGACTGCAGAATAGGTGACACCGATAGATCTGCTGTCTGAGTAAACTGAAGAGGTGAGGTTCCTGCATGAGGTGAAAACTGTGGAGGAGGAAGTTGCTCTGAGGGAACATTCCTCTGAGCAGGGGTTTTGCCTTTGATCTCCCTGTCAGTCTGTGCCGCGGTTGCTGATGCCGTGGTAGGTGCCGGGGGGGCAACATTAGCCTGTAGAGGGTCAGCCAGGGCGGGAAATGTCGGCACCGCGTCCATCTCGGTGCCGAACGGTGCCATAAACGAGGCAGGCAACTGAAAGCCTGAAGCCTCGGCACCGGAGCCTCACGCCGCCGCCGCAACCTGAGGCGGCTTTCGTGCGGTGCCTGAGGAGCCCGGCTCTTCAAAAGTGCTGAGGCGAGGAAACACAGGCAGGGAAACTGTTGACCTGCCTGAGGCACTTTTGTGCCTCACCAACTTCCTTGTTGGAGAGGGCTGCCCCTTCTTTGAAGTTTTCTTCAGGTTTTTTGAAGCAGGGGGGCTGTGTCGGGCAGTAGAGCCAGAGTCGGCACCTGGGTCTGAAACTGACCCGATAGACTTCTGCAGGAGGAGCAGTTTCAATTTGAGCTCCCTGTCCTTTCGTGCCCTGGAACTGAGTTTGGTACAGTGGGCACATTTTTGGGGAATGTGTGTTTCCCCCAGGCATTTTATACAAAGAGAATGGCCATCAGAGAGCGGGATAGCATCCTTGCACGTAGAGCAGCGCTTAAAGCCTGTGGAGCCAGGCATGGTAGAAGCGGCTGCGGCTGAGAGAATTTTTTTTTTTTTTTTTTTCAGATAAAGAACTAATAAACTAGACTAACAAGAACTGACAACAAACTAACTACTATAACAGGTAATTGTAAGAAAGTGAGGGATTTCCTAACGAGTCTGCTGAGCTCCGTCTCAGGCCGGGGACGGTAGAGAAGGAACTGAGGAGATTGGCCACGCATGCGTACTATTATCCTAGACTCACAGCGGGGGGCAGCCTCTGCGCATGCGTGGCCAGTACGAGTACTGCTACGAAAAATCTCCGAGCGAAGGCGCAGGGACGCACCAACACCTGGAGTGGAGCACCCACAGGGACATCTCTCGAAGAAGAAGCATCTATCTAACAATGATGGAGTTACCAACCTCTGGATCAAAGATTATTTGATATTGACTAAAGCTGAGAGAATACTGCAAACAAGTATTCAAGACTATTTGTACACATAACATCCATTAATTCGCATGGATGATATTAGAGATCCTTTTTATTCACATTGCATTTAAATTAATGAAGTGTCAGGACATAACAGGTACATCAGACAGCAGCAGATGCACATTTCTGCTGGATACAGAGTGGTATCAACACCAGTCAACAGAATCACTCTCCTTTATAAACTTCAAAGTACAGTTTTCTAAATAGAAAGTACGTGCTGAACAATCAATACAATGGTGAGATATAAATTAAAGAACTAACCAAAATAAAGGGGAAAAGTTACTATTATTAGACTATTATTTAGATCTTTCGCAAATAGCTCACAGTAACTATCCATAAGATCCTGGGATGTGACCTTTTCAAGCATTAATTAAAAATGTTTAAAGCTCCAAGAATGCAAATACATATTTGTCATTGCCCTTAGAATGGTGCATTATAAACTGATTATCTAAGCAAAGTGAATTTTCATACTGAAGGTTTAATTGCAGGACTTGTTGCATATACATTAATATGCAATGCAAAACCTTCTCAGCAGGTGCTCTACGTGATGAAGAGATTTTCATGAATAATTCATCATGAAAAGCACTTCTACTGAGATACAATTTGCAATAATGTTTTTCAAGTGAGATCAGTGAAAATCAGAAGCTGTCATTGCCAATTTGTTTCAATTCAGATTCAAAAGGTCACACCCTTGACACACAATGGAAGTTAGAAATGCCCTTTTCTTCTTTTACATGTCAGCATCATATAATCTGTATTTTTTCCTACACTTTCCATTCCAACACTCAGAGGGTAGTTATTTCAAGACTTAATAAAAAAGTGACTTTGGAAACAAGATTTTTATATCAGATTTCAATAAATACATTTTCCATATCTGTCAATCACTCAAGTTTTCTGCAACAGGCAAGATAACAGTGTGCTATAATTATATAGATATAAATATTTATATATCCCACTCCAAATCATTTAAATAGGTAAGCTATATCACCTCAACTCTAAAAAGCAACAAATTAGATCAGAAAAGATTCTTTATGCAATATTTTAAAACTCTCACACAAAATGGGGTTAGTTTCTTCACATTCCAGTTGATTGTAAATATTAATGCAGCACATAAATTATAGATATTTATTTATTTTGCAAATTACACGTGTAAATCATTTTAATGAATCTGAGCCATTAGAATTTTAGAGTTTTTCTGTTTTCCTTACATCATTTTAGTTTCTTGGGGAAAAAACTCATTACAAGACTACGATATGGTCTCATTTTATCTAGAGTTGCTCATCCATAATTCTGCAGTTTTAAAAATACATGCTGGGATGTTTTCTCAACATCTTTATTTAAGCTACTTTGGATATGTATACTCAACTTCATGTTGCCAACACATCTGAAAATATATTGTTTTAAACACTTCACAGCACAAGAATTCTGCTATAATGTACTTAGTAGTATTCTAATAATTAACATACAAACACATATGTATATGCTGATATGATGTAAAGTTTAAATACTTTCAATGTGTAATGATTTTTTTCTGACACTTTTATGACAGAAGTGTTCTGACTTGTGTGATTTCTCACAATGAAATATTCCTCTGTCCAGAGATACTAATGAGAGTTTCAAAAAGTCAGGCACAACTGCAGTAATTTTATGCATCCAAATTAGGTATTTGCAAGTATAAATGACCAGCTGTGCAACTAAGTGGCTGCTGCTCATGAAAAACCCGACTTTCATGCACATTCACAGAAACCACATACGCAAATTAAGCACATAATGACACTAATTTTTGCAAGCTTTGCTGTGAAAACCTCCTAATAAAACAGCCTGCAGTGTCACAACCCATAAATGAAACATTTAAAAATAATAAACATTAAAATATCAACTCAATTGCATAAACACAGCAGTCAGTAGAAGAGAAAGAAAAGGCCCTCTGCACTAACAGATATTCCAGTATGTGAAGACTAATAAAATACTCTTATATTCTATGTGTGAAATTCTAGCCCCATGATAATCAACAGAAGTTTGTCAATGACTTCCATGGGCCAGGATTTCATCCTTAATCTCTCAGTTCAGAGGTACTAAAGAAAGGTAGCACACAGAAGAAAAACCTGGAAAAGTGGAGGAAAGAAGGAACAAAATGCTAACTTGTTGATGTGGTCTTTCGTTGTTGCTGGGCTTTTTGTTGGTTTTGGTGTTTTGAGTGGGGGTGGAGTGGGTAGAGTAGACGGGGGTAGTCTCAGTGGAAAATCTGGGCCTTTTAGCTTTTGAAATATTACATCATTTTAAGCATAATTTGATTTTATTTTCTTAATTTTCATAATTTAATCTGGTATTAATTTCACTGATTTTATTTTCTCCTGAGCCAGTCATTCTGGGCAAATTCTAGTGTAATTTTAGAAGGAATTAATTCCAAGGGCTCCAGGATGGAGGCAGCCAGCTCAGTACTCACCACTATAGGGGGGTTAATTTTAAGAGGATTCTTATTTGGGCATGTCTGAGGATTTTGTTTTCAGGGTTTTGAAATCACTATCACTATATGGAATGAATCTGTCCAGTTTGTTTGGATTCATGGACTCTCTCAGGATACAGAAAGGAATCAGATTATGAAATCTCCCCCCCCCCCCCCCCCCATGGAGATAAGATTTAAAAGAATGCTAGTTTTTTCATTATTCTCAAATGCTTTTTGTCTTCCTTTTCCTTTGGGAAGGAAACCAAGGAAGATAGAGAGATACTAGAATAGTCCTAATAGAATCCTCAGGCTCTGTCTAGGGTCACATACTGCACCTGTCATTGTGGTGTCCAAGCACTCCCTCAAAATGATTTCTTAAGTGAAACAAGAGGAAAAGATGGTCTAAGAAAGAGGCTTTGACATACTCCTCCTTGCTATATCAGTTCCCCCTATTGCTGATGAAAAGAGCTTTACAATGAAAGAAAACAGTGCCTGTATGTCTCCGGTTTAATAGATGTTTCAACTTTGCTTCTCCCACTTCCTCTGCTTCTCAAGAAAGAGGAAGTGAAATGGAGGAACCAAAAGTCAGGAAACTATGTAAATGGGGAAGGCAGCAACATTGATGTGTTGGATTAGCTGTCTGAGAATCTGCTGTGGGGGAGGAGATTGTACCTGTGCCACCTGGTAAGATCAACACCAGTATGCATGATGCCAATAGACGGGAGACATCTCCATGCCTTGCTAGGCCTATGTTCTTCTGTCCCCTCAGCCACCATGCTCCAAGAGCATTGCTGCTTTCCTGCGAGACAAGGATGTCTGGCTGCTTCTGTTTAAAAACAAGGCCAGTACTGCTGAAGGCTCATGAGTAGACTACAGCTGGAAGTGCCACTTCCACCATTGCTGGTAGTTCAAAGAAAGTCTGTAGTTTTGGTTGCTGTCTGCAGGAAAACCCATGGAGAGAGATTGAAAAAAGCAGATATACAGGAGAGAGTTGCTCTAGGGAACTGTCTCCATTACAAAACTACACTAGTTTTCGCCTCCTTCCTGAGGCTATAAATCCTAAAATGAAGTAAAGGGAAAGCTTCCCTTCTGGGAAACAGTGCCAGAGAGCTGCCTCTGTAGCAAACAGAAGAATAATACTGGGACTACAATGGGGAAAGGATTTAAAAGGATGTATTAAGAAGAGTTGCCTTTGTGGATGTAGCCTAATCTCACTAGACTCTCTGGGCTGCTGGATACAATGCATGAGAAAGCCTCTATATCTCAACATCATGAGTCTAATGATTTTCATATTACAAGAACAAAGTGAACATCCTGAAGTAATTAAAGCATACCCAATAAAACAAGTTATACTCTCACAGAATAAAGAAATGAAATGGGACATTTGTTATATTTGCATTTTACAGCACTTGTAGAAATAATTTATAGTGTCTTCCTCCAATTCTTAGCACATGTGCGAGAATATTTCTTCAGAGATTTGACAAAAATGTAGACTTATGTAAAATGACAAATGCAATTAGTTCAGACTTTATTGTTGCATAGATAGATCACTATTATTCAGCACTGAATGGAACTTTTTTTTTGTTCTTTCTTGTAGGTACATAATTTGATAAATTATGTAAGAATATCTACAGTGCACAATGAGGTCCTCCACTCAAGCAACTGAGAGCTGCGTGAAATGTAGAGTCAGGCAACAGCTCAGGGACAGATTTATTACCACTCTGATCTTTCTTCTCTCTAGTCTTGACTTTCATCTGCTTCTCAAGGAAATATGCTAAACACTGACTTTCTTTTTCTCTAAAATTCTCTCCTCTTCCCTACATTGGCACTTCCATTCTATTTCCCAACATCTGTGCTTTTAAATTCTTTCCACACAATACCAAGCTCTCAGGAAATCCATTTGCTGCTTCCACTTTAACATCTCTCTGTCTCCACTGTTAAAAGCCTGATTCATGCCTTAGCTCTCTTTCACCTCATCACTAAATTCTTCCTCTCTGGCTCCATTCTTGCCACCTAATCTCTGTTCAATCTATCCAAAGTACTGCTGCTAAAATGTTCTTCTCTCCCTGGTGCTCCAGTCATGTAACTGCCCCCACCTCAAAACTCTTAAAAGGAAAGGGCCACAAGTGTTCTGCATCAAGTTCAAATAGCTCATCCTCTTCCTTCAAGGCTACCCACAGATCTGCCAACCTACAGATCAACTCTAGTTTTCACTACTTCCCACTCATGTCATCCACTCTACTCAGTTTTCCCTCTGCTTCTTTCTATCACTTTCCCACCCCTTGATTCCCAGAATAACCTTCTACTTCAAGTGAGCCAACCAATCTCACTCTCCTTCAAACACTCTTCCAACCACATTTCTGTCACTAATCTCAGCTCCAGTGTTATCTGCTCCCTCTATTTTGCCTTATCCTTCTGTGCTCCGTCTCATTAAAAAATAGGGGACAGAAACAAACTAAATTATTTCAGTACTTTGCAAACAACATTTTCTTAACAAACAACAAAACCACCTACCTCTTGAAGAGCAATTTCCTTTTCCCCTTATTTCCCTTGTCTCTTTTCCTTCCATCTCACCCCCATTGTGTGTTATAATCTTTCATTATCTATCTAATTCATATGGTAAGCATGTTGGATCACAGGGTCTCCATACTTGTTTGGAAAGTGCCATACACATATACACTGCAGTATACAAATTAGCAATGAGATAATACCATAGGGGACCTCTAAGCAGGCACTTAAGGTCTAAAAGTGGCTTTAAAAACTGCAAGTTGCCTGAATGTGGAAGCAAGAGCAATCTCTCTGGTGGAGCAATTTTACTCCCTAAAGAGTGGAAACAGGTGCTGGATGAAGTAGGAAAAGAATGCAGATTCAGTAGCCAGTCTAGTCTATGTTACTTCGATTTTTGCACACAGTTGATCTGGGAGCCCCAACCTCCATATGAGAAGCAGCAGTAGATAATAGCTGTAACAGCAGCTAAAGGACAGCTGCAGTCACACCCCATCCATTAGGGTCTGAGAATCTTGTTTCTAGCCCTTGTACTCACGTTTTCCCAATGAGGCATAAAACATCAAGGCAAATGCTCTTTGATTCAACATTTGCTAGAAATTTAAGAAACAATGAGTGAAAAAGCTCATGTAGTAAAATTAAAGCTTGAGCAATAGAAATTCAGTCTCAATATTTCTGGTTTAAAGTTCTTACCAGATATCGTAGGTTTAAATTTTCTGTCTTCCCATAGCTAAGGTCTATGAGGGTCATAGGTTGTTTTTCTAGGTTTCTTCCTGATATCATCCACGATAATGCAAGATTATCCATACCAGTGGCCTAAGAAAAGGACAGAAAATTAAAAAAATAACCTATGTGATTGTTTATTTTAACCAATTAAATTCATGCGTACGTAGCTAAAGCTAATTATGTCTGTAATCCCAAAATTAAGGAATGGAGTGATGGTTTGGATAAAATTATAATATACTGTACCACCAGAAAAGCCATACTTCTTGCTTAAATTAGTTATTCAACACACAGAACAAAAAAGCAAAAGCAGTTGACAACAACAAAACAAATTCACTTTAACGGTGAACTTGAATGCTCAAGTCTGTGTCATTTATTTTGAGGGAACATTTCAGAAGATGGAAAATCAGTGAAAAGTATTAGTAACCATGGCATCCCCAGTAAATCTGTGCTAAAAATATGAAGAACCCACCAAGACTCAGAGTGGGCCTGCGCTTTTTTCACTATCAGGAGTATCAGCCAGGACTATGAAAATTTAACAGACCTAAGTGTAGGCTTTTTTTCCACAGGTCATTTCACAAACTTGGCTCCCCTATCTGTGAAATGGAATGGTGGCACTTACTCATCTTTGTAAAGTACTTTGTGACCTATGGACAAAAAGTGCTATACAAGCCTACAATATCATTATTATTATGAGAGCCATGGCACCCTAACCCAGGGGAATTGAGCCTACTTCCCTCCTTTTCAGAGAGTTGTTTCCCTAATTTAAAGTCTGTTCTAGGGTGGAAAAGAAATAGCTTAATCACAGTTTCATCCCCACAGGGCAGAAGGAGCTGGGAAACATTCCCTCTGCCAGTAGCTTACTCCCTGAGCACAGGCAGAAGGGTATCTTACCCTTAGAGGACCCTTTCCTCCAGAGCCTGAAATGGAACCCAAGATTCCTGAATCTCACCATTTTTTTTGCTGTCAGCAAATATTAGTGAATCCCATTGCCAAAGTGTGCATCTCGTCCCCCTCTATATGTTGCTCCACACCGAGGATGACAGCCTACTACTGCTATCACCATTGGCTCAAATGACAGATTTGGGATGTGGATAGAACTGTTTCCCTACAGTAAGTATGGTTCTTCAAGGTATCAAAGTCAGTGTGGATCCCACTGTAAGCACACATGTGACTTGTGCATGAGACTGTTTTTTAAACAAGCAGTGTCCATTAGGGCCAGGCGTGTACCCTATGCCTCTTCCTGCTCCCATGCAATAGCATAAAGAGTGGGGTTAGGGTTAGGGTTGACATATACAGACCAGAGAAAGGGCAGAAACCTCTTGCATGTTTTATGTACCGTCAAGAGCCTGAGAAGATTTGATACATAGTGTGGACTTCTGCAGAATCCAGGAATGCTGAGATGTGTGATTATCCGGGTGTGCCCCTCATCCCAGTAGTGAGGCATCCATAACACTGGTCTACAATTTTTGAGAAGTCGTCTGCTTCAGAGATAAAATGTGCTATTTATTATGTATTTTGATGTGCTGAATTCAAATATGACAATTAAAACAACTGATTGGCTACTGTTTCTAAGATATTTAAGTTTTTTTTTTACATTTTATGTCTATGTATATTGTGTAGATAGTAGAGTTTTAATCATAAATTGTAAACCTAGGTCTTTTCATGTGTTTATGGTTGCTTTACATGATAATATTTCACCTGTCCTGTTTATGTAACACTTTAAAAATCAGCAAAAGGGTTATATAAATCAAATTTATTATGAAACAAAAGGCAAAAAACTATTATGTACATAGTTTAGTCCTATTCAGTGTCTACTCGGCGCTTCTTGGCTTGTCTCTTGTATTCATTAAATGGAGCATCTCTTGTCACTGTCCAGCAATAGTCTGCAAGCATTGATGGGCTCCATTTGCCCTGTTAGCGTTTCTCCATTGTTGCAATGTCCTGGTGAAATCGCTCATCGCTCACTGCTCCGCAGTTCGGTGGAAAAAAATCTAGATGAGAGTGCAAAAAATGTATCTTTAGTGACATGTTGCAACCAAGGCTTTTGTATGCCTTGAGGAGGTTTTCCACCAACAACCTGTAGTTGTCTGCCTTGTTGTTTCAGAGAAAATTTATTGCCACTAACTGGAAGGCTTTCCATGCCGTCTTTTCCTTGCCACGCAGTGCATGGTCAAATGCATCATCTCGAAGAAGTTCACGAATTTGAGGACCAACAAAGACACCTTCCTTTATCTTAGCTTCACTTAACCTTGGAAATTTTCCATGGAGGTACTTGAAAGCTGCTTATGTTTTGTCAATGGCCTTGACAAAGTTCTTCATCAGACCCAGCTTGATGTGTAAGGGTGGTAACAAAATCTTCCTTGATTCAACAAGTGGTGGATGCTGAACACTTTTCCTCCCAGGCTCCAATGACTGTCGGAGTGGCCAATCTTTCTTGATGTACTGGGAATCGCTTGCACGACTATCCCATTCGCAGAGAAAACAGCAGTACTTTGTGTATCCAGTCTGCAGACCAAGCAAGAGAGCAACAACCTTCAAATCGCCACAAAGCTGCCACTGATGTTGGTCATAATTTATGCACCTCAAAAGTTGTTTCATGTTGTCCTAGGTTTCCTTCATATGGACTGCATGACCAACTGGAATTGATGGCAAAACATTGCCATTATGCAGTAAAACAGCTTTAAGACTCGTCTTCGATGAATCAATGAACAGTCTCCACTCATCTGGATCGTGAACGATGTTGAGGGCTGCCATCACACCATCGATGTTGTTGCAGGCTACAAGATCACCTTCCATGAAGAAGAATGGGACAAGATCCTTTTGACGGTCACGGAACATGGAAACCCTAACATCACCTGCCAGGAGATTCCACTGCTGTAGTCTGGAGCCCAACAGCTCTGCCTTACTCTTGGGTAGTTCCAAATCCCTGACAAGGTCATTCAGTTCACCTTGTGTTATGAGGTGTGGTTCAGAGGAGGAGGATGGGAGAAAATGTGGGTCCTGTGACATTGATGGTTCAGGACCAGAAGTTTCATCCTCTTCCTCTTCCTCGTCTGACTCAAGTGAGAATGATTCTGGTGCATCAGGAACCGGCAGTCCTTCTCCGTGGGGTACTGGGCGTATAGCTGATGGAATGTTTGGATAATGCACAGTCCACTTTTTCTTCTTTGACACACCTTTCCCAACTGGAGGCACCATGCAGAAGTAACAATTGCTGGGATGATCTGTTGGCTCTCTCCAAATCATTGGAACTGCAAAAGGCATAGATTTCCTTTTCCTGTTCAACCACTGGCGAAGATTTGTTGCACAAGTGTTGCAGCATATGTGTGGGGCCCACCTCTTGTCCTGATCTCCAATTTTGCAGCCAAAAGAAAGGTGATAGGCTTTCTTAACCATAGTGGTTATACTGTGCTTTTGTGATGCAAAAGTCACTTCACCACAAACATAGCAGAAGTTATCTGCACTGTTCACACAAGTATGAGGCATCTCTGCTCACTTTGGCTAAACAGAAATGTGTCCCTTTGCAAAATCAAACACTGACAAATAAGAGAGCATGACACTGTATGATTTCTAGAGCTGATATAGGGCAATTTGTTCAGCAGAGTGATGTAAGCTTCGCTATGATTGCATCATCCATGACTTCTAGGAATAACATGATGCAATTCATATCGTGTATGACGCAATACCAGCTTCAGATTGCATCATTCATTGTTTTGCCTAAAAAGCAAGTACTGTCCAAACCCAGTCATAGATTTATTCATAGATCCAGTCAAAGACGTATTTTAGTCATTTCTGGTTTAAATTGAGATCCCTTCCCTTTATAACTCACTTATCCTCTGCCATTCTCAAGTCAAGGGTCGTATATACTGACCCAATAGCATATCTTGAAAACTAGAGCCAATCAACAATTTTAAGCATCATTTTCGTTCTCAGTGACCCAGAATTAGTAAAGTTTGACTACATTTATTTCAGAAGCATTTTGGCTGTAGAGCAGTGTAATGAGTGCCTTTGTGGGCTAAGGGTGAACAAACTGAACCCCTACGCAGACATTATCCTTGGTTTCTTCACCAGGTGAGTATTGTCAAGATGCTGTGAGCAAGCTATAGTCACTTCTCCTGGGAGTCTCTACTTAGAGCATACATTGTATTCAGCCATGCCTGGAGTTACTATAGAAGTGTTGTGACGGGTGTCACATAGGTGCATGATGCCACATGGCCTTGCAAGACCAGACAGGATCAGATTGATGTCTGGGGTCTGAGTCAAAGTTGGGTAATGAGGTCCCTCATCACAAGGAATCTGTCATGAGGTAAATAGGCCTTGCTTATAATCCAGTTCTATAATAGGTTTTTTGAACGTACAGACAATGTACAAAACAGGGAAGCTAGCTCAGGTCACAGCAGAGATGAGACGCTACAGCTTACACATTCTGGTGTCAGCAGGAGCAGATGGACAAGATGAGAAAGATTAACAACAGCCTCAGGAGAAACTTTGCTGTATTCTGGACTGGATGATGGACAACACTATGAGGATGTTGCCATCTTTTTGAAGAAGGGAGTGGAGCTTGAGTGGAAATCCATCAGCAGCAGACTTATGAGAGCCAGATTGAAAAAGAAACACAATATCACCACCCTGATTCAGTGCTATGCTCTGACAAATGACAGTGATGAAGAAGTAAAGGACAAATTCAACCTTACATTACAGGAGTACCACGCCATGATCTAATTATCATCATGGGAGACCTGAATGCCAAGACTGGTAAGGACAACACAAACAACGACACATCAATGGGAAGAAATGGGTATGGCACCATGAATGAAAATGAAGAGAGTCTTGTTGATTTCTGCAGTGTGAATGATCAAGTCATTGGCGGAACCCTATTTCAAAATAATGAAATTGACAAGCTGACGTCATGTTCTCCAAATGGTACAAATAAGAACTTGATTGACCATATGATGATCAGTGGGAAATGGTGATGCCCACTGACAGATGTTAAAGTGAGAAGGGATGCAGATGTTGGCAGAGACCATCACCTTGTGACAGCCTCCATCAAGCTAAAACTGAGAAGTGTGGGTCCACCAAACAAGGGACAAACATTATGACATTGACAAGCTGAAGTCTCCTGAAATACAGAAAGTCTTCGTTCTGCAGTTAAAGAACAGGTTTCAGGCACTTGCAGACCTTGATGATTTCGCTCGCCTATCACATACCCAACACCATATACAAGAAAAAACAACTTGACTCAACACTTTCAAACAGCAAATTGGACTGAAAATCAACTGCAATAAGACCGATATCATTACTTTTAATATTGCCTCACCATCACCAGTACGGATAGAGGATTATGTTCTCACCAATGTAGAAACATTCACATACTTGGGTAGCACCATCAGCCAGGACAGTAGAATAAGCCAGGACATCTGGAACAAAATCAGTAAAGCCAAGAACACCTTCAGGAGCTTAAATACTTTCTGGAAATCATCAAAATAAATCTTGAGTTTGGTTTTGGTGTTGTATCAGAGCTGTGTACTTTCAACATTACTTTATAGTGCAGAATGCTGGGGAATGAGAAAGTACGATATGTTCAAACTGTCTTCTTTCCATACAACCTGCCTCAGAAAAATCCTCTGTATCTTTTGGCCCAGAACAATCTCAAACCAAGATCTATTCACACAGTGCAGCCAAGAAGATATGAGCACCATCCTTGCCAGGAGGCATTGGAGATGGATTGGCCATGTGCTTCAGATGGAAACTGATTCCATCACCAGAGTAGCAATAAGATGGACACCTGAAGGCAAGCAAAAACGAGGCTGCCTGAAAAAAACATGGCGAGGAGTGGTGGAAGCCAAGCTGAAAAACCTGGGGCACAGCTGGGGAACCATTGAAAGACTTGCCAGAAACAGACAGGAGTGGAGGAGCTTCATCACTGCCCTAAACACTAGAGGCGTAATGGGAACATCATGATGATGATAATCGAGTTCAGACTCACCCAATAAACTGGGTCCTGGTCAGAAAGGGGTCTCATGGAGAGTTTCATTAAGTGTCTGTGGAATCTTAACACCCAAAGCTGCCTAGTACGAGGTGGAGGGATGAGTGGCAGATATCACACTTTGAGGGAATGTGTAATTCCCTGAGGTGGTACAGGCAACTCTCATGCAGCTCACGCACAGAGAAGACCCCAGGGAAGGCCAGCCTTCACTAAGCTAAATATCTAAGATAAAAACTATTTACAAGTTATTTATGGTTGAAATTCAAGCAGAACACTAGAAGGTTAGTGATACAGAAAGGTTCCATCCCAAACCACAAGTGGCAGAAAGGAACTGGAGAGACAGTCTGCACTGCCCCTTATGCCATTGCTTCAGAGCATGATGAGGTGAAGGAGGCAGGCATGGACCAATGGACGCTGCTATTGAACAGATTCCAGTCTTGGGCTCATGGATTCTATTTCTATTTAAATTAAAATAAAAAAAAGAATAAAGACAGAAAGAAAGAATTCTAGAACAAAATTCGATGCAAACTGTTGGAACTGACGCAGTATTTGTGCTGACAGACTTTTGAGCTGTACCTGCCTTGTGGATGCAGTCTGGTGGTACATTGCAATGACTCAAAATTTAGGTTTTCATTAAAGCTGCTGCACAGTGCTGCAGTTTTCATAAAATTATGTTGTTTTCTCTTTTGAAAAATGTACATGGACTATAATTATTATAAGTGAAAATAAAAATGTCCACTACCAAAATATTCATAATTGAACCCAAAAAACATGTTATGAAAAAACAATTGACAGAGGAGATTTTTACAGCAAAGGTGACTACCCATGATTTTGCCACAATTACAAGCATTATGTACATTATTATTATGCCAAGTTCTCAAAGCACATTGACTTATTAACGATGATGGGATTACTACAATTCTAACACTCTAATACTTGCACCTGACCCCCCTCATTAACCTACTGCCTGCATTTAAAAAAAAATGATACATGAGCACCATGTGTATCTCTCCATTTCTGAATATACATCAAATTAATTAAATAGTACACATGGTGCAATTGTGGTTCTTGATGAGAAACCAATTTTTCTCTCATATGCACAGTTGAGCTACAGAATTAACTTTAAGCACACGTGACATGCTATATGTCCAAATACTTAGGGAAAACAAGCCTTGAAGCCATATGTGCAAATTTTCACCCTCTAGAAGTCCTAAAGGGATGTTTTTAGAACAATACAGGTTTAATTTCATTCTTCCGGACTCAATAGCAATGCTATCTCTGAAATGAATTTCATCATTAATTTATATTGTTTCCTTTAGTTCCTGTGAGAACTGAAAAAGCATACGAAGGATCTGAAATGGTTCTAAATTTTAGGCTAGCCTCTTTCATTATTGCCCATTTTTAAATTAAGACGATAAATAAAAATGGTCCAATAAAATAAGACATTTCTTTTATTATCTTGAAAATAAAGATTTATTTTCATATCTATTTCTAATGGGCCCAATTTTCAGAAGTGCTGACCCCACAAAGCTGCCACTGACAAGGTAGTTTTCATTTTATATTGCAATATGCAGTTTAGGGAGTGTGTCTTGCAGTTTCTCATTAGGGTAAAGATTCATAAATGGTGAAGTTGCTGTAGTGCTTTGGAAACTGTAGTGGCCAACCGTCACTTTACCATTGACGTCTACAGTGAACATGCAGAAAGACCTTTCTGAAATCAAATCTAATGGATTTGAACAGAATTATGAGCTAATTTTGTTAAACTTCTTTATACATAATTTGTACTATATGACTATGGTATATATTATTAAATATTACATGGTAAAGGTGAAACATGCCTAAGGCAAAGACCTACTGGAAAAGGGCAAATATAGTGCCAATCTATAAAAAGGGAATAAGGACAACCTGAGGAATTACAGACCAGTCATCTTAACTTCAGTACCCGGAAAGATAATGGAGCAAATAATTAAGCAATCAATTTGCAAACACCTAGAAGATAATAAGGTGATAAATAACTGTAAGCATACAATTGTCAAGAACAAAATAGCGTCAAACCAACCTAATAGCTTTCTCTGACAGGGTAAAACCTTTGTGGATGGAGGGAAGCGGTAGATGTGATGTATCTTGACTTTAGTAAGGTTTTTGATACTTTCTCACATGACCTTCTCATAAACAAACTAGGGAAATACAACTAGATGGAGCTACTATAAGGTGGGTGCATAACAGTTGGAAAACCATTCTCACAGAGTAATCAGCGGTTCACAGTCAAGTTGGGTTCTGGACCGCAAGGACCAGTTCTGGTTCTGGTTCTGTTCAATATCTTCATAAATTATTTAGATAATGGCATAGAGAGTACACTTATAAAGTCTGTGGATGATACCAAGATGGGCAGGGTTGCAAGTGCTTTGGAGGATAGGATTAAAATTCAAAATAATCTGGACAAACTGGAAAAATGGTCTGAGGTAAATAGGATGAAATTCAATAAGGACAAATTCATAGTACTCCACTTAGGAAGGAACAATCAATTGCATACATACTGAATGGGAAATGACTGCTTAGGAAGGAGTACTGTGCAAAGTGACCCAGTAGTCATAGTGAATTACAAGCTAAATAGGAGTCAACAGTGTAACACTTGCAAAAAAAGCAAACATCACTCTGGGATGTATTAGCAGGAGTGTTATAAGCAAGACACAAGAAGCAATTCTTCTGCTCTGCTCCATGCTGATTAGGTCTGAACTAAAGTACTTTGTCCACATTATGGATAAATTGGAGAAAATTCAGAGAATAGCAACAAAAATGGTTAAAGCTCTAGAAAACATGACCTATGAAGAAAGATTGAAAAAATTGACTGAGGGGGCACAGGATAACAGTTTTCAAGTACATAAAAGGTTGTTACAAGGAGGAGGAAGAGAAATTGTTGTTCTTAACCTCTGAGGATAGGACAAGAAGCAATGGGTTTAAATTGCACCAAGGGCGGTTTAAGTTGGACATTAGGAAAAACTTTCTAACAGTCAGGGTAGTTAAGCACTGGAATAAATTGTTGTTATATCCTTTTTGAGATAGGGCAACCAGACTTGAACACAGCACTTCAGGTACAGAAATACCATTAATTTATATAATGACACTATGTTATTTTCAGTATTATTTTCTGTCATATTCATTATACATCTTAATGATTTATTTGCTTTTTTGACTGCATTATTCTCTCCAGAATGAAACCCATAGGGGAAATCCTGGCCCCACTGAAGTTAATGACAAAACGCCCATTGACTTGAAGGAGGCCAGGATTTTATCCCAAGCCTATTTCCTGAGTGGTTTCAGAATGCAACGGTATATGTAATGGGTTTACATTATTCCTTCCAGGATGCATTACCTTGCATTTGCCAACAATACTGCCCATTCTCCTAGTTTTGTTGAGTCCCTCTGAAGTTGCTCAGAGTCTTTGCTAGTCTTAATTAACACACAATTGTGCATCATCTGCAAGTTTTGCCACTTCACTGCTCATCCCCTTTTTCAGAATGTAACAATGTATAGGCACAAGTAGAGAGTTAATGTTGGCATTTTATGACTTGTGAGAGCTCCGCTTTGCAACCTGCATATTAGTATAATATAGCTTTTTGTATGGATTTGACAAAATGTATTTTCTTAACAGTTATGCAAATTACACTTAGTTACTATGGTGATGAGCAATGTATGCAATAAATTAACATATTCAGTAGCAGCCAAGTAATTTCTGTTACTTCTTGGAAAATCTGATTACTTTGAGCCTAGGACAACATAAATATATAGCAACACGTATGTTTAAAAACCTAAAACACTACCAAAACAAGACACTCCACTGCACACACTTCTCTCCCTAGGGAAAGGATCAGAGAACAAACATGACTGATGTTAGTCACTGTTATATGTCCACAGGATCGGTGCTACGCCCCCAGCTTTGAAACAGTCTCTTGGAGAAACCCCTTTGATGTGCCAGACTTCCAGGGGTCTCGCCCTTCCTTCAGGGTAGGCCATGCGGCCTCACCACCTCCTGAGACTGAATCTCTGGGGCTTCAGCAGTCCTGCTTCACACTGTGAGGTCTATTCAGCAAGTCCAACTGAAGTACACTCTGGGTAGAGGCTTGCACACTCATTGGGGATTAATGCACCTCACTCAATTATTTACAGTGACACTGACTCAAGCAGCGTTTTCAAAACAGTAGCGTTTATTATCCAACTGGAACACAGCATAGGAAGTCTTAAAATTAGCAAAGAGAGGCAGAAATTAAGCCATAGTCCATCCTGGCCAAGCCAGTGAGATGATGAGCCAGCCAAACGGTAATGAACACCATTTCTGGCTCTCCTTCTTATTTCCTTTCCTAGTCAGTTCCCAGGTGAGAGAGCTACCAAGCTTCTTCCAGAGCTCAAATTTATTCCCCCCTACCTCACACCTCTCAGTCCTTTGTTCTCAAGCTGAGGTGTCTGCTCTGATTCCCTGCTTCGAGGCTGGGAAATCCTCCTCCATCTGGATCACTGGTTGCTAGGTGTCGATGTCCTGGTGATCGGGCTTTCCATTGTCTTCTTGGTTTTTTCACTGAGATGGATCAGCTTAGGCCAGTCCTTTTTAATGATCTATTCAGTCCACTCAGAGAGCTAGGCAACACACATACCTGCCTATGGCCAGGTCTACACTACAGACCTACATCAATATAACTACATCGCTCAGGGGTGTGAAAAATCCACACCCCTGAGTGAAGTTATACCGAGCTAACCTCCGTGTAGACAGCACTATGTCAAGGGATGAGCTTCTCCGACTGACATAGCTACTGCCTCTCAGAGAGGTGGATTAACTACACTGTCAAGGGAAAGCTCTCCCGTCAGCATAGGAGCATCTTCACTAAAGCACTGCAGCTGTGCTGCTGTAGCGCTGTACGTGAACACAAGCTCTATGTCTCTTAGCCTGTCCTGAGAGCAAACTTAGTTCTGTTTCCCTCACTGGGTAGCAATGCAATATAGGGGAAACTGAGGCAAGTATAGGCTTCATAAAAATATTACCAAAAATTCCCACTGTGTCACAGTCACATTTCTTAATGCAGTACAGGAAGGTGCTCAGATACTGTTGTGATGAGCATGGCATGAGAACATATATAGAATTGGATATCAAAAGTTAACTATTAGAAATTGATTTTTAACATCAAGATGATAGGATGGGACACATCTAACTGGCTTTTTTGAAAAATATGGCAGAGACATTTTTTAATCAGTTGCTGCCGAGTCAGGATTAGTTGATTATGTTGTTGTGGAAACGGCTAATCATGATAAATTGTCCAACGCTTGGGCAATATTTACTAGGAACAAGGCAGACCCACTTGTCACCTAAAACCAGATTTGAATTTAAAGTGTCCAAAGAAGATGGGGTACTGCATTAGTCCAATGGATTTGCTTTTCTTTCTTTCCTTCCAGCCAAGTTTTATGGAAGTTCAACAGGAAAACAATGTGTTTGATACCCTACAACTTTTCTGCCTTAAACCATCTCATGCAAAACTAGTCATTTACCTTAGAAATTCCTCATCATTTAAACGTATCTAGTAGATTGCAAGAATTTTGTTTTCCTCTTTAAATCTTAAAAGCCTTGTCTATACTTAAAAGCTTTGCTAGCATAGCTACACAGGCAAACCCTCCTAATGTAGTTTATACCAGTTTTGCCAGTATAGTTTATACGATTTATTTTTGTGTAAAATAAGCTACCCCAGCAAAACAACATTTTTGCCAGCATAACTGCATCTGTAGTAGGCCTTTTGCCAGTAGAGCTCTACTGGGGGTCGGATGTATGATCACATCCCTAACTGACATCGCTATCCCAGCAAACCTTTTAAGTGTAGACCAGGTCTTAAATAGACCTATACAATAAAATTTCAGGTCCTGAACTGGTTGCCCTTAAAACATGTATACAACCTTTTCCTAACAATGTCACAACAATCAAATCAGAAATGAAAAGAAAACCTTAAGGACAATTTTCATATCACATTGTTACATCAATTTTACATAATAAAGGTCTTGGCTTTAAACTTTCTACAGCAAAGAAGTTTTAAGAATCTCTGAGTGAAGAGATTTATATATCCAAGGGAGAAAAAAAAATTCAGAATTAAGGCAAAACATTTCTTTGCCTGTGTATTGGTTTTATTTTACATCTGTGAAAAATATACTTACGGAAGAGTAGTAATGTGCTGCTTACAACGTGACACAGAAAACAGTGTAGGATTCATTTCTCTACCTACCCCAATTTCTCTTTTAGAACCAGAGTTGAAGAGATAGGATGGGGTGCAGGGGGGGAGAGAAAGGTTTAAAGAAGCTTTGACTTTAAGCCCTGTGGGCACTGGTGCTTTGTTTCTTGCATATATTGCTATTATTAAAAAAATACTTTTTGTCCCCCATCAAATGTTTCAATTATTGCAAGGAAAACCAAACTATGATAAAAAACAGATGAGATCCTAAGCTCTATAGCATTCTAATACAAAAGGTCTCAATAGACATAGTCTTACCTTTTTTTCTAATTAAGAAACATAGGTGGATCAATATGACATTCATTGATTCTGTTACATTCAATACTCTGCAACAGAATAACTTTATATTTGTTTTTTAAACATTAAAGACTTACTTTTAAATCAATTTTAGCAAAGCATTAAAGATAATATAATTTTCTGAATTTAAAATCACTCAAATTGATCTTCACAGACATTCTACATTATTCTTGTATAGAACGAATGGCATGAATGTTATGAGTCTCTCTCTATTCAAACATTTAATTACAAGATCCAGTCATACTGAAATCTGTCGAAAGCACTTATCCCAACTCAGGAAAAAAAGCCATTTATATATGATGGAGTGGAATCAGAGTTCATATATATAAAATACATTGCTTTCTTACACTGTTTCTATTTAGGTCATAAACTGTTACTATACACGATTAGCAATGGAAAATTGGGGTGTAT
This sequence comes from Emys orbicularis, assembly GCF_028017835.1. NCBI lineage: Eukaryota > Metazoa > Chordata > Testudines > Emydidae > Emys > Emys orbicularis. The sequence continues at coordinate 61,927,481 of NC_088688.1, read as the reverse complement.
TTCTTCTTTAGCCAGTGAAGCACGGTTTATTTGGAAACAAAAAGTCATTCCAAAGCCATCACCTGAACTCTACTACATTCTCAATCATAGTAGCCACCCAGTGGAAAATTTTTGTAATGCTCATGTATAGTAAGGGTTTGGACTTCAGAGGTGCAGAGGACCCACAGTTTCCACTGATATCGGCTGTCCATGAATGCTCAGTACCACTGAAAATGAGACTCTAAAAACATTAGCATTTACTCTTTGAAAATAATCTTTATCAGAAATGTACAATATTGCACCCAAGAACTAGAAATTCAAAAGATTCTATAAATTTTAAACTAAATTTATAAAACGAAGCCTTCTAAAAAGAAAATAGAGAGACTAGCTCTCAACTTGAGTTTCTCTAACTTTCAGTGTAAAGAACTGAACAAAAGTACTGTATAAAAATCACTAAAAGAATTAATAGAAAACATTATTTAAATGTAGGATTTAAATTTTATATAAGTATTCAGTTATAAATGCCATCTAAAACACAAGTTTCAGCGGTAGCCGTGTTAGTCTGTATCAGCAAAAAAAACGAGGAGTCCTTGTGGCACCATAGAGACTAACAAATTTATTTGGGCATAAGCTTTTGTGGGCTAGAACCCACTTCATCAGATGTATGAAGTAAAAGATACAGAAGCAGGTATAAATATATGAAGGGATGTGGGTTGCTTTACCAAGTGTTAAGCCTAAGGCCTGGTCCACACTAACCCCCCACTTCGGACTAAGGTACGCAAATTCAGCTACGTTAATAACGTAGCTGAATTTGAAGTACCTTAGTCCGAACTTACCGCGGGTCCAGACGCGGCAGGCAGGCTCCCCCGTCGATGCCGCGTACTCCTCTTGCCGAGCTGGAGTACCAGCGTCGACGGCGAGCACTTCCGGGATAGATCCGGGATCGATTTATCACGTCTAGACAAGACGGGATAAATCGATCCCAGAAGATCGATTGCCTGCCGCCGAACCAGGAAGTAAGTGTAGACGTACCCTAATCTGATGGTATCTAGTTTGCAAATTAATTCCAGTTCTGCAGCTTCACTTTGGAGTCTGTTTTTGAAGTTTTTTTGTTGAAGAACAAAACGTTGAAGTAACAGAACGCCACTAGCCGTCACCTACGGCCCCCAACTAAAACCTCTCCAGCGCATCATCAAGGATCTACAACCTATCTTGAAGGACAATCCCTCACTCTCACAGACCTTGGGAGACAGGCCAGTCCTCGCTTACAGACAGCCCCCCAACCTGAAGCAAATACTCACCAGCAACTACACACCACACAACAAAAACACCAACCCAGGAACCAAACCCTGCTACAAACCCCAGTGCCAACTCTGTCCACATATCTATTCAAGGGACACCATCATAGGACCTAACCACATCAGCCGCACCATCAGGGGCTCGTTCACCTGCACATCTACCAATGTGATATATGTCATCATATGCCAGCAATGCCCCTCTGCCATGTACATTGGCCAAACCGGACAGTTTCTACGCAAAAGAATAAATGGACACAAATCTGACATCAGGAATCATAACATTCAAAAACCAGTAGGAGAACACTTCAGTCTCTCTGGTCACTCAATAACGGACCTAAAAGTGGCAATTCTTCAACAACAAAAACTTCAAAAACAGACTCCAATGTGAAGCTGCAGAACTGGAATTAATTTGCAAACTGGACACCATCAGATTAGGCCTGAATAAAGACTGGGAGTGGTTGGGTCATTACAGAACCTAAACCTAATTTCCCCAATACTAATTTCTCCCTACTGTTACTCACACCTTCTTGTCAACTGTCTGTAATGGGCCACTCTCATTACCACTTCAAAAGTTATTTCTCCTCCCTTGGTATCCTGCTGTTAATTGATGTATCTTGTTAGACTGACTTAACACTTGGTAAAGCAACCCCCATCCTTTCATGTATTTATACCTGTTCCTGTATCTTTTACCTCATATATCTGATGAAGTGGGTTCTAGCCCATGAATGCTTACATCTAAAACATTAAAAAAATGAGGAGTCCTTGTGGCACCTTAGAGACTAACAAATTTATTTACAAAGCCCACGAAAGCTTATGCCCAAATAAATTTGTTAGTCTGTAAGGTGCCAAAAGGACTCATTTTTTTTTGCTGATACTGACTAACACAGCTACCACTGAAATCTAAAACATAGGAATCCTTAGCAAATTAGCATTATAGAAGAAAATATCTTTGCAAGCCTGGAGAGAGGAACAGACCTAAATGATCTTACTAGTACTAGTGAAACGGACCTACGTATAAAGGTAGATGGGGAATATGTCATATTGTGGGATCAAAGCTTCTGAGGTAACCCAATCCTTTAAACATAATCAAGGATAACATGTCTAAGCTATTCCAGCAGCATAACCTTGACTTGGCCCTCCAACATATATAAAGGGTTTGTAATATATTGATAAAATTGCAAATGGAGTACAGAATAAAAAATGGACAATTTTTTTTTTAAATACAACCAAGTATTGCTTTAGTGCTTTTCTACCACTGTTCATGTCATCACTAGAAAGTAACAGTAAGGACACCACTAGCTGTCACCTTCAGCCCCCAACTAAAACCTCTCTAGCGCATCATCAAAGATCTACAACCTATCCTGAAAGATGATTCCTCACTCTCACAGATCTTGGGAGACAGACCTGTCCTCGCTTACAGACAACCCCCCAACCTGAAGCAAATACTCACCAGCAACCACACATCACTGAACAAAAACACTGACCCAGGAACCTATCCTTGCAACAAAGCCCGATGCCAACTCTGTCCACATATCTATTCAAGTGACATCATCATAGGACCTAATCACATCAGCCATACCATCAGGGGCTCGTTCACCTGCACATCTACCAATGTGATATATGCCATCATGTGCCAGCAATGCCCCTCTGCCATGTACATTGGCCAGACCGGACAGTCTCTATGCAAAATAATTAATGGACACAAATCTGACATCAGGAATCATAATACTCAAAAACCAGTGGGAGAACACTTTAACCTGTCTGGTCATTCAATGACAGACCTGCGGGTGGCTATTTTACAACAGAAAAGCTTCAAAAACAGACTCCAATGAGAGACTGCTGAGCTGGAATTGATATGCAAACTAGATACAATCAACTTAGGCTTGAACAAGGACTGGGAATGGCTGAGCCATTACAAACATTGAATCTATCTCCCCTTGTAAGTATTCTCACACTTCTTATCAAACTGTCTATACTGGGCTATCTTGATTATCACTTCAAAAGTTTTTTTCTCTTACTTAATTGGCCTCTCAGAGTTGGTAAGACAACTCCCACCTGATCATGCTCTTTGTATGTGTGTGTGTGTATATATATATATCCATCCTCAATATATGTTCCATTCTATGCAGCCGAAGAAGTGGGCTGTAGCCCGCGAAAGCTTATGCTCTAATAAATTTATTAGTCTCTAAGGTGCCACAAGTACTCCTGTTCTTTTAGTAAGAACACAAAATTTATTTTTTTTATCATCCAACTATCCATATCCAATTAATCCTGAGACTGGGATTTTTCCTCCTTCCAGTCTCTCTATTGTGATTTGGAGCAAATCTTTGTACCATCTGCTGGGGTTTAAAATTGATTCCGGAAGAAAAATCTTCCCAGATTTGATTACTTCAGAAGCTGTAAATGTAGATTATACATGAGTTGCATTTTTTGCATAAAGCTTTCTTTTGGGCAACAATGAACATTTTCTTCTCCAGAGGGAAAGGTCAGGTAGCTGGAGATGGATAGCTAAAGAATGAAAAATTTCTACTAAAAAGTAGAGATGGTCTAACTATTCATAGAAAAAACAATGTACACAGTAAATTCAGCCCTCAATTTTGTTTACAAATTATCCATGCGTTGACTCATTTTTACAAATTTGTTCAGTCACAATTATTTGACAAACCTTTAATGGGAACAAATTTCAATCTATAAATTGCTTGCAAACTATTTTTTTTTTAGTCTTTTCTGTATCTAAAGTAGATTCTGCTTAATAGCAACCTGCATATTAACAACTTCCAGTTAATAACAACCTATTGCCAAGAACAATCCCATCCCATTGACTTTAATGTTAATGGGATTTGGATATTTGCAATGACATGTTGCTTATTAAGAAAAATTTTTTGGGAGAACAGCCCTAGCTGCAGGCAGGTTTGCAAGGCTGCAGCCACGGAAGGAAGAGCTGCGACATGCCTTCTTGGCTGCAGCCCCACAAACCTGCTTGCTCACAAGGACCAGGAGGTAAGGGGCTGCAGGCTCCCTGCAGTCTTCAGGCTGCACCCTGTCAGAGGGCTGCACCCAGGGAAGAAAGCACTGGGATATGCTGAGCTCTGATACCTGGAGAGCACAGGGAGAAGTACTGTATACCTCTGCGGGCACTCAGCACCCTGGCTCCCCACAGAAAGCCCCAGCATCCAGGCAGCAGCCCTCCTCCCTGCAGCTACCCTGCCCACAGGAAGGTTTGCAGGACTGCAACCAGGGAAGGCACATCTCCGCACTTCCTTCCTGGCTACAGCCCCAGAAACCTACCTTCTGCTCATTTGCAACTGCTGGACAAAGGCAAAATTTTGCTGGCAATTAAGGGGTTGCTAATAAGCTGAATCTACTGTATTTGCCTTGTGTGATCATTAACCTAAGTTGTATGCTATAGTTCCTACTCCATAATTAGATGACTACAACTTCTGTTAAAGACAGAGGGCTTGAATTAGTCATTTGTGGCATGAAGGTTTGTGCTAACACATATATGAGTATTCCAGCCACCTTTTCTTCCAGTGAACATTTTTGCAAACAAACAAAACAAAGCCCTCATACTAATATTCATGGAAAGGAGGTGTTAAAGGGATCACAAATGCTAAAATGAATTTGAACAAATAATCATAAATATCTTTTCCAGTATTTACCTAGCTCTATGGGAACAAATGATTCCTTTCTTCATCTCATTTACATTCAACCATCATCAGTCTGGTATTTTACCAGATGTAATTAATCAATTAGGGAGGGATATGTTTAATTTATGGACTATATACAAATGTGCAGGTTTAGACTTAATAGATTCAGACGTATATTCTGTAATATCCTCCAGGCTCAGGAAGTCATGCTTATACTTGGATATCCAGTTATCCAATGAAATTATGTAAAGAGAACCATGTACTTAATTTAAAACACATGGGCAGTCCTACTGAAAACAGTGAGAATACTCACATGCTTAAAATTAAGCATGTGCATAAATGTTTGCAATGTTTGGATATTTCTCAATCCACAAATGAAAGGTGATTTCTCGTATGCAATGTGCTGCGATGCTTATATCTGTCTTGCTATGAATACTTTATATCAGTGGTTCCCAAACTGGGGTTCGTGAATCCCTGGGGGTTTGCGAAATGTTACAGGGGGTTCTCGGGAAAAAATTCCATAATGGCGGACAGAGCTGTCCCTAGGACCCTGGGCAGCACGGGGCCAGCAGCACGGAGCCACTGGACTTCCACGAGCTAAGCAGATCAAAGCAAGCATATCTATCATACTGAGGAGATTTAAACTTCAAGACTCCTTTTAAGAAATGGAAAGGGAGGTGGATATTTTTTGGTGTTTTTAAAATTAAATAGGCAGCTAGTATTGTTTTTTTTTAATTATTATGAAGAACAAGTTTAAGCTTTGTTGTAATGTGCATTGTTTGCCTGGACTGCTCAAGACCTGAATGCTTGTGTAGGAGGAACTCTTTGAGTTGGCTTCTTAAATACCTTCATGATGTTTCACATCTGATACTCCTTGATGAAACATAGGAGCCTTGTCTTATAACAGGCTTATTCAAAGTGATACATGCTACGAAAGTGAGATATTGGAAGAGTGTCGCCGTTTTCATAATGTAATAAAAATACTGTAATGATAAATAATAATAAATAATAAATAGTGTGTAATATGCATGTCATAAAAACAAATTTTATATTTCCCAGATCACTGCTTTTATAATTTATACTCAGATAAAGGAGAAAATCCCTGGAAATATTCATTTTTAGGAGGGGGTTCGCGAGACTTGACATTTTAGTGAAAGGGGTTCACAGGTTGTTGAAGTTTGGGAACCACTGCTTTATATGTTTTGTTCTCCCTAACTGTTGGGTAAGATAGACTACAAGGAAGATTGTGTTCCCACTAACAATTTACACATGCCATTGCTCTTGGGTTGTCTACCATAGTCAATATCTTTGGCAATCTCTATAATGATTACACAAAGGTACACAAAAGAATTAGGTAAGTTCATGGAGGATAGGTCCATCAATGGCTATTAGCCAGGATGGGCCGGGATGGTGTCCCTAGCCTCCGTTTGCCAGAAGCTGGGAATGGGTGACAGGGGTGGATCACTTGATGATTACGTGTTCTGTTCATTACCTCTGGGGCACCTGGCATTGGCCCCTGTGGGAAGACAGGAACTGGGCTAGATGGACCTGACCCAGTATGACCGTTCTTATGTTCATATTACATGCCTACCCTTTTGAAAGCCAAGCATCTTAACAAAAGTAACATTATTACTTGGTGATGTAAAGATACAAAACAAAAACCTCTGTTTGATTTCTGGAAGGGGAAATTCTCTTTTTTTCCCTGCAGAAAGTTAACTGTTTCCTTCCTACATCATCAAAATGTTGCTGGAAACTAGAAATCAACTCAGAAGGCAAGGAAATTTTTTGTGAAACTTTTTATTATGGCAATGAGTATTTAAAAGCGCAATCCAAATTATGATAACTACAAACAAACAACCCACAACCTAAACTTTAAACAATAAGTGAGCAAAACAAGAGAAGTTAAAGTAAAATCCTGATATAGTAACAACTTACTTGATGATTTCTTTGCAGTCTGTTTCTCAGGGCCTGACATATTTCAATCATTTGTATAAGTTCAGCTCGGGCAACTAGTACTTCAGAGGAATGGTTTTCAAAGTCAAGTAAAGACCTGTGTTTAAAAAAAAATATGCATACATATATGGTCATATATATAGTAAAGCTATATTATGTACAGTTTCAAATTTGTACTAGAAGCAACACAAAACAATATTTGCAACCACAACTCATTTGGTAAAGATTCAAAAGGTAAGCATCTGAAGCAAGATCTATTTTTAAGTTTTGAAGAAATCAAGGTTTTTTTTCCAGTTGGGTTATGTCAATGCAGATTTTGTAGATACTAAAGCAAGCCTCTTTATAAATCAGAGATGCATTTATATTTAGACATACTAGGCAGATAAACTGAATACAGATTTCAAAAGTATGTTTGGAAAGCACAGTTTAGGCTAGATAACAACGTGCTATAGAAGTTCTTTGATCCTTTGAAACATTTAAGAAACCCTAATGTTCCCCCATCTAATTCTCTGCTAGCTCTTATTTTTAATTATCACATCTTTACTAACAGGCATCCAGGATCCCCTACTGTTCCTAAGAAATATAAGGCTTTGCCTAAATTTTAAAGTTAGATTGACATAGCTATGTCAGTCAGGGGTGTGGAAATAAAACACTCCCTGGCTGACATAACTTTGCCAATCTAAACCCCAGCGTCGATGCAGCTATGTCGATGGAAGAATGTTTCCATCCAGATAGCTAACTTCAGGGAAGTGGTGTTCCTACACTGTTGGAAACACTTCTCCCATTGGTGTAGGCTGCGCCTATACTACAGGTTTATGCCAGCATAGCTACACTGACGTAGCTATGCCAGTATAATCATCGTACTGTAGACATACCCTTAGTTAGCTAGCACTAATCTTATTAATCTCTTAGGATATTTCAGAATCCTGATTGGCTAAAAGGGGTAGAACACTGCAGCAGAGGTAAGACATCTCACATTTACATTTATTTTAACACCTGAAAATCCAAAGAATGCTTACACTGCAACATATAACAGAATGCTTTATAATACATTACTGTTGAGGTTGCAACAGTAATGTATTATATTACTCTTAGATTGCAATCAAGTAATAAATTTGCATTAGGGACACCAGAATTCTTTGACTAGGTAGTTCTTTCACTCTTACCACTTTATTATTTTTATTATTATTGTTTTCAGCAAGTATTTGTTTGGCGTCAATCACTATGGTGTATGGGTGCCTTATAAGGTTTAAACTGAAATAATCAACATAGTCAATATAGACCAAACACCATGCTGTCCTGCTGCATGTAACTTAATTCCATAAGAGCTTCATAACATCATTTTAGGCACCAAGAAGATGGTTGAAAGAAACCCAAAAAATGAAACATTTTTGTAATTCTTTAATTTCAACTGTAAATAGAGGACCTCAGCAAATCTGAACAAAGATTTATTTATTTTTTTACAGATTTTTACTCTAAATAAATACCCTGTCTCATTAGTGACAGATTGCGAAGACATCACTGCAACTTCCTCAGAGCATCCATCTTTGTCCTCTTAGCTAACAGCCTGTCCCTTTATTAAAATCTATTCTATGGCCCCAGTTCTGCAATTAGATATGCGTGAGTGTAGACCTCCATCTGAGCAAACCTTATAGAGCGTACCAGGGCCTATTGTTATAATATTTAACCTGTTTTAATAGTTTATACTAATGAAAATTTTAAACACAGTTGTTTTTTAATTTTCAACTTTTTTCATTTGCATATGATATAACATCTCTAAAATGTAATATTTTTTTCATTAATGAACTTGACTGAACAATAATACTATCTATACTCAGGGGTGAAAGTAGGCCGATACATCTGGTACGGCGTACCAGTAAGAAGTGGCCACTGGTACCAGCCCATACGCAGCTGACGTTTATCGCTGCCCATTTTAAACACGGCCCACCCACCCCTGTGTCGGCGGCCCGGCCAGTAGGGACCCTACCGGCAGGGCCGCTGATGGGGGGGGATAAAAGTGGCAGGTTCCCCAGGGCCTGGCGATTTAAAAGGGCCTGGGGCTCCCAGCTGCCGCCACCGCTAATACCACAGCAATGGCCGGAGCCCCAGGCCCTTTTAAATCTCCGCCAGAGCCCTGGGCAACGCAGGCCAGGCAGTGCAGATGAGCTGGCTGGGGGAGGCTGACCCCAGCCCCACCCCTTCCACCCAAGGCCCCGCCCCTTCTGGGGGCCCAGAGCCAAGCCCCCATACCGGTAAGTCTTCTATGTTACTTTCACCCCTGACTATAAGAGTATAGCAGTAGAAAACACCTGACTAGGATAGTGATGGTGATTGTGAAATGCTCAGTTAGATGAGAGAGGCTACAAAGGCATAATAATAATGGGAGATTTCAACTATCCTCATACTGAGAAGGGGCGTGTCATGTTAGGAAGGGATGCAGAGAAAAAATTTCTAGACACCATAAATGACTGCTTCTTGGAGCAGCTTGTACTGGAACCCACAAGGCAAGAGGTAATTCTAGATGTAGTCTTAAGTGCAGCACAGGATCTGGTTTAAGAGGTGAATATAGCTGAATTGCTCAGTAATAGCGATCATAATGTAATTAAATTTAACAGCTTTGCAGAGGGGCAAATGCCAAAGAAATCCACCACAGCAGCATTTAACTTCATAAAGGGAACTACAAAATATGAGAAAGCTAGATAAATAGCAATTAAAAGGAACAATCACAAGGGTGAAATGCTTGAAAACGGCATGGAGACTATTTAAAAACACTGTAATAGAAGCTCAAACTAAACGTATGCCCCAAATTAAAAAAAAAAAAAGAGAACCAAAAAATGCCACCAACATAGTAAAAGAGGCAGTTAGAGGCAAAAAGGCATCCTTTAGAAATTGGAAATCAAATCCTAACGAGGAAAATAGAAAGGAGCATAAGCTGGCAAGTTAAGTGCAAAAATACAATATGTCAGGGCAAGCCAGAATTTCAAGAATCTACCTAAGGACACAAAACCTAACAGCATTTTTTTTTTAAATAGACCAGAAGCAAGAAGCCTGCAAAGCACTCACTGGGGCATCTCGACAATTGAGGTGCTAAAGGAGCACTCAAAGAAGACAAGGTCATTGCTGAGAAGCTAAATGAATTCTCTGCATTGGTCTTCACTGTAAAAGATGTGGGGAAGATCCCCACACGAAAGCCATTCTTTTTAGGTGACAAATCTGAGGAACTGTCCCAGATTGGGGTGTCAATAGAGAAGTTTTTGGAACAAAATGATAATTTAAACAGTAATAAGGCACCAGGATCAGATGGTACTTACCCAAGAGAGCTGAGGGAACTCAAATAGGAAATTGCAGAACTACTAACTATGGAAGGAATATTATCACTGAAATCAGCCTCTGTATCAGATGACTGGAGGGTAGCTAACATAATGTCGATTTTTTTAAAAGGCCCCATAGGCAACCCTGGCAATTACAGGCTGGTAAGCCTAACTTCAGTTCCAAGCAAATAGTTTGAAACTATAGTAAAAAACAGAATTATCAGACACACAGATAAACATGATATGTTGGGGAAAAGACCACACGGATTTTAGAAAGGGAAACCATGTCTTACCAATCTATTAGAATTCTTTGAGGAGTCAACAAGCATGTGGACAAGGATGATCCAGTTGATATAACATATTTGGACTTTCAGAAAGCCTTTGACAAGGGCCCTCACCAAAGGCTCATAAGCAAATTAGGCAGTCCTGGGATAAGAGGGAAAGTTCTCATGGATCAGTAACTGGTTAAAAGATAGGAAACAAAGGGTAGCAAAAATGGTCAGTTTTCACAATGGAGTGAGGAAATTAGTGGGGTTCTCTGGATCTGTAATGGGACCAGTTGTGTTCAACATATTCATAAATGATCTGGAAAAGAAGGTGAGGTGGCAAAATCTGCAGATTATATGAAATTATTCAAGATATTAAATCCAAAATTGACTGCAAAGAGTTACAAAGAGATCTCACAAAACTGGGTGACTGGGCAAAACAATGGCAGATGAAATTCAATGTTGGTAAGTGCAAAGTAATGCATATTGGAAAACATAGTCCCAACTATACAAACAAAATGATGGGGTCTAAATTAGCTGTTACCACTCAAGAAACAGATCTTGGACTCATTGTGGACAGTTCTCTGAAAACATCTGCTCGTCATGCAGCAGCAGTCAAAAAAGCTAACAGAACATTAGGAACCATTAGGAAAGGGATAGGTAATAAAACAGAAAATATCATATGCCCACACCTTCAATATCGCAGTTCTGGTTGCCCCACCTCAAAAAGGGTGTATTAGAACTGGAAAAGGTGCAGAGAAAGGCAATAAAAATTATTAGGCATATAGAACAGCTTCCATATAGATTAAAAAGACTGGGGCTGTTCATCTTAGAAAAGAGACGATTAAGGGGGGATATGATAAAGGTCTATAAAATCATGAATAGTGTGGAGAAAGTGAATAGGGAAGTGCTATTTACCCCTTCACATAAAACAAGAACTTAACCCAATTAAATTAATAGTCAGCAGGCTTTAAACAAACAAAAGAAAGTACTTCTCCCATAACACACAGTCACCCTGTGGAATTAATTGTCAAGGGATGTTGCGAAGGCCAAAAGTATAACTGGATTTAAAAAAGAATTAGATAAATTCACAGAGGATTGGTCCATCAATAGCTATTAATCAGGGATTCAACCCCATGTTCATGGTGTCCCTAAACCTCGAGCCACAAGCTGGGGATGGATCACTGGAATTTGCCCTGTTCTGTTCATTCCCTTGGAATTATCTGGCACTGGCCACTGTCAGAAGGCAGGATACTAGACTACATGGACCATTGGTCTGACCCAGTATGGCCATTCTTATTTCTATAAAGTAGAAGGAAGAGATGGATTTCAAAAGAGGGTAGGAAAGTCTTTAATATTTTCTGATGAATTACCTCTGCTCTGGAATGCATTCCCTCTAGTCCAACAGTATCAAATTTAGATTACATTTAGGTTGTTCTGTGACGCTCAGCCTATTTATTCAGGATTTTTTTTTTTTTTTTTTGAGGGTATGGCCAAATGAAGAGAGTTTTTCTTGTGGTGGGGAATGAGAGAGAGAAATGTGTGTAAGGGTTAATATCCATATTTGTCAAGTCAGGTATATTTTTACATGTATTTTTTAAAATAGTTATGTAAGTGCACCCTGAGGTTTCAAATGGTACACGATAAAAGTTATAGGAACAAATAAATACCTGACAGATCAGATTACAAATGGGGCTAAATTTGCCCTCTATTTGTGCCCCCGGGGCTATTGTGTGCACTCTCTTTTGTGTACTATAGCCTTCAAGTGCAAATGAAGTCTGTATATGTCAATTCTATAATTTCTAAAAATTATAACATGCAAACACATATGTGAAAGACACCATCTACAAAAAGCTGCATGTAGTAAAGGAGAGACCACATTCTAAAAATTTGACTCAGTAAGTCAACTTACTTCGACTTGAGTAAGGCATTGAATATTGTTCCACAGCCCCTCCCCATAGTTAGTGAAATGCAGATTGAGCATAAGATGAATATGCAACTGACTACACAGAAAATATTTTTTTTAAATAAGTGCAACTACTGATTAGTTGTCAAGTTCAGAAGAAGAATCAAGTGAGATCCCAAAGGACTCTGTTTTGGGCCCAAGACCATTCTATTTTTTTCTATAACAAATTCTTGTAGGATAAAAAGCAAATGGGGATAGCAAATGCTATGGAAAATAAAGTTTAGTCTTCAAAATTCAGACAGATAATTTCCACTATTCTAATTTACCTACGGCATAAATCCACTCAGAATAAAGCCATAGCGCACATATTAGTAAAAGTAAAAGGTGACATTTACACCTGCATAGAGGGCCCGCACAAGCCCCTATGCCATATTTAAAGCCCTTAACATTGGACTTACAGTGTCCACCCAGGGCCTGGTGTAGGACCTCAGATTAGGGCAAATTTCGTCAAAGAAAATGGCAAAACATACAAATGTTTTCTCTGTTTCCTTACCTGAGTTTCTCAGTCAGAGACTCTAAAGAATTCTTTAACTCCAGCATAAGGACTGCTCGAGAACTTAATCCTTCTGTAAGTAGGACCACCTATTGGAAAATAATTCATAACATTATTTCTAAATGAATATGGAGAATGTTTATTTTTTCTTCTGCAAATACATTTTATGAAGCATTCTGGTCAGATGTTACTTATTATCTTGCTCCTTATTATCCTTATAATCTGTCATTTCCCCCCTCAAGAACTATTTTATTTTTATGCTTTTCATTCATTCATTCAGTAGTTTTATCTCATCTAATAAAATAGAGAGCTCAGTTATCATGAGAATATAGTACATGAACAAGTATAACAAAGTACAGAAAAAGTAATACGAGTGCTTTAAGCAGCTTTTTATTTTTAAGTGGTTAGTTTTGTTTATTGCAAACAACCTTTAAAAAGGCAAATTGATCACTGGTTTATAAGTCTGTCACCATGAAGCTTCCTAAAAATTATAGATAATCAGTGTATTTTAGAGAAAATCCCTGTCCCCCTCTCACCCATTCATTCCACCAGTCAGTGGCCATCAAATTCTCTAACTCAAATTTTTGTTTTAGTTCAGTTTCAAAACATCTGGCATCTTCATCCCACCTACAACTAGAACCGGCCAAAAATATTTTGGCCTAATACCTTATTTGCCAAAAAATGCAGTTTTGGTCAACCCAAAACAATTCATGAATTTGACTTGAATTCACTGACTTGTTTCGGACCCCAAATTTTTCAGGGGGTGGGACTAAGATACCAAGCAGCGTTGGTGTGCGTGTTCCCCCCTTATAATCTTTAACCCAGTGATTAGGGCACTCACCAAGAATGACGGAGATCCAGGTTCAAGTTCCCCCTTTTCCTGATATGGAAAAAAGGTTTGAACTTGGGTCTCCTGCATTTTAGGAGAGTGTCCTAGCCTATGGGATATTCTGGAGCAGGTTTCCTTCAATTTCTCCAGCTGAAACTGTAACCATTTTTTATAAAAAAGAAATTGATAATCACTTCAAGCAGGAACTTGAACTTTGGTCTCCTACATTCTAGGTAAGTGCCCTAACCACCAGGTTTGTCTGTCTCTCTTCCCCTCACGCCAGGACTATTCTTTGTCATTATGAATGACTGTGAATTACAGCTTCCCCAGCAGTGCCACCTAGAGGAGACTGTAGGTTCAGTGGCTGTTCCTCATCCATTCCCAACACTCCCTTTCGATTGGACTTTTCTGAAGTTGTGGCAGAATCCACCACTGCAATATACAGGGCAGACGCCCCTATGCCACACTTTTCATGTTCAGTGTTACTGTGTGGGTTCCAGGTGCAAGCCCTCCACAACGTAATAAATTTTAATAAAAATACAAAATCTGACCATATCAAAATGCTAGGAAAGTAATTCAGAATAAAACTTCCTACAATACGGACCAGAATCATCTGTGTATGAGACAGAGATTTTCTCGGGAGTTGGCCCAAGACTGGAATGAATTCCCCCAGGAACCAAAACCTCACCACTTTCTGCTCTAAGTGAAAGATGCATGTCTAGGACCTTGCAATCTGTAAGATAAACATATAGCCAATGTGTGCGTGTGTGTATGCGCACCTGTGTGCGCGCACGTGTGTAAATTCCAAAACAAAACACTGCATAAACTTCTTCCCTTGGGAATCAGATGAGAGAACAAATTTGTGACAGATATTATTCATTATTTGTATTACAGCACTGACTAAGAGGGGGACCAGGACTCCATTGTGCTAAGTGCTGTATAAACACCGAAAAATATTAGTCATGCTGCTCAATGCACTACTGGAAGGCTCTCAGATGCTAGAGTGATGAACATGGTGTAAGAACCTATACAGAACATGAATTGCCATATGCAAAAATTCAACATAAATATCACTGTAGCTATTCTTGGTTCTCATACATACTCAACTAGGACTTGGTAGGTAACTGAAATGCTAAGGAGTAAATTTTCAGTGATAGAATTTAGACATCAGGTGCCATTAATGTTAATGCATCTAAATCCCTGTGCATCGTGCTAAAAATTTCCGTCTCACTGTTCAATTACCCTTCTCATCCACTTACAAGGCCCTTTTATGTATGTTACAAATACAGCTTCATAGCCTTAAGCTCTCAATTCCTTTTCTCTTGGTGAAGACATATTGAAAGGGCTTTAAAACTTTACACATTAATATAAGGTGTAGAAAGTAGCTGTCAGATAGCTTGAGCTCAACATTCAACTTCTTAAAGCATGTTCCACTCTGAAATATTAAGTAAAAATGGCATCTTCTTGTTCAATATGTTATATGTTTAGTATATCTGGCTTATTTTAGTGACAAAAATAAAAGATTTTATTCTTCAGCTCTGTGTAGCTCGAAAGCTTGTCTCTTTCACCAACAGAAGTTGGTCCAATAAAAAAATCTTACCTCACACAACTTGTCTTACTAATATCCTGGAACCAACATGGCTACAACACTGCAAACTATATATGTATATCTACTTAGAAATTGGGACTACTTTACTTATAAAACTTTTGTTCAATATTTTGGAGGCCTACAGAACTACATTTTCTTGGGGGTTTTACAGATTAATTGAAATCCTAAGAAAAATCTCAGGAAAATTCCAAATTTATCAGCATCAAACAGCTTTTTCTGAATGGTAGAGCAGCAGAAGTCAGTGGGAGCTCTGCTATTACCAGTGAAAAAAGAACAGACAGGCAACACTATACCTCCTTAGTGTTAATGGATTGCTGCTGGGTATGAAGGAAGAACTGTCCTTCCTATAAATCGAGAGAGAGTCAAGGTGGGTGAGGTAATATTTTTACAGGACCAACTTCTATTGGTGAGAGACAAGATTTCAAGCCACATTTGAAAGCTTGTCTCTCTCACTAACAGAAGTTGGTCCAAATGAAGATAGTGCCTCACTCACCTTGTTTCTCTAATATCCTGGGACCGACACAGCTACAACTACACTGCATACTACAAGTCTATAATCATGGAGTTCTTTCCAGCCTTGTGCTAGAAGTGTGGACCACAATGCTGGGGATCTACTATTGTACACCTACCTTTGAACAAAAATGCTATTTCCACATTCGAGCAAACAGTTTCAGAAGAAGAAAAAAATTATTTGAAATACAAACTAGTTCTCATTTCCTATGTGTCACATTATTACCTGCCTCTCCAGCTGCATTACTTGTGCCTTCAAAAGACTGACACGTCTTTCATCAAAACATTCACTCTTCCCTTCTTCTATAAGCTGTTCATACAGACTTCTAGGAAACAAAATATTGCACTACATATTATGAAGCCAAGTATAATAAAAAATCCCACAAGATGACCTTTAAAACATTTTGATGTAATTCTAGAAATTATTCTGAAGCACAAATCACACATTCAGCCTCAATTTGCAAAACTGCACATACAGTCAGTAAATGTAAGGTAAAGGGTGAATGAATGTTCATGGTTTGGGCTGCTGTGCCCCTGACATGAAACTGTATGGCCCATATTATTACTCCCTTATAATGCACGTATCCACCAATCAAACTGAGACAGAGGTCTGGACTGAATTCCCTGGGCAGTGTCCCCTGACACCCTTGATTCTTTTTTGTAGCAGTCGGCACTGTTAAGGGTTATCTGCTCAGTGTCTCTCCTTCTGTATCCCTTTTTTGAACCTGTGATCGCACTCCTGTTACTGTTTTTTTCATTATTTGTCCCATGGTTTAGGTGAGAGAGAGAGAGAGAGAGAGAGAGAGAGAGAGTGAGTGCCATTCTTCTGTTGAGGGCTGACCATGTTTCTTTCTTTGGGACGGAGCCCTCGCCTACCCCACCCTCTGCAAAAAAAAAAAAAAAAAGATCAAATAGGCCAGGATAGAGACCTGAATGAAATCTAACTGGAAATACAATGCCTTTTTATGTACTAACATGTTATGAAATAATATAAAAATGTAAATACATAAAAATATAAAAGTGAAAAAACATTTCTAAAGAAACATTTCATTTTGAAACAAATTTGAATTTTTTCTTAAACAACATTTTCTACAATGAAATATTTTTCATTGTGGAAATACTTGTTTTCATGGGAAATTTCATTAAAATCAATAACATTTTGCAAAAAAAAAAATCAGTTTAATTGAAATGCAATTTTCTAGTAAAAAACTTGAGAAAATTTTCCAACCAGCTCTAATTAGGAATCAGCTCTTATGAGGCATCCTCCTATCCCTTTAACTGGCAAGCAAGCACAAGCAGTTCTTTAGATACATACTCTCATTTTATCTGAAATAGCACATGTGGTTTTGAAGTTACAACTCTGTTTTTCTCTGAAATGAGCATGCACAGTGACTACACGCTAATCTTTAATTCTGCATTTATATCAGTGTTAATGTCCCCTGCTAGAATTTTAAACCACTTGGAAGAGAGATTAAATCAGAATCAATAATGTAACTGACTCTGAAATACATATTATATACATATATATACACACACAAAGTTATATATATATAAAACTTTACCTTATAGAAGTTATTAGTTATCATGTAAATGGCACTGGTGCTTTCTTTAGAGACAGAAAAGCAGGGGGAGGGGAGTTTCAGTTGTAAATTGCTTTGTTCTCTCTCTTCTTTTTTTTTCTCACCCCCAAATAGGAATGTGAGCTCCTTCTTGTAGCCATTTACTACTAGCCATAAACTATTGAATATTGATACCTTAAATCTTCTAGTTCATGCTTTAATTTAGTATTTTCCTCCTGAAGTTTCTGGAACCAAAAAAAAAGAGTTTATAAATATAAATAATACATCAAATATAAAATCTGATCTTTAAAATATACAGAAACATTTTAATATTATTTAATAATTAACTATAAATTTTACAAGTAATATCCACCATATAAGAAATATAAACATCCAACTGATGCAGTATTTTAGATTAAATAATTGTAACTAACAAAAGACCATTTTAGATTATTTGAAATCCTACATTCTTTGCCTTAAAACCAGGGTGGGGGGAGGATTATAATAATAATATTTGCATTTGAAATTATTTTCATCCAAAAATATTTGTTTGTTGTTTTCAAATCTGCATTTCCCCTAAGAACCAATCATTTCAAATTACTGGACGGCATTATTTAAAAACAAATGGGGCTAAATTTTCATAATATGCATTACTCACAAAAACCTGCATATATGCATGCAGACAGGCAGAAGGATAGTAAAGTGCATAACTATTCAAACAAGTTAGTTAGTCTGCATGTACAAGCATGGAGTTTTGCAGGTACTTTGTACACTTCTTTTGAATCTTGACCCAATGAGCCACAAACATTTTTCGAAAACTTAGGTGCCAGGTAGGACATGTGAAATAAAATCTTAACTATCTTGGCTTTTATGCTTAAAATAATAATATTAATATTGATACATATAATCAAACTGGAAACTATGCTCATTTCTACAGCACTTGTTGCCAGGGCAACTAGACAGTTCCTATGTAGAGATTAAAACAAAAATTAAAACACAAGAGAAACAAGATAAATGCATATTGCATTATGCCCTGAAGATTGCTAGACCTAGGCTCTAAGGATTTCCAAGGGGAGAGAATTGCAAAGGTCAGAGTGGTTAACTGAGAAAGCTTGTTTATTACTATTCTAGTTTAAAAACCATGTATATCATTAATTTACATAGCTTTTACAAAACAGAGCAAACATTCATGCCCCCAAAAAATTATAGTCTAATTAAGACAAACATGAGGCAAGACAAAGGGCAATAGTTCGGAGGAGGAAGGGTGTGGGGATTATTTGTGATGAGAAGAAGGGAAAGCAACTAAGCTAAGAAAAATTGGTGGAATGGTAAATAATGATGGGTACAGGACAGTTATATAGAATGACCTGCATCACTTAAGAAAGTGGGCTCTTGTGAACAAAACATTCATTTTAACACAGCCAAATGGAAAGTCATATCTAAAAACAAAGAATGTGGGTCACACAAAATGTGTCCTGCAATGCAATGACAATGAGAAAGACTTAAAGGTCATAGAAGGAAACCTACTTGATCATGAGTTCCCAGTAGCTAATAGGGCTAATGTAATCCTTGAATGTATAAGCAGGTGAATATCAAGCAGGAACAGGGATGTTGTATTACCTCTATCTATGGCCTTAGCATGATCATTACTTGAATACTGTGTCCAGTTCTGGTGTACATACTGCAAAAAGGATGTTGAAAAACTGAAAAGGGTTCAGAAAAGTGCTACAAGAACGATCTGTGGTCTGGAAAATATTTCTAGGTGAGATACTTAAGCAGTTCAAGATATTTAGTTTATCCAAGAAAACATTAGGAGGTGACTTGATCATAGTCTGCATGTACCTACATGGGGAAGAAATATCTGATAGTAGGACTCTCTAATTTAGCAGATAAAGGCAGAATAAGATTTGAGAGCTGAAGCTAGACAAATTCAGACTACAAATAAGGCACAAATTCTTAACAGTGACAGTAACTAACCATTATCATCACTTACCTAGGGATATGGAGGATTAGGGTTACCATACGTCCAGGTTTTCCTGGACATGACCTCTTTTTTGGTCCTCTTTGCTGGTGGCAGCACTGGCTTCAGAGTTGGCTCCAGCGACCCAGCTCTGAAGGCAGCACCGCTGCCAGCAGTAGCACAGAAGTAATGGTGGCATGGTATGGTATTGCCATAGAAACTCTACCCTTCCTCTCCCTCTACCTCCCATTTCCCCTGGCAGTGTCTTCTATTTGAGAACTTGAAATATGGTAATCCTATGGGGATTCTCCATCACAGTAAGTCTTTAAATTGAGACTAGACATCTTTCTAAAAAATACTCTATAGCAGCTATGGGCTTGATAAGGAAATTACTAGGTGATGTTCTGTTGCCTGTGTTATACAGGGAGTCAGATCAGATGATCATTATTACAGACCTTGCTAAGTCCCTCTTGTGGGTGGTCACCCTAGGCCCTGAAACCATTGCTGAACCTCTCACTTCCTTTTGTGAGTCTCCAGGTTTGGGCTAAGTCCTTAGGGAAGGCAGAATCCCTCCTGCCTCGCCTCCTCTCCTCTCACTAAGCCTTCTCGTTCTGGCAATGGGAAAGAACCCTTTTTAAAATAGTCTCTGTTGCTCTTTTGTTAGATAGTCAGCTGGAGAAAAACTGCAGTTCTTCCAGTCATATGCTCAGGCCAAGGAGGATTTCAGCCTCGCCACCCAAAAAACAGGTTTCTGTGAATTGGAGGGGCAAATCTGAGACCAGACACTGAAGAAATTACTTCTAAAAAGTATAAATTTTAAGTCCAAGTTTTGCTGTATTAATAATAGTGTGTGATTCTTCATCACAGGGATAAATAGATTAATGACCTCCATATCTGATGCCTTGATGTGAAAGTAAACTATTTAAAACAACACTCATACTGGACATTTTTTTAAATTAAACTCCTCTGTGTCTAGACAGTATGCCAAAGAGATTATTTCAGAAAGATCATCACCATACTTGTCTAATAAATGAGAGCACACATTTTTAGAACTTAAATTTTTAAGAAATGTCAGCCATTCATGTCTACCTTTTGGTTATATCCTGAGAAATTCCTATTCAGAGGAGGAGTATGAAGTTCATGGTTTTGTTCATCCCTTTTTAGCAGTGAATTATCTTGACATCCTGGACTCATGGAGAGGTGGCTGTCTGCAGGGTGCTTGGGTAAGTGCCTTCCAACCTTTAAAACAAAAACACAGCCGCAACTGTAAAAACAAGAATTTTAAACACAGACAGAAGAAAACCCTGCCAACTTTTGACAAATCTTTGTTGGCAGCAGCTAAGCTGACAAAATTAAAAAATGATGACTATTTAAAGTGGTTAAACCAACCAACCAACATGTAACTAATAGTGCAGATAACTTGATATGGATGTATCTAACTCCAAATTTAAACTTTAATTAGCTGAGCAGAACATATTAAAAATATTAGGGAGAGTGTGCTTATTCCAACTGCGGACATCAAGAAATAAAAAACATTCACATCTAAACTGATAGCATTTGTTTATATTTTCTAGGAGACTTACAGTCAGTTATATATTTACAGCTACAGAAGAAGTCTGGAAAATATCCATCGATAATGCCAGTGGATGTTAAAGCCACATCAATCATATTTAACTAATTTTCTTTACAAACCACTTGAAAATGAATACGTCGTATTCTATTCTGCCTACATCCACATTTCAGCCATCAGCATACACTGAGCTAAATTTAGCCCAATAGCTAATCACCTTATACAAATAATTTAATTGTGCTATCTGTTGTGGTTAATTCATACGTAATTAATATGTGATGAATAGATTTAAGTTGTAGGTATAAGTAGGACAGTATTGTAGGGGTATAAGGTTGCCTAAGTATTTATGAGTGATGAATGTATATTAGGTATATAAGTAAAGTAAGGTTGTAATACAAGACCTGCAGACTGAGACTGTAAGATTTTAGCTTAGCCTCATTAGGCCTTAAGAAGGATTGACATGAGGAGGTGACCCAGGAGTCACCCTGTACCAGCAGACATACAAGATTAGTGTAAAACATGTGCTAATAGGTGATATTTGGGAAAATATGCCACAATGCACCTGTCAATACCGCAAGATGCTTGATTGTAAAATTCTGCAATAACCACAGATTACCATGGCGACTTGATGATGTAAAATGCTAATGAAAATAAGAGGAACTAAGAGGATAGCATACGAAAAGTGGGTCACCCCAAATTTTATGGGGTGCAGAAGTCCCAATAAGGGAAAAGGGGTTGGGACCATCATGCATATGCATACAGGTTACAGGTATGAGTGTAACACAGCATAAAAGGGGTTCCCCAGCATGAATAAGGAGGAAGAATAATCAGGAAACCCTCCACAGATGACCACCTATTGAGAGAGTCACCCATCTTTATGGTACCCTTGTGGATGTGAATATGAAAACACTGATGCTGGACATCTTATGGTGTTGCTCCACCTTGTTTATATATCTATAACTCTGGCATTGAATGTCTATGTAGTAAGGTTTTTAATAAAGAGAAGACAGATAACTTGTGAATGCTGTTGTGGTCACTGCTATCATTCCTAGAGACTCCAGACCTAATGACATTTCTAATGGTGGTTCTTGCCCTGCTAATTCCAATACTATAGCACTTAGGGAGTGCAAACCTTTGGCACAGGTTACTATGGTTTATGATACCATTGGCAATATCAATCCATCAATAATATAAATGCTACTGCCCTCTACATATTCTCTTTGACTTCAGTGGAAATTACACGTTTACTCCAGAAACTTAATTTGTTTTATAAAGTCTAAGAAATTTTTCTTGCTGTTCTAAACATTATGATTTGTCAACAGCATAATGCTTAAAGTTCTTTCAATGCTTTAATTGATCAGTAAAAGAAGAAGTGTTACAAATCCTCTACAAAAATGTACAATATATACAAATTCCATTCAATTTCCATCTCAAATTGTATTACTTTCCTTCCACGAAGCTTTGGGGATTTACACTAGTTAAATTAAGATCAGATTTTGACATGTAATCTTTATTTTTACTAGTTGAGATAAATTCCTGGCAAAGAACTGGAGATTTCAGATTGTTTATATTTATTTGATTTTCCAAAAAAGATTGCTTTAGACAAGCTGAGTACTAAACCAAGAACCATACAGTTAACTTATAAATCTTATACAGTAATGTAAAGAACTGAATTCTATGAGTAGCATGGGCAGAATTCAGGAAAGTATAACAGCAAAAAGACCTCCTACCAGTCTGACAGAATTGTATTGCCACAGACACATAAGAGACCAATTTTTTTTTTTAAAGGGTCTCCTTTTGTGCATGGAAATATAACTCATTTAACTCAGGGGGGAGTTAACAACCATCTACCTAAGTGGTGTAGGTGGTATGCACAAAATAGGAAAGCCCTTTAGAGGTTTGGTCTACTAGAATATACACTTAGATAGCATTCAAGTTTTAATATATCTTTGGGATCTGATGTTAATTACTACAAACTCAAAGGATGCTTAGCAATTTGTTGCTGTACTGTTTTAAGTCCCCAGCCTCTAGAATTGAATAAGGATTGTTATTTATTACAGTTTAGAATAAAACAACAATCTTGCTTATCAGGTTGTTTGAAATTCTTTCAATAATCTGTTATTATTATTATTAATTATTTGTATTGCAGTAGTGCGTAGATGCCAGGGCCCCATTGTGCTACTCACTGTACAAACATGTAACAGAGAGACACTCTCTGCCTCAAAGAGCTTAAAATATAAAGACAAGACACAACATGTGGATACAATAGACAGACACAGTGAGACTAAAACTCAGCCCGTTTGGGAGGTTTTTTATTCATTTCCCTTTAAGGATGTGTTTTCTACTTAGGACTGTTGTTGATTAACATTAAAAGTTAAATATTCAAACTGGATCATGGGTAATTAAAAACCCACTCCTTGTGACGTGTAGAGTGTTCTCAACTCCCATTGAATTCAGTGGGATTTAAAACTGCTGAGGGATATTGAGCACATTGCATGAATCAGTCTTGAAGTGGACAACTTACATTAGCAATAAACAAAAGCTGAACAACAGTTCCAGCTACAACCACCAAAATTTACCTCAATGTGTTTTAGTTTAGAGGAAAGAATTAAGTCAAATTAAAGAATATAATTTTTGTAAAATAACCACTTTCAAATTTCCAGCATGTTATTCCATATTAATATAATGTTTCTGCAGAAACAAAAGTACATTTTCATAGAAAGACAGTGATGGCAAGTCTAGTAAGATGTTTTAGAAGAAATATATCCAGATAGAGCCTTTTTTAATCGAGACAAGATGGAAAATCGGTTTCCCATCAATGAAGATTTAATGTCAAATAGGTGCTGATTGTTTACAGTTGTAAATTATTAATTTGAAATAGTATCGCAATTTTGAGTCTTGTAAGCTAATCATATCTCTGTGTACCTCACAGAATATTAGAACCTGTTTATCTGATGGAATTATATTATGTTCTATTGAATAATTAGTTGATATTAATGTGAAACCTCAGTCTTTACAGTGTCACTGAGGAGCCGAAGCAACTACTTGTTATTGTACTGCAGTACAACCCTTTAAAAAACAATTTCTATTAATTTGAGACTATTTTCTGGCTCACCTTAAAGACAGTAAAATCTAGTGAGAAATATCCTCTGGATTTGAAATATAATAGATAATACTTTGAACTTCTAGAGTATCCAAGAATCACTAAACACTTTACAAGCATTTATTAAAATTTAGCCTCACTACCCTCTTGTGAAATCAGTATATATTATCCCATTATACAGATTAGAAAACTGAAGTCAAATTTAGAGGCCAATACTGCAAAGTTCTGTGCAATACTGACATTAATTTGAATTGAGGGCACTCAATCTTTTAAAAAGAAGCATTCAGGATTTCACAGACCTAGACCTAAGTGACTTGCCCTAGGACACATAGAAAGTTGGTGGCAGAGCCAGAAACAGAACCTTGATTTATAGACTCCCAGTCCTGTGCTTTAGCCATAAAACTATCTTCCTTCAGAGTATCTATTTTTAAATCCACAACTCTGCTACTGATATTTTTTCATAATCCTATTATATATTAATCTATAATAAATTATGACATTGCTAGGTTTGCCCCCCCGCTCGTACATGTGGCATCTTTTCAAGCCAAGAGGTATAACTGAAGGTGGCACCACAAATGACCCATCGCCCCGTTGCCTCTATTACTACACGTGCGCACACACCCACACAAACATATTTGATTCAAATTCACACAAAAAAAGAAAAGGAAAAGTTAAGCTACCCACAGGCTGACACTGTCCCATTACAATAACTACCATACACCACAGACATCATACTGCAACATTAACTCTGCCTCCCCCAGCCTTCCCCTCTTTACATCCCTTTATCAAACTACCCTCTCCTAGTATAATTAGTTGTGAATTTTTGGTGAAGTAATGTGGCATGTTGAGAGGGGATAGTTTGACCCAGGGAGTGCTGGAAGACAGGCAACCCCAAGGGGGAAGGGTTAAGGTTATAATGTGTGTTCTGCTGTACATGATAGCTATTGTAACAGTGAGGCCTGAGGGTGAGGGAGAAAAGGGTATGTACTGTTGGGTGGCTTTATCTTAACATTTCATATTTTTATATAAATTATAGATCAATCAAATTTGATACTGAAAGCCTTTCTACACACCATTTTAACCCCAATTTGAAAGACAACCCCCAACTACTGAGTTGCTACCAGAGTACCACCATTGTTTCTGTTCTGAGATAAAAAACTAATAACCCCTATTTACAGAGCTATTCACAGAAGCCAAACATTTAGTTGGTTTATGCCCAAAACAAAGTGTTACTGGCCTGATCCTTTATTCCTATGGCCTTCCATGGGAGATTTGCCTAAGATAACAATGCAGGATTTAGGGAAAACATATAAGTCCAATATAATAATAAAAATCATATAAAATATGAAAGGGAAATAATTATTTTCCAGCACTTAGGAAGAATATACAAACATAACAGAAAATTTTTTAAAAGAATAAAATATTACTTAGCAGTGTCCTTTTAACTTTGCTAAATATTAAAAAAGTAACCTACATATGAATAATAAAGATGTGAAAACTTTAAAAAACAAAACAATACCCATAGGCATTCAAACTTAGCTTAGATTTTATTTTAAAATTATGTTATAGCAGGAAACATGTATATGAGTTTGAATTTATAACAAAATTCCTAATCTTTTTCTTGCATTTTTCTCTCCCAGTGAAATTTCAAAATTACTACTCTTAGCCAACACACATATGTTATATAAACATACACACCATATTAATTGGTATTATGTGCATGGAAATAAGATTGTATACATTATATTAAATGTGAATGTTAGGTAGTTATACTAACTGACTGGTATCATGTTCTTCCCATAATTCTATTCACTCATGCCAAGTATTCCACAACACTGCAAAGTTGAAGTCAGCTATGCCACTGGAAAATAGGAAACCTGTCAAAAGTAAGATAGGTTTGTTCTTTGTCCTGATACAAGCTGGGCAACTGGTTTTGAATGTAATATCCAAAACAGAGATAAAGAAAGGTACGCCATTGGACCAGAAAAATAAAATAAAATAAGCTTTTTGGTAAATTTTAGTCTTGAGGGATATAGACAGTGCTCTCTAACTTGAAAATTGGTCTGCTATACATATATATAGTCTCAGATGCATATCTCAGGAGCACACCTTCTGTGTAAAGTGAACTGAATGCTGTAAGAACTGCTTTGTAGGATTGGTAACATATTAACTCTTTCTTTTCTGTATTGTACTGCTTTGTCTTCAGATAATAAATTTGGCTAAGCTTGGTTAGTTGGTGTGATAAATGAAGGGGGGGCATAGGTCCCTTTTATGGACACCCAGCCAGCCAGTTAGCTATAAAGTCCCTCTAGGTGGCTCTTCTCTGCTTGCTTTACCTGTAAAAAAAATCCCCTAGGTAAAAAACTTCCCCTTTCTCTCTGTTGTTTTTCTCCAGGAAAGACAGGAACTGGGAGCAGTTATGCTATGAGAAGCTTTAAGCCAGGTATGACCATAGATCATCAGATCATACCTAGAACTACTTATTTGGAACCCCCAAATGTGTAAATAGATTAGGAATGTTTAGAAAGATGCAATTAGGTTATTTCTTTTATTTCTTATTGGCTTGTGGACTCCTCTGTGCTTACCCCAGATGCTTTTGTTTGCTTGTAAGCTTTAAGCTGAACCCCCAAGAAAGCTATTTTGAGTGCTTAATTTTTGGAATTGCTCTTTTAAAATCTAGCAAAAGCCTAAATTCCAGATGTATTTTCTCTCTTTTCTCTTTTTAATAAAATGTACCTTTTTTAAAAACAGGATTGGATTTTTGGTGTCCTAAGAGGCTTGGGCATATGTTGTTTAATTAGCTGGGGGCAACAGCTAATTTCCTTTTTCTTCTTTCTCAGCTCTTCCCCAAGGGCTGGGGTGAGGTGAAAGGGCTTGAGGGTACCCCACAGGAAGGAATTCCCAAGTGCACCTTCCTGGGTCCCAAGGGGTTTGCATTTGGGTGGTGGCAGCATCTACCCATCCAAGGTCAGAGAGAAGCTGTAACCTTGGGAGTTTAATACAAGCCTGGAGTGGCAAGTATTAATTTTTAAAATCCTTGCGGGCCCCCACCTTCTGCACTCAAAGTGCCAGAGTGGGGAATCAGACTTGACAGATGGTCTCTTACATATTCTCAATAATGAACTGTAAGTGTAATCAAGCAATTGACTATAATTTAGCTATTTTACTGCATGGTAACAAAAGTACTATATCAGTGGTGGGCAACCTGCGGCTCGCGGGCCACATGCGGCCCATCAGGGTAATCTGATTGTGATCCACGAGACATTTTGCTGACATTGACTGTCCGCAGGCACGGCCCCCCGCAGCTCCCGGTGGCTGCGGTTTGCGAACAAAGGAAAATTCTTTAATTACCTTAATGCTAGGAACACAAGAAAAAAAAATCTATGGCCAGCAGAGTTAAGGACAATAAGGACTGTTTTTAAATATACTAGGAACAAAAAGAATCCAACAATGGTACTGGTTCATTACTAGCTAGAAATGGTAGAATTATCAATAATAATGTAAAAAATGCAGAAGTGTTCAATTAATATTTCTGTTCTGTATTGAGGGGAAAACAGATAATGTAGTCATATCATATGACGATGACGACAGCACTACTCTTTCCATTCCAATATCAAATCAACTAAACAGCAGCTACTAAACTAGGATATTTTTAAAATCAGCAGGTTTGGATAACTTGCATCCAGGAGTTTTAAATGAGCTGGCTAAGGACCTTGTTGGACCATTAATGTTGATTTTCAATAAACCTTGGAACACGGGGGGAAGATCCAGAAGACTGAAAGAAAGCTAAAGTTGTGTCAATATTTTAAAAGGATAAACAGGATGACTCACATACTTATAGGGCTGTCAATCTGATACTGAGCCCAGGCAAGGTAATGAAGCAGCCGATATAGGACTTGATAAATTAATGTCAATCAACAAGGGTTTATGCAAAAGAGACCTTGTTAAACTAACTTGATTTTTTTAAGGAGATTATCAATTTGGTTGATAAAAGTAGTTGTGTTGATGTAATATACTTGGACTTCTAAAAGGCATTTGATTCGGTACTGCATGACATGATTAAAAATCTAGAACAATACAAAATTAATACGGCACATATTAAACAGATAAAAATTGTCTAAAGAAATGTTATTTACCTCTACAGTGACTGGAGTTCTCCGAGATGTGTGGACCCTATCTGTATTCAACAGTGTGTGAGCATATATTCCATGCACCTGAGACTGGATGATTCTTGCTAGCAGTGTCCATTGGCCCATGCCTGCACACTTCTTCGCCTCAAACTCTGAACGGAGGCTGTAAGGGGTAGGGTGGACTGACCACCTCTCCAGTTCCTTCTCTACTGCAAATTGGATGTTATAATCCAAAGCAGAGGGGAAGGAGGGTGAGTAGTGGAGTGCAGATAGAAACCACACATCTCAAAGAACTCCAATCACTGTACAAGTAAGTAACATTTCTTTCTTCTTCAAGTGCTGGTCTCTGGGTATGCCTACATTCCAGCTGGGAGCGAACCTATAAGCCTGGGTTAGACAGACTTGCACTAGCAGATATCAAGCAGTTACCTTTTTCCATAACTGGTGTTCTTCAAGATGTGTTGCTCATGTCCATTCCATATTAGGTGTGTGTGCTCACCACATGCACTGGTGCCAGAAATTTTTCCCTCAGTGGTATTCATAGGGGACCGGCTCTGGCGCCCCCTGGAGCGGCACGCACATGCCGCAGTATAAGGGGCGCCACCGTCTCCCCCCACCCTCAGTTTATGGACACCCAGCCAGCGGGTGTCTTCTTGCCGTGGGGAAGGAGGGCAGGTCATGGAATGGACATGACCAGCACATCTTGAAGAACACCAGTTATGGAAAAAGGCAACTGTCTTTTCCCAGGCTTGTCTTTTGAAGGTCTTGTGCAGGTTTCTTTTGAGGATGAGGACTGAGGGATCTGATATAGAGTGATTTTCAGGTAATGTCCAACAACATGACAGCAATGTTCTACATCAACAAGCAAGGGGTGTAGATTGCAACACAGGTCTGCTAAATCCAGCGTCATCTCTGGCCTGCTGAGTGATAGTGTAGTGCGCTTTGAACATGTGAACTGAAGACCACGTCACGGCTCTGCAAATGTCCTGAATGGGGACGTGTGCCAGGAAGGCCACCAAGGACACCTGAGCTCTGGTCGAGTGGTCCCTCACAATCTGCAGTGGTGGGACCTGTGCCAGCTTGTAACAGGTCTGGATGCAGGAAGTGATCCAGTTAGAAATCTTCTGTGAGGACACCGGAAGGCCCTTCATCCTGTCCGCTGTCACGATGAAGAGCTGAGTCAACCTGCGGAAGGGCTTGGTACGTTCCAGGTAAAATGGCAGGGCATGTCTGATGTCCAGGGCATGCAGCTTCCTTTCCTCACTAGTGGTGTGCGGCTTGGGACAAAACACCAGGAGGAAGATGTCCTGGTTAAAATGGAAGGAAGACACCACCTTCAGCAGAAAGGCCAGATGGGGTCACAGTTGAACTTTGTCCTCGTAGCTCCGATGTCAGGGCTTTAAGCTCTGACACTCGCCTCGCAGATGTTATGGCCACAAGAAAAGTGACCTTCCATGACAGGTGGGAGAGGGAGCAGAAGCCCACAGGATCAAAGGGCAAGCCCGGGAGCCTAGAAATAACCAAGTTAAAGTCCCACTGTGGGACAGGGGCTCAGGACCTGGGTCTGGATGTCACCGAGATACGCTCCCCAGGCTAGGTCCGAGGCATCTGATATTAACTCAATTGAGTGACAAGGGCTGTCGAATGGAACTCCTTCCAGGACCGCCCTGGGGTCAGTCCACTATTGCAGCGAGGTAAGTATTGTCGGCAAGATGGTAATTACCTTTTCCGGGCGATCTCCAAACTGGGAATAGACCGTTGGCAGTCACTGCTGTAAGGGCCACATTCCGAGCCTGGTATGGTGGATGACATACGTACATGCTCCCATGTGGCCCAGCAGGCACAGACAAACCCTGGCCGTGGTCGGGGGAACACAGACACTCCAGCGATGAGGTCCACCAATGCTTGGAACCTTTCCTGTGGTAGAAACGCTCTGGCACAGGTGGAGTCGAGCACAGCTCCAATGAACTCTATCCTCTGCACTGGAACTAACATAGACTTTTTGTCATTTACCAGCAAGCCCAGGGAATCAACATGTAGCCTGCAGCACCGTGACATACCTTTGGTCCTGGGACCTGGATCAACCTTTGACCAGCCAGTCGTCGAGGTATGGGTAGATCTGGATACCCTGACTCTTGAGGTAAGCTGCTAATACTGACATGCACTAGGTAAAGACCCTTAGTGCTGTCGCCAAGCCAAAAGGGAGGACCACAAATTGGTAGTGGTCCGATCCCACCATGAAGTGTAGGAAGCGCCTGTGTGCTTGGACAATAGCTATATGAAAGTACGCGTCCTTCAAATCGAGGGCGGCATACCAGTCTCCCGGATCCCGAGAGGGGATGATGGAGGCCAGGGAGACCATGCAGAACTTCAATTTCGTTAGGTATTTGTTGAGGTCTCGGGGGTTCAGGATGGGCCGTAGACTGTCCTTGGCCTTTGGGATTAAAAAGTACCAGGAACAGAACCCCTTGTTCCTATCCTCATGAGGTTCCTGTACTCTTCCACCACATCCAGCTGAAGCAACCCTTCTACCTCCTGTGTGAGGAGACTCTCATGAGAGGGGTCCCTGAAGAGGGACAGGGAAGGGGAGCAGGAGTGGGGGGTAGAAATAAACTGGAGGGTATAACCCTGCCCCACTGTATTGAGGACCCAACGGTCCAAAGTTATGGTGATCCATGCCGGGAGGAAAAAAGAAAGGTGGTTGGAGAAAGGCAGGAAAGATGGATCCAGGGTATAGTTCAGTAGGTTGCCTTTGAGCGCACCCTCAAAATGCCCACTTGCTCCCCTGCTTAGTACGGGTTGAGCCTGATTGGGCAGAGGGCAGAGGCAGGTGGCTCGGGCAGCACGTGCAGCCTCTGCTCTTTTTGTAGGGTGGCTCCTGTCGGGGTTGGCTCCCTTGGCCCTGGGATGGCTGCGGTTTGAACCGCTTTCGGACTGGACCAGGGACGTACAGTCCTAGAGTTTTCAGGATAGTGCGGGAGTCTTTTAGCCCATGCAGCTTGCTGTTGTCTGTCTGCTCTGGAAACAGGGCCTGACTGTCGAAGGGTAGGTCCTGCATCGACCGCTGAGCCTCAGTCAACAGGCCAGAGAGGAGCAGCCAGGATGCCTGCCGCATGGAGATGGTCAAGGCCATGGTGCGAGCTGCAGAGTCCACTGCGTCTGAAGCTGCCTGGAGGGCTGCCCTGGCCGCAGCAGCACCCTCCTTGAGGATTGCCCGGAATTCCTTCCTGGACCCTTCGGGAAGCAAAACATCGAACTTGCCCATGGCCTGCCACGTTGTAATCGTAGCGGCTAAGGAGGGCTTGGTGGTTGGCCACTCTCAACTGAAGGCTGGAAGACAAATTTTTCACCCAAACAGATCCATTCTTCGTGTCTTTATTTTTGGGCGTAGTCCTGGGTTACCCCTGCCTCTCCCTTTGATTAACAGCCTCAACTATGAGAGAGTTTGGGGCCGGGTGGGTGTAAAGATACTCGTGGCCTTTAGCTGGCACAAAGTATTTACGCTCAGCCCTTTTTGAAATGGGGGGCAGGGAGGAGGGGGTTTGCCACAAGGCATTAATAATTTTTGATACACCTTCGTGTAGGGATAAAGCTACCCTAGCAGGTGCCGTGGAGCAGAGGACGTCAAATATGGAGTCCGATGGCGCCTCTAGCTCCTCCGCCTGGAGCCCCAGGTTGGAGGTGACCCTCTTCAAAAGGTCCTGATGAGCCTTAGCATCATCTTGTGGAACTGGGTGAGAGGGACCTGTGATGGCTTCGTCTGGCAATGATGCGGATTAAGCTGGTGCCGTGGGAGCTACCACATCCCCTGGTGGTCCAGCAGGCTCCTTCCATCTCCTCATGGGCCTGGGGGGGGGGTATTCCCATCTGGGGCCTCCACCTCTGCAGGATGCTGATGTCAATGGCCTAGCCGAGGCTCCCGCTACTGACCAGGCGGCCTATGAAGGCTGGATAAACCCCCAAGGATTCCAGGGGTACCAGGCCACTGGCCATTGGCCTTGGGACCATGGGGCGGTTGCAATGCCGATGATGTAGACACTACCACTAGTGCGGGGCCTGACCCGCTGTCAAGGACTCCTGCTCAGTGCCTGAGCCGGAAGCGAAGTGGTCGCTGTTAGGCGACCATGATCGGGCGGACCAGCAGCCCCTCTTAGTGCGGTGCTGACCGCTATGTCTTGAAATAGACCTGTCCGATCGAGACGAATCTCTTGCACGGGACCTCGGGGACCATCGGTGTTCGGCGGATCGCCAGCAGTAATCCGGCGATCTATGCCTCACATTGCTCGACTGGTACTGAGATCCAGAGCAGGACCAGGAGCTGGAGCGGGCCGGATGTCAGGAGGATCTCCCCAACTGCAGGGATCCATGTCTTGGCGACATGTAATGGCGGGTCGATGACCAGTGTCTCTACCCCAACGATGGGTCAGGTGATCGGTGCAGAGGCCTTGGAGACACGAAGGGTCAGTCTCGATGCTCCTGCTGGGGGATGCGTGCCTCTGCAGGTCTGTGTCATGTTACCGGTGAGCTGCAGCTCGAGCCCCACTGTCGGTGCCCAGGGTCCAGAGACCAAAGAGGGCTTCGCTGAGCCTGCCTCCCAACTTCTGAGGCACGACGGTTCCATGCGGGCAAGTGCTGGCGGGACGTCCCCTGCAATGGGGAGCAGTGCCGCTGAGGCGGGGACTCGCAGAACGGTCCCAAGGCAGGTTTACCCCTGGGCTGGGGTACCGCCACAGCCGGTGTGGACGGCACCAGTAGCGTCAGGATCTCCTGTGCTGCCTGCAGGACCTCAGGTATCGAAGGGACCTCTAGTTGACTGAGGCTCTCTTCACTGTCTGGCATGGCAGGCATATTATGGGATGGGCTAGATGAGGGATAGCACAACCTGTGGCTCCGGAGCCACATGCGGCTCTTCAGAAGTTAATATGCGGCTCCTTGTATAGACACCGACTCCAGGGCTGGAGCTACAGGCACCAACTTTCCAATGTGCCGGGCGGTGCTCACTGCTCAACCCCTGGCTCTTCCACAAGCCCTGCCCCCTCTCCACCTCTTCCCGCCCCCTCCCCTGAGCCTGCTGTGCCCTCACTCCTCCCCTCTCCCAGCCCCCAGAGCATCCTGCACGCCACGAAACAGCTGATCGGGAGGTGCGGGGAGGGAGGGGGAGGTGCTGATTGGCAGGGCTGCTGGTGGGTGGGAGGCGCTGGGAGCAGGGGGGAGCTGATGGGGGATTGCTGACGTATTACTGTGGCTCTTTGGCAAAGTACACTTGTACATTCTGGCTCCTTAACAAGCTCAGGTTGGCCACCCCGGGGCTAGACCACCGACTTGAGCTGACGGAGGTGATGAGCCACCCACCACTGGTCTTGGCTTTCCTCCAGCCCTCTCCTTTCCCTTATGGGAAGTGGGAGATCTTCACCTCACGGTCCTCTTAGGCTTCTTGGCTGGAACCAAGGAGAGGGATCAGTGCCAGCTTGAAGATGGAGCTGGCAGGGTGCTCCGCACCAATGTTACCGTACTCCGGGCCAAGTCGAACCTCTGCTCCAGTGCCAGGGCTAGCGCCGACTTCATTAGAAGCACCCTGAGATGAGGGTGTCTCTCCTTTTTTGTTCAGGGTTTGAAGGATTTACAGATTCTGCACTTGTTACTTATGTGTCCTTCACCGAGACACACCAAGCAGCTACTGTGCGGGTCACTGATGGGCATAGGCCACTTACAATGATCACAGGGCTTAAAGCATGGGGCCCGGGGCATGCCCCGACCCTAGGCTGAGTCTGGTGTGGGACCAACTAAAACTAAAACTAGCACTAAGGGAACTATTAACTTTTTAACTATTTTAGAGGAAAACGTTCAAGAGAACACTGAATGAAGCACAATGCTAGCCAAAGCAGCAGACATTCCAGCACCATCACTGGCGGCAAGAAGGAACTGAGGATGGGGGGAGCCGGCAGCACCCCTTATACTGCGGCATGTGCGCGCTGCACCAGGGGATGCCAGAGCTGGTCTCCTACGGATACCACTGAGGGAAAAACTTCCGGCATCGGTGCATGTGGTGAGCACACACACCTAATATAGAATGGATATGATCACTCGAAGAAAAACTTAAATTCATAACTCTGCGAGGCTGGTGACTAAATACAGAACATCAGAAAAAAATAGGAAAAGCTATTCATAAATTCATGTAACTGTTTTATTGTGAAGGAAGGATGCAAATTATGCTTGGATCATGCCTTGAGAGCTAATCCAAGAAGCAGCACTGACAGTCTATATTTCAATTCAACTCATGAAAAAACCCACCCACACACACACACACGGCCTACGGAGAAGGCGACGAATAGGAAATAAAACATTTACCTTGCCACTAACAATTACCTATTAATGACAATATCTGATATTTATCCTGAACACCACTTGTCACTCACATCAGTAACAAAAGGGCATTTACTTTATTTAAATCAGTTAATTTGCTATAATATTATGTTCTCTCAAGTGCTTAAAAAAGGAAAGACCACTGAATTTTGTTCAAGTGTAGAAACATTTCCAGCACATAAGACTTATGTCCCTAAGTTTGTCTACACTTATTTTAAAGACACAAAGAAGAAACACACTAAGGCCTCTAAGCACTAGACTGCATCCTGCAGAAGATAGCAAACCACCATTTTATGCAGTGAGTGGACTGATCAATGTCTATTCCAATAGCTGTATTTTGTGCCCATTATGGTAGTGTCTGCATTCTATAAAGGCTTGAATTTGTTTCTTAGTGCAAGCTAAGTACAGAGTTCTCCACTGAGATTTGTGTCTATTGTACATTTATGAAAGTGAACATGAATGCCATTGATCCCAGTAGGAAGGCTTGCAGGCATGACACATTCAGTGCCAAAGCAAGGGCTCTAATTGGTGAGTAGTTTCGGTCTGACAGTAAAGGCCTTAACCTTCCTCAGAGAATAATGAGCCAGGCAATGTCTGAAGCCTCAAAGTAAGCTTTAGAGAACAAAGAGGGGGCTGAGAACTGCTTTAAAATGTGCTAAATTGACAAACATAGGTGACCGAAAAGTGAACTATACAGTTGGCAATGAACAGTAAAATGTCTGGTATATGCAAGTGTCATCTGGCATTTGTTTTCTCTTCTGTTACTTAAGGAATTAAGGAACAACATTTGATAGGTCACATTATTTGGTAGAGTTATTTAAAATGAGAGATTTTTGTGGAATACAGATATTGTCTGAAAACTTTGTCTGGATACCAATTTTTATAAGACAATATGTGGAGACTTCCCTGCACATCGTAAGTGAATCATAACAAAATGATAAAAAGTTCATTAGCAATAAAACTGAATAGTTAAGAAACAGGTCAAATGAAATATTACTAAAATATTATCAAATAAAGGAGAAAACTTGTATATTACTCTTGCTTTTATATACATTCATTTCTAAATGAACAGCAATCCAATGTAGCACATCCTTTATTAATAATTACTTACCATTAAATTAAATTGAATCAAAAAAGGCAAAGTAATCATTTCAAAACTTCTTTATGAAAGAGAAGGAAAAGATACAGTACTTCTGGTTACTACACATTACAGTTTTGACAGCTATAAAACGTCTTAGAAAGCAAAGATTAACTAACAAGATAGTTACACATTTTAAAAAAATTAAATTTGCTGAATTATGTGAAGCAGACTTAAGTATACATAGTACCAAAACTAACCAAAGATAAAGTATGTTGAGGGACATCATACACTACAATTTTATAAGAAGTACAAAGCCAATGTAGAGAATGGATGAAAAAGTATCTGCCATGCACATTCTAATGCCGTGTCAAGCTTGTGTGAACATGAATTCTGAATAAAGGCAACTTTTCCACTCCCTCTGGGAAAAGCTCACAATGCAACAGAGGGAACATCAAAAATAACTAGAACTTATGAGACCTTCTGACCCCTCTGGCTAGTCAAGTGTGAAATTAGAATTGTACTCAGAACTGTCTGCTTATCAAATACTTGTTCACAAGCTAGGTTGCATGTCATGTGTCTCTATTTTTAAGTTCTAAAAAGGAGAACTATTAAAAAACTAACTGACAGCCCTAGACACCCACACTAACAACAAAAAGGCAATTTTAAATGTCATCCTTTCCCAAGTCTTAAAAAAAAGGGTGGGGAAATTTGATAAAGTGGCTGATCCCTTTGAAATTAGACACTCAATATGTTTTGTATATATTGTTGTCCTTTTATTAACATTAAACTTATAAAAATACAATTATAGTTCTAAAAAGGAGATACAATCTTTTTTTTAAATTTTTGTCACAGCCAGACTTTATCAGCAATGATTTTATATTTTCTTCCAGGTCATTGACAAAGATATTAAATACTGCAAGGCCAAGAACCGATCCCTGTGGGTCCCCACTGGAAACAGACCTGCTCAGTGATGACTCCCCATTTACAGTTACATTTTGAGACCTGTCAGTTTAACATTCCAGTTGTACAATTCATCCCACCAGATTTCAGAAATATCAACTAGATTGAATGTATGCTCATAAATGAGCAATTCCAGTTCCTCTTGTTTGTTACCCAGGTTCCTAGCATTAGTGCAGAGGCAATTCAAGAAATTCTTCTCTTCATGTCCTTTGGTTTCTTGATTAATTTTGTTCTCAACATCTCGATTTTGTGCTGAGTGCTCATATCTTCCCCCTTTTTACCCTTCCCTTTTGCTATTAGTTTAACCCCCTCCTGACCACTCTAGCCTGTTTCCAAGGAGTTTGGTTCCTCTTCTATTGAAGTGTAGGCCATCCAACCTGTACAGCCCCATCTCCCCATAGAAGATGGACACATGGTACCACAAAACCAAAGCCCTCCACCCTATATTACTTACCTAGCCAGCAATTCACTTCCAGTGTTGGTGATAAGATGCATTTTAACTGGATTAAATAATATTGATCATTTGGATATTGAATTTTCTTTCTAGAAACTAATCTATGCACATCTGTAGCACAGATAAAATCCAAAATGGTCACAGGCAAAGAGAGACTGAGGTTTGTCTTGTAAAACTTATCTTTAAACTTTTATTAGGAATCTATAATTCATCAGTCAGAAAATGTAATTCTTTTACAAAAGCATGTCTGGTAGTCATATATGTCAGGGGACTAGATGGCAATAACAGTAGACTTGCACCAGGATTGTGCACCAACTGTTTCTTAGAACTACCTATCTTCAAGCAAAGGAAAATGGCAGCAGTTAGAGTACTCCATTCCAGTGCTTTTATTTCCCTCCTGGGCTGTTCTCACAGTGAATTCCCCTCACAAAAAATGATTTTGAACAAGATTTAATTCCTTTCCTTTCCTAAGAAGATAATTTTTCAGTCTTTTATGGGTGCAATTTAATTGGCCTTGCTACCACAGCATTAAGTTTCTTCTCCTTCCCCACTGTGTAGCAACTTAAAATTGTATCCAGTGATGACAAGATCAGGCCTAAGGCTGAACAGCACCTTTTCTCCTGCATAACCTCTCTTTCAGTGCGTTGCAGAAGTCCTGCACTTCATGCATCCAAGTACAACTGGGACCAGGGAAAGTTCCTCAGGCCAAGAGAATGACAGAGTGACTAAGCCCCAGTTCTCATCTCGAAGAACATTGTTCGAGGCAAGCTCAATCACAGCAGCAACGTTCACTAGACACACTCTCCAAAACGAGCCAGTGATGTTGTCTCTTAAAAGTGGAAATCAGATAGTATGACAGCCCTTCAAGAACTATGTTTTATATAATATCTTGTGAAAGCATTATATAGCTTTACTCCCTTTTTAGTAATGCTTTCACCTATCCCTACTGAGGACTGTTGACTACAAACAAAATTAGTGACGGATAGTTATTCTTCCTTTGGATTCTGGGACCCTAATTCTGTTTGAACACCCCCTGAACATAAACATTACTGTGTTGGGTACCTCTCCTTGGTGTATCTGAACAGAGCTTGTGTTCTGGTTGCTCCAAACTTGTCTGAATTATATGCAGAAGTAAGAACTTACCTCAAAAAATACAACCCATCTGGTGATTCTAAAGAGTCCTCCTCAGAAGTTTCAATGCAACGGATAACTAATTTAAAACTGTTCTGGAAGCTCTTTAAAGCTATATGAAACACTTGAGAAATAAAGTATTCCTTATTCCACTTTTTGAAAAGAAAGAAAACATTTAGGAGAATGCTGAAGTTCTCATTACTATGAAAAGTACAAAATTACCAAAGAAAGAAGGGAATTATGGGGAAAAATGCCTAAGGCTGATTTTGGTGTAGCTATCTGCTCCCGAAAAAAAAAAATCTATTTCTCTAGAGGGCAACACTTCACTTTTAAATTTCTGTTAGGAGGGATAACGAATTGCTCTCATCACTACTATTTTCCCTAGAACACTGCTTTTATGATTCAAGGGTTTAAGGAATGATAAAGCTTTTAAAAACAGAATTCCTTAAAAAAAAAATCTTGGAAAAATTTAGAATTTGCAGTTATACCTAACAGGCTCTTAAAAAAAAAATTAAAAAAAAGAAAAAGAGAGAGACAGAGAGAGAGAGAGAGAGAGAGAGAGAGAGACTTTGCTGGACCTGTAGGGCTAGACTGTAATTATAGGCATAGCCCCTAACAAGAGTGGCGCGTAAACTACACAACCCCAGGTATAGCTCCAGGAGGTACTGTGACTCAGGGCTTGGCTACACTTGCGAGTTACAGCGCAATAAAGGAGCCCCGGGCGCACTAGCTCACTACCCATCCACACTGGCAAGACACGTAGAGCGCTCTGACTCCGCGGCTACAGCGCTGCTGGTACTCCATCTCAGCGAGTGGAATACCGTTTGCTGCACCCCCGCTGGAGTGCCACCAGTGTGAACGAGGTGTTGCATTACTGTGCTCTGACTGACCTCCGGAAATGTCCCATAATCCCCTTAAATCAAGTGGCCACTCTTGTCATTGTTTTGAACTCGCTGTAGAAATGCGGATATGCCCTTTCAAAGCTCCGTTTCTGATAGCTGGCTGCTTATCTGCTCCGGGACAAAGGAACCATTACTGAGGAAAGCTGCTTGCTTTGAGTGAGAGAGAGAGAGGTGGGGGTGGGGGAGGGAGATCTGCTGCTGTCTGAACTTACAAGACAGCATGTTGACACACTCTCAGCCCCCCAAAAACCCACTCTCTCTGCCAGGGCCGGCTCTAGGATTTTGGCCACCCAAAGCAAACACCATTTTGGCCGCCTCCCCCCCCCGTTTTTTAATTACCCCACCCCCGGCCCCGCCTCAACTCCGCCCCTTCCCCAAATCCCAGGTTTGAGAGCCTGGGAGGGAGGGGGAGACTCCGAGTGGCCGCGGTGCGGGCGCCGCTTCTCCCCCTCCCTCCCAGGCTCTCAAGCTTGGGAGGGAGGGGGAGCAGCGGCGCGCGAAACGGCTGTTTCGCGCGCCGCAGCCGCTCGGGATTTCACCCTCCCTCCCAGGCAGCAGCAGCGGAGGTGAGCTAGGGCGGCCGCGGCACATTTTTAGGGGCGGCATTCTGGCGCCGGCCATGCCGCCCCTAAAAATGTGCCGCCCCAAGCACCAGCTTGTTTTGCTGGTGCCTAGAGCAGGCCCTGCTCTCTGCCTCCACATACACTCAACACACTCCCTGTCACACTACACCCCACCCCCCGCATTTGAAAAGCACGTTGCAGCCACTTCCATGCTGGGTTAGCTATCACAATGCACTGCTCTTTGTGGCGTTGCAAGAGCTGCTAATGTGGCTACGCCAGTGCACTTCCAGCTGAGAGTGTAAACACTCGTCAGCGTTTTCCCTGCTGCGGTCTCCGAAGGCTGGTTTAACTCCCAGTGCTCTACAACTGCAAGTGTAACCATGCCCTCAGAGAACCCACTTCGAGTCACTTATTCACAACCTGTTTTCCCCTCCCACCCTCTTGCCCTGGAGGAGGGGTAAGTTACTTCACCTTTCCATGGAGCAATTTACAACTCAATGTGTGTCTCTGTATGTTGGGGCGAAACCACTCACTGGCTCACAGCAGGGATTATTGGACAAGTAGCTCCTGCTCTCTGCACTATGGATGGAGTAAAAATCTGAGCAAGGTTGAGCAGGAAAAAATGTGGGGGGGAAGAGAGAAGAATGTCTTGCTTCACCTTTCAGCTGAACAAGGGCTAAGATAATTTAGCTCAAAGTACTTATACACTAGCCAAAACTAGAATGATATTAACATGGCACACATGTTATGAATTAAAAATTGGCTGACTGGTCTCAAAATGTAACTATTAACCGAAAATTGTCATCAAGCGAGTGTTTTTCCAGTGGGGTCCTGCAGGGATCGTTTCTTGGCCCTATACTATTTAACATTTTCATCAATAACCTGGAAGAACACATAAAATCATCATTGATAAATTTTGCAAA
The DNA here is from genome assembly GCF_028017835.1 of Emys orbicularis. Taxonomy (NCBI): domain Eukaryota; kingdom Metazoa; phylum Chordata; order Testudines; family Emydidae; genus Emys; species Emys orbicularis. Next base: position 61,886,921 of record NC_088688.1, on the reverse strand, counting down.
TGACCCAAAGATTGGAAGAGCAGTAAATAATGAAGAGGACAGGTCACTGATTCAGAGCAATCTAAATTGCCTCTTACGCTGGGTGCAAGCAAACTATATGCATTTTGATATAGATAAATGTAAATGCATATCCCTGGGAACAAAGAATGTAGGCCATACTTCAAGATGGAGGATTCTATCCTGGGAAGCAATGACTCTGAAAAAGATTTAGGGTTGTGGTGTATAGTCAGCTGAACATGAGTTCCCAATGTGGCACTGTGACCAAAAGTGATCCTGGGATGCATAAACAGGGGAATCTTGCGTAGGACTAGAGAAGTTATTTAACCTCTGTATTTGGCAATGGTGCGACTGCCGCTGGAATGCTGTGTCCAGTTCTGGTGCCCATAATTCAAGAAGGATGTTGATAAATTGGAGACGATTCAGAGAAGAGCCACAAGAATGATTAAAGGAATACAAAACATACATAATGACAAACTCAAAGAGCTCAGTCTATTTAGCTTAACAAAGAGAAGATTAAAGGGGGACTTGATTACAGTCTACAAATTTCTACATGGGGAAAAATACTTCATAATGAGCTCTTCAATCTAGCAGAGAACGGTATAACATGAATCAATGGCTGGAAGTTGAAGCTAGACAAATTTACAATGTAAATAAGGCATACATTTTTAAACAGTTAATAATTAACCATTGGAACAATTTACCAAGGACTGTGGTAGATTCTCCATCACTGACAGTTTTTAAATCAAGTATGGATATTTTTTCTAAAAGATATGGTCTAGGAATTATTTTGGGGAAGTTCTGTGGCCTGTGCTATACAGGAAGTCAGACTAGACGATCATCCAGGACAATGATCCCTCGCTTTCACAGACCTTGGGAGGCAGGCCAGTCCTCGCCACAGACAACCCGCCAACCTTAAGCATATTCTCACCAGCAACCACACACCACACCATAACAACTCTAACTCAGGAACCAATCCATGCAACAAACCTCGATGCCAACTCTGCACACATATCTACACCAGCAACACCATCACAGGACCTAACCAGATCAGCTACAACATCACCGGTTCATTCACCTGCACGTCCATCGATGTTATATATGCCATCATGTGCCAGCAATGCCCCTCTGCTATGTACATTGGCCAAACTGGACAGTCACTACGTAAAAGGATAAATGGACACAAGTCAGATATCAGGAATGGCAATATACAAAAACCTGTAGGAGAACGCTTCAACCTCCCTGGCCACACAATAGCAGATGTAAAGGTAGACATCTTACAGCAAAAAAACTTCAGGACCAGACTCCAAAGAGAAACTGCTGAGCTTCAGTTCATTTGCAAATTTGACACCATCAGATCAGGATTAAACAAAGACTGTGAATGGCTAGCCAACTACAAAAGCAGTTTCTCCTCCCTTGGTGTTCACACCTCAACTGCTAGCAGAGGACCTCACCCTCCCTGATTGAACTAACCTCGTTATCTCCAGACTGATTCTTGCCTGCATATTTATACCTTCCTCTGGAAATTTCCATGACATGCGTCTGACGAAGTGGGTATTCACCCACGAAAGCTTATGCTCCAATACATCTGTTAGTCTTAGAAGTGCCACAGGACCCTCTGTTGCTTTTTACAGATCCAGACTAGCATGGCTACCCCTCTGATAGATGATCACAGTGATCCTTTCTGGCCTTCGAATCTATGACTGCTGGCATAATGTCTGCAGAATCATCAGAAAGGCAGAGGGACTTCATCAGCACAAAGAATGAACTATTATCCTGTCACTCCTAGAAGTCATCCTTACAAAGTGACATTGAGGCATAGTTGGTTAGGGTTGCATATTTTCTGCTCATGTTTATCTGTTATGTGAATAAACAGAATACTTCATTTTTCAGCTTGTTTCAGAACAATCCCTTTCAGGAACAGTATATTTCCTCAGAATATTTTTAGCACAAATGATAGTCTTCTACATTCTTCATGATACATCACCTAGGCAGAGAAAATATTATTACATGGATTACAAAATCAATCAGCTACTAATGCACATAGTGTAGATTTCATCCAGAAAACTGTTCACTATATATTTCATAACATATTCCTGTAATGAAAGACTACTGTGAATTAGCCTAATCCAGGTTTGAATATTTTTATAGAACTTTCCCATCTAACAGAATTTTCCCAACTGACAAGATTTGTTAGCTAAGGCTTCTCTTGAATAAAATGCCTGGATGCCAAAGAGAAGGCAAGAATTCAACATGATAAATCACTGCATACTCTGATCACTGTGAAGATCCAGTATTATTCACTTTACACTTTCAAAGTTGAAGAAATGAACTATCTCAGATGTGAGGTGGGTTTATTGTTGAGGTTGTTATGCTTTTATCCACACTAACACATCTACATTACTTTTGCATATCTACATATTTACAGAAGGCTGTACACTTATGATTTAACTTTTTAGTTATTCTAAGCAAAGAAAATGAAACTGTGGTGTTCACTTATTTACTCTATGGTTAACGTTATGTGTCATATGTTCACAAAATCAGATTCAAATATCTTATTACATGATGCAAAACTCTTAAATCTTAGTTTGCTCAAATACTGACCAAGCTGAATAAAGCCATTTTTAAAAAGAAAATGATTTGTATTAATTATGAATATCATTTTAACAAGATTCTAAAATTACGTTTGGTGTTAAAGATAAATTTCACAGTCCACATTCATCTTGACAGTAGTCTTTTGGCATTCTCTACCAATACAGGTCAACCTGAAAACAGCACAGTTCCACTGGATTCTAGTGTGTTGCTTTAACTAAAATATACAGCCTTTATTTCTACATAAGAACGGCCGTACTGGGTCAGACCAAAGGTCCATCTAGCCCAGTATCCTGTCTACCGACAGTGGCCAATGCCAGGTGCCCCAGAGGGAGTGAACCTAACAGGTAATGATCAAGTATCAGAGGGGTAGCCGTGTTAGTCTGAATCTGTAAAAAGCAACAGAGGGTCCTGTGGCACCTTTAAGACTAACAGAAGTATTGGAGCATAAGCTTTCGTGGGTGAATGCCCACTTCATCAGACGCAAGTAATGGAAATTTCCAGAGGCAGGTATAAATCAGTATGGAGATAACGAGGTTAGTTCAATCAGGGAGGGTGAGGTGCTCTGCTAGCAGTTGAGGTGTGAACACCAAGGGAGGAGAAACTGCTTCTGTAGTTGGATAGCCATTCACAGTCTTTGTTTAATCCTGATCTGATGGTGTCAAATTTGCAAATGAACTGGAGCTCAGCAGTTTCTCTTTGGAGTCTGGTCCTGAAGTTTTTTTGCTGTAAAATGGCTACCTTTACTGCATAATCTGCTATTGTATGGCCAGGGAGGTTGAAGTGTTCTCCTACAGGTTTTTGTATATTGCCATTCCTGATATCTGACTTGTGTCCATTTATCCTTTTACGTAGTGACTGTCCAGTTTGGCCAATGTACATAGCAGAGGGGCATTGCTGGCACACGATGGCATATATAACATCGATGGACGTGCAGGTGAATGAACCGGTGATGTTGTAGCTGATCTGGTTAGGTCCTGTGATGGTGTTGCTGGTGTAGATATGTGGGCAGAGTTGGCATCGAGGTTTGTTGCATGGGTTGGTTCCTGAGTTAGAGTTGTTATGGTGCGGTGCGTGATTGCTGGTGATAATATGCTTAAGGTTGGCGGGTTGTCTGTGGGCGAGGACTGGCCTGCCTCCCAAGGTCTGTGAAAGTGAGGGATCATTGTCCAGGATGGGTTGTAGACCACTGATGATGCGTTGGAGAGGTTTAAGCTGAGGACTGTAGGTGATGGCCAGTGGAGTTCTGTTGGTTTCTTTTTTGGGCCTGTCTTGTAGCAGGAGGCTTCTGGGTACACGTCTGGCTCTGTTGATTTGTTTCTTTATTTCCTTGTGTGGGTATCGTAGTTTTGAGAACGCTTGGTGAAGATCTTGTAGGTGTTGGTCTCTGTCTGAGGGGTTGGAGCAGATGCGGTTGTACCTCAGCGCTTGGCTGTAGACGATGGATCGTGTGGTGTGTCCAGGGTGGAAGCTGGAGGCATGAAGGTAGGCGTAGCGGTCGGTGGGTTTTCAGTATAGGGTGGTGTTAACGTGGCCATCGCTTATTTGTACGGTGGTGTCTAGGAAGTGGACCTCCCGTGTAGATTGGTCCAGGCTGAGGTTGATGGTGGGGTGGAAGCTGTTGAAATCATGGTGGAATTCTTCCAGGGTCTCCTTCCCATGGGTCCAGATGATGAAGATGTCATCAATGTAGTGTAGGTAGAGAAGGGGCGTGAGTGGACGAGAGCTGAGGAAGCGTTGTTCCAGGTCAGCCATAAAAATGTTGGCATATTGTGGGGCCATGCGGGTGCCCATGGCGGTGCCACTGGTCTGGAGGTATATATTGTCACCAAATTTGAAATAATTGTGCGTGAGGATAAAGTCACAGAGCTCAGCAACAAGTTGTGCTGTGTCATCATCAGGGATACTGTTCCTGACAGCTTGTATTCCATCTGTGTGTGGAATGTTTGTGTAGAGAGCCTCTACATCCATGGTGGCTAGGATGGTGTTTTCTGGGAGGTCACCAATGCATTGTAGTTTTCTCAGGAAATCAGTGGTGTCACGGAGATAGCTGGGAGTGCTGGTGGCGTGGGGTGTGAGTAGGGAGTCCACATATCCAGACAGTCCTTCAGTGAGAGTGCCAATGCCCGAGATGATGGGGCGTCCAGGATTTCCAGGTTTGTGGATCTTGGGTAGTAGATAGAATAACCCCGGTCGGGGCTCTAAGGGTATGTTGATTTGTTCCTGTGTTAGTGTAGGGAGTGTCCTGAGTAGATGGTGCAGTTTCTTAGTGTATTCCTCAGTGGGATCTGAGGAAAGTGGCTTGTAGAATTTGGTATTGGAGAGTTGTCTGGCAGCCTCCTTCTGGTAGTCAGACCTGTTCATGATGACAACAGCACCTCCTTTATCAGCCTCTTTGATGATAACGTCAGGGTGGTTTCTGAGGCTGTGGATGGCATTGCGTTCTGCAAGACTTAGGTTATGAGGCAAGCGATGTTGTTTTTCCTCAATTTCTGCCTGTGCACGTCTGCAGAAGCATTCTATGTATAGGTCCAGACTGTCATTTCGACCCTCAGGGGGAGTCCATGTGGAGTTCTTCTTCCTGTGTTGTTGGTGGGAGGGTATCTGTGTATTAGTGCGTTGTTCAGTGTTATCTTGAAAGTATTCTTTGAGTCGAAGGCGGCGAAAGTAGGCTTCCAGATCACTGCAGAACTGTATCATCATCATAACCTAAGTCGTGCAGAACGCAATGCCATCCACAGCCTCAGAAACTGACATTATCATCAAAGAGGCTGATAAAGGAGGTGCTGTTGTCATCATGAACAGGTCTGACTACCAGAAGGAGGCTGCCAGACAACTCTCCAATGGAGTCATTGTGGATAGTTCTCTGAAAACACCCACTCAATGTGCATCAGCAGTCAAAAAAGCTAACAGAATGTTAGGAACTATTAGGAAAGGGATAGATAATAAAACAGGAAATATTATAATGCCACTGTATATGAGACACTAAAATTATTTACTGAAGTCATTGGACCAAGTTAACGTCTAAAATTACTCCATGTCTCAGTCTATTGTAGATCTTTCAGGACAAGATAGAAGGTGACAAATCATTAGACAGTACTGCCAAAAAATGATATGTACTTTTACCCAAACACTAAAGGCTGTATTCTACTCAAGAACTTATTTTCCATGTACTTTGAGTGGAAGCACTGCAAGTCTTTCTTGGCTCTGTTCCTGTGGAGGCTAATTCTGACTCCACTTAACCAGTTTACTTCCACTGAACATAGACTTAGTGAGGAGGTGTTGTGTAACCTAAGCATGAAGAAACACATCTCTGTGTATAAAGTACTGAGGATATCCAAGGACTTACAGTAACTAGGAGAGAACACAAATGTTGACACGAGGGACGGCTCTAAGAAACTAATAATTTAATTCCTGTTGCTCTTCTGTTTGAAATACATATACAGTGAGTTTCTGTCCTGTGCACTGGTAAGCTTTAATACTAGTTATTTAATAGCTCTATATAAAATAGGTTTGTAACCAGAAGAGCTTTTTATGCTTTTATCATGATATGACTGGATCTTAAAAAAAAAAAAAGAAAAAAAAAGAAAAACCAAGCCTGGAATCCAGTAGGTCTATCAATTTAGCTCTTCCTGCACCCATACTCAGCCTGTTTCCTCACAGAACCGAGTTGGGAGAAGATTCCAATCTCTTTTGTCCATGACTGAAAAATCAGACCTATATTTCTTGCTAAGCATGGTTTGATTTTGATTCCCTTCTCTCCTATGTTCCCAAACAGTGGGTATACCCAAAATAAAAGCCACTACATCCAATTCAATGTATCATAAATAAAAACAAAGTTTATGAGCATAGCCTAGAAAATAAAGAGAAATTCATAACATAATTAAGCAGAATACAAACACTGCTTCATTAATCATTAATGAAGCCTCCACTAACATAGTAAAATCAGAGCCCCGTGTATTTCGCACCTAGAGAATTTGGTGCAGCATCCAGCCTGTGCCACAGAACTGTGCTCCAGAATCTAAACTCTACGTGCATATGTGTTCATATAAACATTTTTTTTAAAACATAATGCAAGTTTGTGAAGAAAATCTTCTAAACATGAACAAAGGTAATTGATGTAATGTTAACCTACTGAGTCTGTTCACAGTCTGAAACAAAAATTCTAAGAGAGCTGTGAACTATTCCATTCACCCCAATGTGTGGATAACTCTGAAACCTGAATGTGGCATTTCACGTGTCAATATTATTAACTATATCAAAGCTGTTCATTTGGACAGAAATGTCCACCTAATGTGCTCAGGTTACAATCCCAATCTGCCTCCCATGCCTTCACTGTTGCTAAAAGTCCTAACTATCCCCATCCTTAGCTGACACAGCCGTCTTTTCTTCCACCTTTGATAGTATTACATACAAACAAAAATATGTTAAAAGAATATTAATCTTGCTACGCCAAGCAATCAACAGTTAGGAAATGCCAGAATTAAGGTTGCACGGACGACTTTAATTCATCTCCCTAGTGTATATGCATTATGACAGTCTCATTGACCGCCAGGGTGACAAAAAACATCCGAATGAGCAGCGAGAGCCAGGTTAGCGCATAGATGAACCACATGGCACCAGCCAGTCCAACTCAGCCCAGCCCAGGGCAGAGATCAGTTCCCAGCTCGCTCTGTGCTCAGCTCCAACCCAGGCCAATGCTGCTGCTTCCTGTCCAGCCAACAAGGTGAGTGGGGCAGCACTTAGAACGCAGTGATTAGGAGACCTGGCCCAGCCTGCCCTATAGCCACTCCTCGCAGGCCTAAGGGAGACACCGCAGCGCTGGCTGGCAAGAAGCTGAGACCAGGATTCTCCCCAACATTGCCAGCACAGTACCTAGCACCGCACTGCCTGTTACACAAGCATGTGAGAGGGCCCTGCTCCGGCAGGGGGATTGGGGTGGAGGAATAAATTCCACTCAGCTCCTTGCTGACCCTGGCTCCTTTCTCCTTTCCTACCTACTTCCAGTCTCGATTCCTCAGGCCTCTCATTGCAGTCCTTGCCCAGCCAGTCTTAGTCTCCCACTCCAGGCTTGCTTTCTGAGTTCCAACTCCATCTCTGCTCCCTCCCGCCCAAGCAATGATGGACTCAGAGATTTTAGCTGTTAAGCACAAGCAAGTCTCACCGGGCAGTGCAAAGTATGATTTTTCAAAGGCACATAACTGGGGCAGATTTTCACGGGGACAGCAAAAGGCACATACTCCCATGCCAAATACCAAGTCCCTGCTCCAAAGCATAGGCGTGCTAATGCTGTTTAAAGAAAAGGTCCAATGAATTTTTTTACATGGGCAAAATAATGGATTATTCACTATCTCCTTCTCTGAAATGGCTGAACTCCGTTCTCCCCCCCCCCCCCCCAACAAAATCAGCCTGAAGCAGATACCCTGCATGCAAAAATTCAGTCCAAATATTTAAAGTTTGGCAAAATTATAAGTAACTGAAAACTGTCTTATAATGGGAAGTGTCAGGCAATCTTAATAATAAGACGAGCTACCAGCCCCACCTATAATAGTTCTACACTTCGGGACAAAATAAAATTAATTTTAAATCAATGTAAACAATACAATGATACTGCATTGATGATAGTAATCAATTTACCTTCTTTAAACAAGATCTATTTTTTAAATGTACCTGAAACTACCACAGAGGCTGTATGGCAGGTGGAGAAACAGGACTCCTGCCTGAGAATTTAGGTCCAGATTGATGCAGCATCAATACTTTCTTGACTATGGTTAACCATGAAGAAATCATCATCATCTTAAAGGCAGACATCTCACCAGTGCTAATGGAAATAGCCTGTTTCCAGGCTGGCTAAGTGTTGCACAGCGTATCTTCTGTAACCACAGGATAACGTTAAGAGTGGAATTTCAGATAAATTTATTAACACACTTCTACAAAAATATAATTATATATTCCTGGCAAGTATAACCTACACACCTCCTGGGTGTGGTATTTTGTCCCATCTAAAGAACAGAATACAGACTAAACCTGCTGCTACTCTGAAACCTGTCCCATCTAGTGGCACTGAGACCACTTAGAGAGAGAGATACTAAGCTCCAGAGGTCCCCGGTTCAATCCCACCTGCCGACGACCGGGGTCTGTCGGCGTTACAACTGGGGGCTCATCCAGGATTTCAACTGGGAAGTCTCTAAAGCTCGGGACGCGCTTCCTCAGCTAGGGGAAGTATGTAACCTACACACACCTGGGTGTGGTATTCTGTCCCATCTAGTGGCACCGAGGCCACTTAAAGAGAGAGATAAAATGAGTCTGCTCTACAGCCTTAGCTAACAGCCAGTTGGCTTTTAGCTCATGCGGTAGAGGCTCATGCACTAAGCTCCAGAGGTCCCCAATTCAATCCTGCCCACCGACGACCGAGTCTGTCCGCGTTACGCAAGGATTACATAGAGGTTCTCTCTTTTCCCTGTCACTATGACTATGCAAACCCTTCCTTCACTGGAACATGATAACTTTGCCAGAGACTCATCAGTTTGACAGCAGGTACCTGAGCTTTAGGTGGCATAAGTGAAAACAAACTAGAAGCTGTTGTTTTTGAGGCAAACATTCCCAGCCAAGAAACATCATTCATTATTATTACTCTTTTCTGAACTATTTCTACACTACTTAATACAGCTTCTTAACTCCTTCCACACAATACAATAGGGTCATGCAGCAGTGTGATGCCAACTAGTGGCACACAAGCAAGTGTGGTGACACAATGACTATCTAAATTAAATAAAGTCTTCTTTCCCTTTTGGCTCATGATACATAGAACCTGGCAGCCTGGCTGACTCTGGTACAGTGGTTCTCAAACTGTGGGTTGAGACCCCAAAGTGGGTCGGGACCCCATTTTAATGGGGTCGCAAGGGCTGCTTAGGCTTGCTGGGGCCCAGGACCGAAGCTGAAGCCCGAGCGCCACCGCCTGGGGCCGATGCCAAAGCATGAGGGCTTCTGCCCTGTGCAGCGGGGCTCAGATTACATGCCCTCTGCTTGGGGCTGAAGCCCTTGGGCTTCAGCTTTGGCCCCCCAGCCTGGGGCGGTGGGTTTCGGGCTTTGGCCCCTCTGCCCAGGGTGGCAGGGCCTGGGCAGGCTCAGGCTTCAGTGCCCCTTCCTGGGGCTGTGTAGCAATTTTTATTGTCAGAAGGGGGTCACGGTGCAATGAAGTTTGAGAACCCCTGCTCTAGTACAAATCGGTCACCCTGATAAAGAAGAATTCTTCAAGCTTATGTAAAGGAAGCCCAAATGTATCTGATGAGCGCTAAGTCTTTAATCAGCTTCATGCTAAAATTTAATTATTAGATCACAATCACACAGAGACACACAAAATTACAAATTATACAAACTAATAGTAACAGTTGTTCCAAGCATCTAAATGTGTCCTCTACAGATAGAACAGATGAAACTAAAACAATTGAAATTCTTATGAATAAACCCTTCAAAAATATTTTTTAACTTCTGCCAGTAATTTTAACAGATGAAATACAGGTCTGAAAAGGTAAGAGTAAAATTTCAGCAGGAAAGCACTTTACTCAAATTAATTCATCCCATAATCAGACAGCAAGCCATTTTCTTAAAGAAACACAGACATGGAAGACATTTCAAATTGTTCTGACTGTGACAGAGAATATTGTTAGTGGAGAATATTGCATAAAAGTCTCACTTGCCCACATGCTACCATAGAAGATTGGCAAGTATCTCAATTATTAAAGCAAAGAATATGGAATGGTAATGGTACTGGTACATCTCAGTTTAATGCTGCTGATGAGAAAGGAAGTACAAATGGTATCATCACCACAGATTATACTGCAAGGACATTATAAAATAGACATATTAAATGGGTTTGAAATTAAGCCTGGTAAGGGTCAATTTCAGTCATAACTTGTCACAGAATGAACTTTGTCCAACCTTTGTCCAAGAATTGTAATTGTTTTTCTAATGTACAGAGGAAAGATTTGGATAAAATTTTAAAAACCATAACTTACAATGTGGATAAACGGTGTGTGTCCAGTATGTTGTTATCTCTGTAATAAGGGTAGAACTGAACTTAAGGGAGAAAACAGCAGGGGCAGATTCAGGAAATATGTGAAACTGTTCTATGGGGACCCCAGCCATCAGATTCAGTTAGATATCAGATTGGATCAAACCAATGATCTATCTAGTCCAGTATCCTGTCTCTGAAAGCAGACAGCACCAATTGCTTCATAAGAAGGTGCAAGAAACCCTGCAGAAAGGAGTTATGAGATAACCTGCACCCAAGGAAATTTCTTCCTAAACCCAAGTAGTTTGAGTTGGCTTAAACCCTGAAACATGAGTCAGTAAAAGTCTCAAACAGCTCTGCTTTGTCAATTAGAGGTTGACATCTTGGTCAAGATGGTGCATCCCAGACCCAGGCAATCATGGTCCTCTCAGAGACAGCAGTGGCATTGGTCACAATTGTCTGTCTCAAACACCCATGTTCTTTACACTGTTTAAAGCAATTGAGAACCTGTCTGCCTCCATAAAAATCTGAAAAATAAAGAAAACAAAAAAACAGTGCACGTCAGAAGAGCCAGAAATAGACATGTGAGCACCAAAATGACAACTAATACTGAGAATGAGATCAGTTACATGGGTACTGAAAAGGCTTCAGTGAACTGAGGGCTTCTTCAGTGCAAAGCGTCAACAATAACAAAACTGGGGAAAAGCATCCACTGGATCAACACACTAGATTTTGTTGACTCTATGAGTCTAAGTGCTAAAAGCTGTTTCTTTAAGTAGTCTGTCCGCTGGGACTACCGAGAAGGAATTTACATGTGCTACTGATGAACAAACTTCAAACGAGATTTGGATTAATTTTGATAATCATTCATAGTAGTGCAGGAATGTGAAAATGAATATTTAAAATCAAAGAAGTAGATATATTTTTTCATACCTCTAAGATGGTTCAGTTTAAATTTTGGGTTAAGTTTCAGGGGTGCAATCCTGCAATCCTGGCCCCATTGGGTATGTCTACACAGCAAAGAAAAACCTGAAGCTGGCCCGTGACAGCTGACTTGAGCTAACAGGGCTTGGGCTGCCAGGCTGTTTCATTGCTGTGTAGACTTCCGGGCTCGGACTGGAGCCTGGGCTCTAGGACCCTGCAAGGTGGGATGGTCCCAGAGCTTGGGCTCCAGCCGGAGCCCAGAAGTCTGCTCAACAACTAAACAACCTGACAGCCCAAGACCCGTAAGCCCAAGTTGGCTGACATGGGCCAGCCTCAGGATTTTCTTTGCTATCTAGAGAGACCCACTGAAGTCAATAGCAAAATTCCCATTGACTTTTATAGGCCCATAATTTCAACCTAGGTTTGGTTCTTGTTCTATTCAAATTTATTTCCTTAGCCCTAGCAAAGGCACCATAAACCAAGGGGTCTGGCCTGTGGTAACTGGGAGTTTTCATAGTGCAGAATGAGTCGTTTCTTAACACATAACAAAAAAAAAAAAGTTATGCTGTTGTTTCCTCAAACTTCTCAAAGTGCATGGTTAGGGTGGGAGAAAACCTGAAAAAAACAGTGAACTGAGTTTCGATACAATCTATAGCGTGAGAGACAATTGCGGTTTTTTCCAGTAATAAAATTGTGTGATTGCTCCAAACAAGAAAATAATTTCCCCCAAAGTGCATTTTAGCTTTTTTTCTGCACTAAGTTTATGTGTACATATTTTATGATACTGTCTCAGACACCTGCATGTTATAAATATATTTAACCTAAAAACCTATTTTGAGGGTTTTATTAAATCAGAAGTCTGTATCCAATATGTTTCCTTTCAGTGCTAGAAGTTATTACAAGAGTTGTTGGCTAGTTGTAGGACATAGCAGAGCCAGAAAAAACATTTCATAGATTTACATACTGCAGTACCAGAAAATGTCTCATTTGCACTGTGCCCAGAACCACAAAATTTATCAAATACATTTCCAGACTCCCCAACCAAATAAAGGCTATATTTCCAAAGACACTTTGTGCAGTTCTATGTTTCATTCACTCACGTTGGCTGTGTACAATAGTAGTTCTTAAAAAAACAACCTCCTCAATTACCTAAATGATAAAACATCACATACACAACTCCTGGTGTGTGGGGGGATGGCGGGCTTACCTAAAAACTAGACAGCAAATGATCCACCCCAGATTTTCAAGAATGTCTAATACAAAGTCCAGTAAGTCATAAAGCACCAAGTTGATGGGGCTGAGAAAGCCTGCATCTTGTGGAAAAATCAAAATGTGTGCCTAAGAAAAATGCCTTCTCTTCCCCCTTACAAGTAAGAACTTATATTCTTATTTTGTATCCCCATATTGTCATTTTACTGTTATACATAAAATTGTCACAAGCACTTAAATCCATTTTATGAAACCCATAAAAAATGTAAGTGGATTTATACTTTAGAATTGTAACAAGCGAGTAATGTTGCTATAGTATTGCTTGCTCAGATTTGCCTTTCTAAAAGCAGCCTGCTACTTCTTCCTTCTCTGTTGTACTTGTTATATTTTAAGGACAGGTAACGACACAAATCTCCTAAAGTGGGTCCCCAAACTTCAGACAAAAGAAGCACTGTGTTACTGTACTTCTCCAAACATAATCTGGAATACAATTTTGAATGGGGAAGCAAACTAATTTATAGAGAGAGAAGTCACATTAGCCTCTTCGGGTCAACTGTATTCCCCAGATGACTGCAGGTGAAAACTCACTTATCCAGGTTTCGGCCCAACTTAAAGGTTTATTTAATGTTTCTTGTTGTATATCATGAGTTATATAACGGGTGATTGACCTGATTTTTTATTTTATATAAAAATAATCTAAAAAACAAACCACTCAAGAATCAGTGGTCAGTAGTACTGGAAACAAATTTAGTAGCAGGAACCCATAGAGGGAAATGCTGGGGTCCCTAAGGCTGCTTCATAGACAACTGAAAGGGAAGAGGATCCCGTAGAGAACCTGGTTAGGTTTACTTGAAGGATTTTAAAAACTTATTTAATTATTAAACAAAGTGTTTGTCAATATGCAGAATTGTACTGGTTTAGTTCAACCAGTGCAAATCCCAGTGGGGCCACTTATTTGGGTTTATTTCTGTTTAGTTTAAACAGTTGGATTAAGAGAAACCAAAATAAACCACTCAAACTGAAATAAAACCCGGTCAACACTAAAAAGTTACGTTGACCCAGCTACATTACTCAGGGTGTGAAAAAAATCTACCCCACTGTGTGACATAGTTAAGCCAACCTACCCCCCAGTTTAGACAGTACTAGTTCAATGGAAGAATTCTGTCAACCTAGCTACCACCTCTCAAGAGGTGGATTACCTATAACAACAGGAAAACCCCTCCCATCGATGTATGTAGGGTCTACACTGAAGAGATACAGCTGTAGCATTTCAAGCGTCAACAAGCCCTAAAACTGTCCACACCTGGGCTTGCACTGGTTTAACTAAATAGGTTTTACTAAGCTGGTGCAAATTTGTATGTAGAGAACACCTGAGAAATTATCCTGTCACACCAATATTTTTGTAACTGAGAAATAAAATTATTAGAGAGATAAGGTGGGTGAGGTAGTATCTTCTGTTGGTGACAGAGACAAGCTTTTGAGCCACGGAGAGCTCCCTCCTCCATTCCCCCCACTCCTGAATGTGGGTGCCCAGAGCCAACCCCGGTGATCAGACTGTACATGCACAAAGCCATTGAGCATGCTCCAGCCCTGAACTGCAGTGGCTGAATAGAACTTTCCCTGCAATTGTTTTTTACAGTAGTTGTGGGGTTGTTGTGGCACTGGGCAGTAGAAGTGAGAGCAGAAAGAGACATACAGTCCTGAGCTCTCAATGCTCCCCTGCTGGTGCCCAGGCAATTTGAGGGAGAAGGAGGAAGCTGCCTCACTCAAATTCAGAAGAATGAGGACCAGGGGCAAGAGGGAAGAAATGCAGATGGTGAGGATGATTAGCAGCAGGATCCAGCGATGGGGGAAGACAAAAAAAGGGAGGGAAAGTGGGCAGGATCCCTGGAGAGGAAAAGGGTAGGAGAAAGTAGGAGAGAGGGGTTGGGCGAGGAAGCTAGGGGCAGGAGCAAGGGCAGGAGCTGGAGGGAAGAGAGGACCAGGGCTGGGAAAAAAACAGGGGGGGGTGATTAGGAGCAGGAGCTGGGGAGGACGAGTGGATAGGAGCAGGACAGGGTCAGAAGGCTCTGTGACCATTACAGCACACTCCCCAACCAAACCTGGAATTGAGCATTATTCCTGATGAGCATCATTCCTTTGCTGTCTAGAAAATGCTTGTAAAATCCACTGGCAAACTGTCTCTACACCCCCTCTAGTGGCACATCAACATAAAAGACTGCAGTCATTTACTGTTATCAGTTACTTCATTAGCTCCCACAGATGATCCATGTGAAGGAGTCAAGATAGTTCTACATTACATTTTTTTTTTCAATTTTTAAGTTTAAAAACTTAAATTACATTAAAAACTATGTCAAAAGAACATGAAGTTTCCAAAGTCAAGTGCTCAAAAGTTTAAAAATGCCAGAATGAACATTGCCTCTGTAATCTTAAATCATCCTCCTTGTGTGGATGAATTATGATATAGTCTTTAGTTACATGACCACATACTATTTTTTCTACACAACCATTTTTATTCAGTGCACAGATTGTGCTATGAGAATGGATAAGCGTAGCATAGTTAAAGAGACTATAGTCTGTAGGATCCCTGCTTCATTTGTTGCAGAAGTTGGAAGATGTGTAATGAACAAATGAGGCAGGGAGTTGCAGGAAGAGAAAGGATGGTCTCATGGTTAAGGCAGCTGAATGCCATCCTGGAGAACTGGATTCTATCCCTGCTTCTGCCACAGAGTTTCTGTGTAATGCTGGACAAGTCACAAACAGAAGTTTTCAAAGGTGGCCACTGTTTGTTCCTCATTTTCTGGGTACCCAACTTGAGACACCCCCGGTCTGATTTTCAGAAAAGATGAGCACTCACAACAGCAACTGATATCAATGGGAATCCTCCTCTGAACATATAAAGTGTTAAGTACTCTGGAAACTCAAGCCCTACACTTACATTGAGCCCCTACAATTAGTTAAAAGTTTTGACAATTTTGGTTTTCATCTCTGTGCCTCAATTCCCCATGTGTAAAATGGGGATAATACTATTGTATATCAAGAGACAGTATTATAAAATGATACACCCTCAGCAGTGTTCTACAAATTAATCCTCATAAATAAAGTCTCCAGACTCTTGAGGCCTGAGATGATCCAGAATTTATGAGCACAATGAAGAGTTGTGCTCAGCAAAATCAGAACATAATTAAATCACATTAGTGAGAATAAAAACAGCCAAATTCTACCTAAGCTGAAGAAAGACGAAAATGTAAGCAATAAAGATCAGACGCTTCCTAGAATTCTACTAAGAAATGGGCGGGGGGACACACAAAAATAGCCAGTGAGACTATCTGCACTCCTGTGAAATCAATGGGATTACTCATCATGTGACTAATGACCTGAAATAAAGGACCCTAAAGGCATGTCTGTTTTGTTTATTACGAGTTCTTAAGGGTAGGGACTGCATAGTCCTACAACTGGGAGTGTGCTTCCCATCCCAGTAGACAGACATACGTTAGCTCTGCTAGAGCTGTACACTAAAAACAGCAGCATGGACATTGCAGCACAGGCAGCAGCAAGGGCTAGCCATCCCAGGACAAGCCCACCTGACCCCCTGGGTCCATACTCAGGTGGGTAGCCTGTGCCACTGCCCCTGCCACAAGTGTCCACACTGCTGTTTTTAGCATGCTAGCTCCAGCAGCGCTAGCTTGTGTCTGTCTACACAGGCTTGGAAGCACACTCCCAGCTGCAGGGTAGACATCCCTAAGTAACCAAGGCCCTGATGCTGCACTAAACCCTGTACAGATGGACTCCTCAATGCCATTTACTTCAAAAGAGCTTCATGAGATCACAGGTGTCCACCTAACCAGAGATCATGGCAGGATTGGGCCCCAACTTATCGAAGCTCAGAAGTTCGGAAATACTTGTTTTGTTCTCTGATTAAATTTATTTTTGTAATTATTGCTCCCAATAGGAACAGTGAAATGTAATTAAAGTATCATCAAGGATTTTAGTGAGACAAAAACTACTAGCTTCCATAGGTAATATTTTTGGGAGAAAAAAATGTAAATTATTTGTACTGATGTAACTATAATTGATAGGAAAATAAGGCAAGATTGGGTTAAGACAGTTCAAACAAATAACATTTATACTTTATATTCTAATTTGTGATGATCTAACATTACCTTTTACTTATAATATGTAACAAAGGGTAAATGAAAAAGGAAGGACACTAGTGAAGATTTTTTAAATGCACAATAAATCTACTGAAATGAAAATGCTACCCTAAAAAAAGAGAATTCAAAGATCCAATTAAAAGATACAAGATTCTTTAACAAAATCTTAAAGCCAGCATCATAACTTCAGGAAATAAATTCAGCAGGCATACCGCAAAACTCCTTTTTGGAATGGTGTCCAGGAGACATCATCTTCTTTTTCCTTAGCTAAGCTGGGGCTGGGGAGAGCTGTAATGTTGCAAAAATTTGAAGTAATTAAAGACAGAACTGTCATAACTATAAAGGGAAGGGTAACAGCTCTCCTGTGTACAGTACTATAAAATCCCTCCTGGCCAGAGACTCCAAAATCCTTTTACCTGTAAAGGGTTAAGAAGCTCGGGTAACCTGGCTGACACCTGACCCAAAGGACCAATAAGGGGACAAGATACTTTCAAATCTTGGGGGGGGAAAGGCTTTTGTTTGTGCTCTTTGTTTTGGTTGTTGTTCGCTCTTGGGACTGAGAGGGACCAGACATCAATCCAGGTTCTCCACATCTTTCTAAACAAGTCTCTCCTATTTCAAACTTGTAAGTAAATAGCCAGGCAAGGCGTCTTAGTTTTACTTTGTTTTCTCAACTTGTAAATGTACCTTTTACTAGAGTGTTTATCTTTGTTTGCTATACTTTGAACCTGAGGCTAGAGGAAGGTCCTCTGAGCTCTTTAAGTTTGATTACCCTGTAAAGTTATTTTCCATCCTGATTTTACAGAGAGGACTTTTACCTTTTTCTTTAATTAAAAGCCTTCTTTTTAAGAACCTGATTGATTTTTCCTTGTTTTTAGATCCAAGGGGTTTGGATCTGTATTCACCAGGAGTTGGTGGGGGAAAGGAGGGGGATGGTTAATTTCTCCTTGTTTTAAGATCCAAGGGGTTTGGATCTGTATTCACCAGGAGTTAGTGGAGGAAAGGAGGGGGATGGTTAATTTCTCCTTGTTTTAAGATTCAAGGGGTTTGGATCTGTATTCACCAGGGAATTGGTGAAAGGTTTCTCAAGGCTTCCCAGGGAAGGGAATTAGCTTTGGGAATGGTGGCAGCGGACCAGATCTAAGCTGGTAGTTAAGCTTAGAAGTCTTCATGCAGGCCCCCACATTTGTACCCTTAAGTTCAAAGTGGGGAAGCAGCCTTGACAAGAACAGATTAAGATACTTTTGAGTGTGCTATAATGTTGGAATTTTCATTAATTTACATGGGTAACAGTTACAGGGCAGGGACAGTCTTTTTGTTCTTTTTGTACAGCGCCTAGCACAATGGGATCCTGCTCTATGGCTGGGGCCCCTAGGAATTACAGTTATACAAGTGAATAAATAACTAAATTAATTAATTAATATGACAACTTTGCAGTGCAGTACTGGAAGGGAGAGTAAGCCTGACCTGCCGCCTCTGACAGTTTATAGCACCTATTTAGCTGGCATTTTTCAAGAAGCTTACAGATAACCCAAGGGTCCTGATTAACATTTATTTTCTCACTAAATAAAATTCTAATGCCTAAGGCTGTTGTTCATCTTGAGCATATATAGTTCAATTCACTCTCATTGAAGTCAGTGGAAAGTTTCCCACAGTCTTCAATGGGAGTTGGAGCTGGACCACAGATACTACTGAATTTGCTCACAGCACTAGGAGTATCTAACTCTTTACTTGTGAAGTAGTCTACCTTCAACTTCAAAGACAAAATATTCCCAAACAAAAAACAAATTTTGCCTGTGAAGTTAAAGTTAAGAGTACATATCAGTAGCTTAAGGGTAAAAATCCTTACAACAACATTGTATAGTTAGCAAAAGACAAGCATTTAAAAAAAAATCAGAATTAAGGTTAAATTTACAAGAAACCAAAAGATTTCAAAGTATGGAAATTCACTAAGGCTAGGTCTACACTACAGCGGGGGGTCGACCTAAGATACGCAACTTCAGCTACGTGAATAGCGTAGCTGAAGTTGCGTATTTTAGGTCGACTTACCTGGCTGTGAGGACGGCAGCAAGTCGACCGCTGCCGCGCCACCGTCGACTCCGCTGCCGCCTCTTGCCGCGGTGGATTTCCAGAGTCGACGGCAGAGCGATCAGGGATCGATTTTATCGTGTCTTCAGTAGACGCGATAAGTCGATCCCCAATAGACCGATTGCTACCCGCCGATCCGGCGGGTAGTGAAGACGTGCCCTAAGACACTAACTATACCCTTTAGAAATGCCAGCCTCCAATCTTTTATTCTTTGTCCCTTTCATAGCTTCTTCAGAAGATGTATTATTTTTGGATCAGTGACTTTTTCTAAGAGCTTTAAAGAATCCACTGTAGTTGTACATATTGCAGCCACAGCATCAGAAACTGAGCACTATATTTCTTTAATAAACTCATTTATCCGCATACAGCATAACAAACATTTCTCCTACACCAAGGATTAAACAAAAAACCACCCAAGTGAATATTAAGCATATTAATCATTTACTGTAAAGATGAATCAGCACAAAGTTCCCAAATAATTCATAATATAGCAATTGCAAAAGCCAGAGAAGAAAGCCAAGCACTCTAGACCCTGAGCAACCACCATCACACCACAAAGCTGCTCCAGGGGCCCAGCAGCCTCCCTCACACATGGCACACCTCCACCAGGTCCACCATTTTTCTGGGGGTGGTTTATAAAAGAACCCAGACCCTCCATCCTTGAGGCATCTATAGCAGCAAGAGGAGCCAAGGGAGAGAGTTTTCAGACTCAGGAACCTCTGACATCAGTGCAGTTCTTAGGATTCAACTCTGTCTTGACTGGTACTATTTGTTTTCTATCTTCTATCCCTTGATACACACATACCTTCCTCTTCTGGACATCATTCACATCTAACCACTGTGCATTTCACCATTCTCCCCTGCTGCCTCCACTCTCCTTCCTCACTTCCCATACTGTCTTCCTCTTTATTTTCCCCAAGAATATCACCATTTCCTGCTGTCTGACCTCAAAAACTCATACATCCTCAGCTCATACATCCACACCCAATCCTCTTTGGCACCACTACCAACAATGATGCCTTTTCAAACACAGAACACTCATATACTTCTAGTCAGAATGGCTTTTTGAGCTTAAGGGAAAACAAAAACTCCATGAGAGTGCAGTGTATCTCCCTTCTGAAATAAGCTGCCTCTGAACTGAAGACACAGTCACAGCTGCCTCCGACAGAAAGCAGATCCCTAAAACACTTAAAGGTTCAGTACATAGAAAACAAACCCATAACAGTTACATAATTATGCATGGCACACCCCTCCCTACAACTAGATTTGTTAAAAAACTGTGATCCAATAATGTGTTTTCTGTTTTTTTCATGCAGTCCCTTATGCTACATTTTTTATGTTTATTATTGTAACACCTCCAGGCCTATTGTGCTAGGCCTTGTATACACATATAGCAAGAGACAGTCCCTTCCCCTAAGAACTCGTAATAAACAAACAGAGCAAGGGTGGGAAGGGAAACAGAAGGACAGGGGTGAAATGATATGCGCAAGGTGATAAAGAATAGAACTAGCACACTTATTTCTCCTGAAAAAATTAGGAATTTCTTAATAGTAAACTGAACTTCATTATCTGAAATTATCTCCATAGGTAACCTGTATGTAGCAAACATATCCTGTAATTCTAGTATATTACTATTTCACTTCTGCGTATTTGAATAAACAAACTACAGTTAGGTATATTCTCTCCCTCTCTTTTTTGTTTGTTTGTTTTTTTATTTGTTTACAGCAGTAGATCGACCATGGTTCTGTTGCCGGCCCAGATGGGCCCCGAGGGGGCAACAGGGTTCGTTGCCCGGTGTGCGCTGCACCAATAGACACACCAGGGGTGGAGAAGCAAACAAAGTTTATTTGAGATCTCAAAGTGGTGCAGGGAGACAGGCACGTCTCAAATCAAGCACAGCACATACAAGAAAGTGTTCCCTTTTATATTCCAAGCTGTGTTCAGTAAGCCTTTGTTCTGGTTTCTCCCTCATACCCCTCCCTACCCAATAGCAGTTACAGCAGGTACACATTGTGCATGTTAGAAACTTTCCCATTCACATGCTTATCTTTGACCTTGCAAGCTCTACACATTAGGCCTTTCCCTTCCCCTTTTCCCCCGCATTATCACTACCGTTTCTGTTAGTGTGAGCAAAACTGCAGCTGTCTGCTAGAAAAGCTGACCATTACATATTCTGATTCAGCATAGGCTATTAGCATGGAAGTAGGTGAAAGTTCACAAGATGGAGTTCTGTGGTTCACTTAGACCCAGAGCAGGGAGGTTTCATCGGCACTTATGGCCTTCCATCCCCCCGAGTTACCTGGTAGCTATGCCTAGTGACACCAACAATACCTCCTTTGAGAACACTCAACAAACCTTTGGCAGAGTTTTCTCATACTCTAAAGACAAAATGCGATTAAGCTCCATGCAATTGGGATCATCAATGAGAGAGTATAAAGGAACCTCTGGGGAATGGGAGGTACAAATCTTACATATGAGCACTTTACAGCAAGCGAGCAAAAGGAAAAGGACAAAACATATCACAACACCTGTGAGCAAGATGCGAACAATGCCTCCCCCTAGTCCCCTTAGACCAGGTAACCAACCCCAACGGGAATCAAAAATAGTGGGTTCCCCTTCCTGGGCCTTCCACTGGTTCAAAGCCTGTTCAGCTGACAAGATATGCTTGTTAATATCCTGTGAAAACTCTGGGACATAGGTACAACATTCTTCTCCAATCAGGGCACAGATCCCGCCCCGTGAGGCTAACACATAATCTAGGGCCTGGCGGTTTTGCAAAGCCAGACACCAAACAAATTTAAAAAAAAAGGACCAGGACCATAAGTTAGGTCGGCCTACTGTGAATAGATAGAACCAATGCTCAGGGTTCTCGCGGGGAGTGCGCTGTGGCTGTTCAGAGAGATCACCAGGCATTCCCAGTGACCCTTACTGTCTTTTGAATAACAGCTTAAGTCCCAAATCGTTGCTGGCAGTCTTCTCTGCAGGCTGGACAGTCCACTGTTCAGGAGTGGGTACTGCTTTCAGTCGAGAGTGATGAATCCAGTTCTTGTGTCCTTCGACCTTTGCTGCCGTGTGGGAGACCAGCAGGACGGTGTGGGGTCCCTTCCATTTCTCTTGGAGAGGTTCGTCCTTCCAGGTCCGAACGAGAACGGAGTCACCAGGTTGCAGGGAGTAGACGGGGCATCCAGCAGAAGAGGCTGTGAATCTTTGGTATATCTGTGAAGAGAAGAAAGAACAGCAGACAAAGAGCACATGTACTGAGACAAAAAACCACACCGCATTTCCCACTCTCCTGCCAGAACCGGTGTACCATTCAGAGGCCATGCCCTTCCAAACATAATCTCAAAGGGACTAAGCCCTAACCAGCCCTTGGGGAGAGCACGAATGCGGAGTAACACAAGGGGCAAAGCATCAGGCCACTTAAGAGACGCCTCCTGACAGACCTTTGAGAGGTGTCGCTTGAGTGTCTGATTTGTGCGTTCCACTATTCCACTGGCTTGTGGTCGCCATGGTGTGTGGAGCTTCCAGGGGATTTGCAGAGCACTTGATATCTTTTGAACAACTTGAGATGTGAAGTGTGTTCCGTTATCAGATTCCATCCACTGGGGGAGTCCGAAGCGAGGAATGATCTCCTTGACAAACTTAAGAGCCACCGTTTTGGCAGTGTTGTTACGACATGGGAAGGCTTCAGGCCATCCACTGAATCGATCCAAGACGAGGAGGTACCTGTACCCTTGGGTCCTGGGAAACTCAGTAAAGTCTATTTGCCACACCAATCCTGGGCCTGGGGTAGGTTCCAGAGTGGCTGGCAACACTGCTACTCCTGGTCGAGGGTTGTTCTTTTGGCAGATTAAACATTCAGCCTGTACCTGTGATGCTAGGGGTTTAAGTCCAGAGGTTAGAAAATATTTATTCATAAGCTGAGTAAGAGCCTCTCTGCCTGCATGTGTGGTTTGATGCAGTTTTTGCAACACTGGTCAGATCAGGCCCTTGGGCAGGAGGATTTTTCCCTCTGTGGAATAAAGCCATCCCTCCTTTTCCTGGAGACTGAGCCTGTCAGCCAGGTTTCTGTCATCATGGGAGTACTGAGGAGCTGCAAGCTCACCTACTGATGGGATGAGGGCATGCATTTGGGCATTCTCCTCTGTTGGTGATTTCAGGGTAGCAGCGCGCTTGGCTTCCCTGTCTGCTCTGGCATTGCCCTTGGTTACATCTTGATCTTCCCTTTGATGGGCTTTGCAATGTACCACTGCTACTGCTGAGGGGAGTTGTACTGCTTCTAACAGCCGGAGAATTTGAGACCCATACTTAACCGGAGAACCTTGGGCTGTTAGCATCCCTCTTTGCTTCCACAGACCAGCGTGAGCATGCAATACCCCAAAAGCATACTTTGAATCAGTAAAGATATTAACCCGTTTGTCTTTTGCCAGCTCGAGTGCACGAGTCAGGGCCACTAGTTCAGCAAGTTGGGCAGATGTCCCAGCAGGTAAACTTTCAGCTTCCACGGTATCATGAAGTGTCACAACAGCATAACCCGCCCTCCTTTGCCCATCCACAACAGTACTACTGCCATCGGTATACCA
Organism: Emys orbicularis; assembly: GCF_028017835.1. Classification (NCBI taxonomy): domain Eukaryota; kingdom Metazoa; phylum Chordata; order Testudines; family Emydidae; genus Emys; species Emys orbicularis. Next base: position 61,863,360 of record NC_088688.1, on the reverse strand, counting down.
TTCCAAGTCAGCATTTGGGAGTGGTTGATCTTTTAAATCTGGGCGGCTGGAGTAGTGGGCATCTATGATTTCCAGACAGTCATGTTCCTGCTTTTCTGTTTCTGGTAGCAGGGTAGCTGGATTAAGGGAGGGACAGGTTTGCAGGGTAACTTCAGGATTCTCTAACAGTTTTGCCTGGTACCGAGCAACCCGAGCCTGTGTGAGCCAGAGACCACCCTTAGTATCCAGCAGGGCTTGGACCATATGGGGAATATACACTTGCACAGTTCCTCCCAGTGTCAGTTTTTCAGCTTCCCCAAGCACTAGGGCAGTGGCTGCGACCGCCCTCAAGCATGCTGGCCACCCCTTTGAAACTTGATCCAGTTGTTTAGAAACGTAGGCTACGGGACATTTCCAGGCACCTAATAACTGAGTAAGCAATCCTAGGGCCATCCCTTTCCTTTCATGCACATACAGTTGGAACGGCTTAGAAAGATCTGGCAGACCTAGGGCTGGGGCTTCCATCAACTTCCTTTTCAAGATTTTAAATGCCCTGTCCGCTTCTGGGGACCAGTGAAAGGGGTCATGATCCGCTCCCTTAACACATTCATACAGAGGTTTAGCCCACAGTCCATACTCTGGGATCCATATTCTGCAAAAACCTGCCATGCCCAAAAATGCTCTGAGCTGTTTACGGTTGCTAGGGATAGGAACTTGGCAGATAGGCTCCTTTCTGTCATTTGAGAGCCGTCTCTCTCCCTGCCTGATGTGAAATCCCAGATACTGTACTTCAGAGAGTGCAATTTGAGCTTTGCTTCGAGCTACCCTGTATCCTCGGAGTCCAACAAAGTTCAGGAGACTCACAGTAGCTTTGAGACAAGGGATTAAACCCACAGCAGCAATTAGCAAATCATCTACATATTGCAGGAGCAGGACTTTGTCTTCATTGTCCCACTCCTCCAAGTCTCTGGCCAGAGCCTGGCCGAACAGAGTGGGGGGATTTTTAAATCCCTGGGCCAATACTGTCCAGCAAAGCTGCTTTTTAACCCTTCTGTTGTCCTCCTTATGCCTGGCAGTATTTTGCAGATCTCATAGTTGCTTGGGCACATTCAGGCCCCCCTTTTCTTGGTTGTCAGCCAAGTCTTGGCTGTGAACAATGTCCTTGGATAGGGCCAGCATGACTGAGCTTGCTAGCTATATTTTCCTGTTAACTCGTTCTGTTCTTTTTCCTTCTCCCTTTCTTGGCTTCTTTTAACTTACAAAGGAACCTTCCACTCTTCACTCATACACCTTTTCTCCGACAATGAACACATACACATTGCCATTATACACCCTTCCAAGATTGAAATAAACTTGCTTGGATCCGTTGAGAATTCCCCTGCTTCTGCCTTAAAGGCAGCTAGGTGCACTGGGTTAAAAGGAACATGAGAATACACTGGCACAATCTGGGCTGCACATTCCTGTGTTCCTGGACGGGCTACCACATTCTCAGTAATCAACGGATACAGTCCCAATAAGGGGGTACTCTCTGGAGCCTGTGGGGGTGCTGGAGCCGAAGGGGATACCGATTCTGCCATTACAACTGTGGGAGGGTTCTGAGGATTAGCAGCAAGTACTACCGAGCCTGTCGGAGTCAAATGGCACTTGTGCAAAATATCAGGCCTATTTCTTAACATCATAAACGTATACGCATAGAGATGTTCATTCCATTTACCTGTTCACTGACAAAACAAAAGTAACTGAAGGATTGTGTTGTAATTAAGTGATCCTTCCGGTGGCCACCTTTCCTGGCACTCTAGCTGGTACTGAGGCCAGTCTACTGTACAGAATCTTTTTAATTTACTTCTAATCAACGGATCCGATCCAAACACTTTCCAGTTCACCAGAATGCATTCTAAGGGCGTACACCTTGCCGTGCCTAGAGTACTCTGTCCCTGCCCCATATTCTAGGGAGACACTGGGCGTCCCCAGGTCAAAACAGGTAAAGTCCCCACTGGACTGTTCCTACCTTATCCAAGGGTCCGGTTCCTCACCGTCGCCCCCAACTGCTTCTCCACTACTTGAGTGCGTTGCACCGTTGTGCCCTCCGGGGTCCATCACACCACGTCTCAGCCGAGGCCCCCGATGAAGTCACCGGTGCGCGCTGGGCGTCGGTCGTCGCCGTAATCCATCGGCCACCAGGAGGGATCCGGGCAAGGCTAAATTTCAGCCTCGAGCCCCACACGTTGGGCGCCAAAACTGTTGCCGGCCCAGATGGGCCCCGAGGGGGCAACAGGGTTCGTTGCCCGGTGTGCGCTGCACCAATAGACACACCAGGGGTGGAGAAGCAAACAAAGTTTATTTGAGATCTCAAAGTGGTGCAGGGAGACAGGCACGTCTCAAATCAAGCACAGCACATACAAGAAAGTGTTCCCTTTTATATTCCAAGCTGTGTTCAGTAAGCCTTTGTTCTGGTTTCTCCCTCATACCCCTCCCTACCCAATAGCAGTTATAGCAGGTACACATTGTGCATGTTAGAAACTTTCCCATTCACATGCTTATCTTTGACCTTGCAAGCTCTACACATTAGGCCTTTCCCTTCCCCTTTTCCCCCACATTATCACTACTGTTTCTGTTAGTGCGAGCAAAACTGCAGCTGTCTGCTAGAAAAGCTGACCATTACATATTCTGCTTCAGCACAGGCTATTAGCATGGAAGTAGGTGAAAGTTCACAAGATGGAGTTCTGTGGTTCACTTAGACCCAGAGCAGGGAGGTTTCATCGGCACTTATGGCCTTCCATCCCCCCGAGTTACCTGGTAGCTATGCCTAGTGACACCAACAGTTCTATGCTGTTTTAGGAGGTAGTTTTACTGCATCACCGTAATGCAATACTTACATCAACTGAAGACAAATTTGAATATAGACACATGCATGAATAGGTTGACGCAAGGCAACTTACACTTGTAAATTTATGGTGCAGGCCAGGCCTCAGAGTGTATTATGTTAAGCATGTGCTTAAGTCTTTGCAGGATCTGGGCCTTATTTAGGTAAACAAATCACTGTTTGAATAAGGCACATACACATTACCAAACAGCACTATTAGCCTATACTTTTTATACATCAAATAGGTAACAAGGTTTGGGTCTGCTGTAAACATAAGAAAATGAGCTTGATGTGAACACAGTGGCAAAATGAGGACAGACACATGCATGGACTTAAGCAGCAGGCCGCAACTTTTATTAAACTTTAACACAGGGGAGGGATGCCACCTGCCCATCACCCATACTTTCCTTACCATATAACCTGTAACTGGCACCCATACACAACGCAGCATAGGCTCTCCTCTCTGAGTCCTAGCAACCTCTCCCCTGTGAGGGGGACAGAGAGGGCAGCAGGGTGGGGACCTTGGCCCGTGAGGGCCACAAGGTCTGACATCAGCCCACGAAAGACACAAAGTCTTACCCTAATACATGAACCCAAGGCCCAACACCAAAATCCCAGGTCTTTTACCTCTGGGAACTGTTCATTTTATTCTCTTAAGTGCACTGGAAACTGGCCACAAGTTGTGACAAATAAAGAATTCTATCCTAGTACCTCAGTTAGATACTAAGTATGTTCCTACTTAACCTACTGTGGCTTGAAAGTGCTGCAAGGAAGGCAAAAAACTCCCTGGGCCTCTGCCAATTGTCCCACGGGAGAAAAAAATTCCTGCCTGACCCCCTAAACAAGTGATCGGCTAGACCCGCAGCATCTGTCAGGCAGTGTTCCCATTCCTAGGTCAGGTGGGTAGGATAGACTGCTGGAACGCAGCTGACAGAGGCTCTACCTGGCCCTTGTGCTAGGTCAAATCCTGGGAGCCAGCCAATCAGCACCCCTCTCTCCCAGCTGGCCAATGATTGCCGGAGACTCCCAGGGGGAGGAGCTACCTACTGTCCCCTGGTGAATGTCTCCCTCCCTTGCTACTGGGACTATGCCCCTTTCACCACTAGCCCCATCAAACTCTCCCACCCATTGATGTGGATGGGTGTTATTTTTCTTTTTGAAAGGGGAAAAAAAAAGATTAAAGACAATCTTTATTTTTAAAATAATTATTACTTTTATTAAATTCACTCTTCTTCCAGCCAAACCTTACATTTTCACTCGGTCCTGGTGATGTTCATTTAATTCAACCAGCATCCTCACATGCAAGCTTTTTGACATTACTACCCATCTACCTGATAGATGCAGTATACAATCACTGTTTCCCAAAAACGTCATTTTTTAACCCCTTGAGAAATAAGCACTATTTGATTTGGCTATCCAGAAAAGATATGCATAACTCTAAACAAAACAGGGTCATTTTTGTGTTTCCAAGTGCTTCTTTTGGTGTAATCTGAAGGAGTTTGTGTACTGACTTTACTTCTGGTTGTGTTTCTATTTTTAGTGGCAGTTTGTGTTTATCATAACGTTCCAGACATAAATTATTTTGCGTGCACCATTTTAACGTTATGTTAAAGGAATATTATGTGTGTCAATAACTGAGAATGCATAAAGGTAACCTGAGAAAAACAAGATGCACCCAGATCTCAAAGGACTAGTTATAAAAAGTGTTGGGGAAGGGATGGAATCAAAATAATTTTTGCAATTCATTAAATTTATTTACCAAGAATGTTAAAAATGAGAATTCTGACATATTTAAACTCTATGCGTTACTCTGCATTAGGACAATAATACATATTTTTTCTATCCTAGTTCTTTCTGCACTGCACAAGGCTAGGGTTTGTAGATACTGCAAGAGCAGTGAAAGAATGTAAATGAAGTATATTTATATATGGTCTTCTGCATATACAAAGACTAGGTGAAGAATACTATACCTAAGTGAAACTGCAGGGAAGGAATTAGGAAACTGAAACACATCCTAATTAAGGAGCACAAACAACCAAGGTGCATGCAGATAAGAATTGGCATGGGATGGTGCAGAAGAACTTTGGCAGCTGGGAGAGTTGTTTCATTTGTTACGTAAAAGCTATTCCTTCCTCACCTGGACTTTCCTTCCCTTGCTTAAGCAGTTGAAATTCAGGCCCAACTACACATGTATTGGCTTCTGTATAGCATTTCCCATTTCAACTGTGTATCAGAACTCTCAAAAGAGGGAGTTTGACACACTCAGAGCATACAAGATGCCAAATATATGACAGAGATCAACAAATCAAAAGGAAGCACGGGTCTCAGGATAAATATAGTTAGGCCCTAATTTGGGGTATAAAGAGTGTATGATCGATCACAAAACCTTATGACTCCTAAATTTGACCACAAGCCACTAGTTGACCAAACCACTTTCTCTATACCAGGGGTAGGCAACCTATGGCACACGTGCCGAAGGTGGCACGTGAGCTGATTTTCAGTGGCACTCACACTGCCCGGGTCCTGGCCACCGGTCTGGGGGGGTTCTGCATTTTAATTTAATTTTAAATGAAGCTTCTTAAACATTTTAAAAACCTTATTTACTTTACATACAACAATAGTTTAGTTATATATTATAGACTTATAGAAAGAGACCTTCTAAAAACGTTAAAACCTATTACTGGCATGCGAAACCTTAAATTGGAGTGAATAAATGAAGACTCGGCACACCACTTCTGAAAGGCTGCCGACCCCTGCTCTATACAGAAGTATGAAAAAAGAAAGTCAGGTGACTCAGGAAACTGGTAATGGAATATGCAGCATTTCAACTTTATGTTAACAATTTGTACCAAGCCCATGTTGGAAGCGACCAAACTCTGTCACCATTTAGTGACTATTCAGTACCCTATGTGAAATGAATTGGTGGTTTCAGTCTGGTTCCCAGCAGATATGAATCTACATCTCAAAACATACCATTATAATTGGCACTAATGCTATAAGTCACACTATAGAGGCTATAGATTGAATAGGCCCCGAGACTAAACTATCCCCGTGATGGTGTGCTTCCCCACCACTAGGATGGCACCTCCTCCTAGTCACCCTGTGGAATAGCTCACCAAGTCAATGCTTCTTTCCTCAGTTACATGCCGTCCTCCGCCTCTCTCTCTGGGTCTGCAGCCCCTTTCTCACATCACCGGCTGCTGCTGTCTCTTCGTGACTTGGCCCTCCAGCCAGGTCATTTTGGCATTTTATCCTTCTGGGGTCCCAAAGTCTTTGCTTGCCCACAGTCCTAGGCAGTCTTCCCATTCACTGCCTTGTAGTGCCACTCCCTCAGTGGTTGGCAGGGGAACCCGGGCCCACTCCCTACTCTGAATTCCAGCTCAGGGACCCTCTGGCCAGCAGTCAAGGTCTGTTCCCTTCTAGACCTTACTGCCTTTTCCCAGAGCCCTTTCCTACCTTCCTGGCTTCCCCACTCTCTGGGTTTGCCAGCCAGCCCAAATGCACCTCCCTTCTCCAAGGGAGTGACTGCACACTTTCCCAGCAGCCCCCCGTCAGCTGCCAATTTCCTGCCTTTCTAGGCCCAGCCCAACTCATTCCTCCTCAGCTGGGCTTCCTCATTCAATCAAGGATTGCTTAGCCACCTGATTCCCTTCAGCTGTGGCCTGTTGCGTTAATTAGCCCCCTTCTCGGTCTGCCTTAATCCTCTCAGTGCACGTGGGGTGAACACCCCATCACACCCTTACATCCTTAAAGCTGGTCAAGACTGTGTCACATTGATGAGGCAGAGTAGGGAAACTTTGCTGCCCTTGCTATACCTGTTCTGTGAATAAATGTAGTACTTCAGTCTCCAAGTCCCCCTAACCAACAAAAGCACTAAAACACTTCATGAGCACTAAACTTCACACCACAATCCATCATGAGTATTAAACTAATAATGTGCTTTGTGAGCACTAAAGTTTATAACACAAATTATGAAGAATAGTAGCCTAAGCCGGTATTATGGGAAAGATTAAACTATGTTAAACTTTTACCTCACCTAATTAGAACTGAAAAGTTCTAGTATTAGTTACCCTGAAAACATACACCAGACCCCTTTAAAACATTTTCAAGAGGATATTTTCAGCCATAATATCAAGGGAATTGACCCCAGGTAGACCTCACATGTACTGGATGAACTATCACTCTGTTGCAAAGAGAGTTGGTTTACCACCAACCAAGATTCATGAGGTGACTCAACACCATCATGGCCAATGCCAACTACTGACTTGAGGATCTAAGGAGGAATATGCAAATGAAGTTTGAGGATCACTGCGGGCTCGTTAAACCAACTTTTAGTTAAGACATTTTTCCACTATTAGTTGAATACAGATGTCAATGTAACTAAATTGAGAACTGTAACAGTACCAGATCTAATCCCAGGAGACCTGTTACTGGCTTTCATTTGAAAACGGACACCTGCAGTAATAAAATTCTGACCGTTCATATGTATCCTGAGAACAGTGGTTTTCTAACACTACTATGAAAGAGCCTAGTATATGAACCACTCTGTTCAAGCCTTGCTTTCAACAAGAGCTTTTGGGTGTTTATAAGTCTACCCTCAGAAAGGAATGTACAGCATTTGTAAATCTGGCAGGGATTCTGCCATTCATTAGGAAAGATTTACTAACACCCATTTTCTCTATGCTAATCATCTTAACATATGGATCAAAGCTACAATATTTAGAAATATCAAAACGCACAATCTTATTTTTCATGAAGTTAACATCAAACTCAGCATAAGTTTGTTGACAAATCAATAATCACTTTTTATAGTTTACATTAGTTTTGTTATATCAATGTAGACTCTTAAAAACATTTTTACACCAGTTAAACGTGTGACTGTTGAGCTCATAATGAATTTTTAAGAAAGACTCCTTATTGACTGTTTCTGCTGGAAGTTTAACAATTCATTTTATTTGAATTAACTATCAAGTTATCTTCCTGTAAGCAATGAATGTTTTCATGTGGTGTTATATTAAGAGTATTTAGCAGGGCTTGATTAATTCGGAAGCCAAGGTACAGTAGCATAGCTTACACCAGAAAAAATGTTTTAAACAGACAGGCACTTAAATGTCCTACAGTCTGGAGAAAACTGTAAAAGCTAACATTTCTTGTCCAAAGCCAAGAACATGAAGCTCAGTACAGTCTTTATATGGAAACATTCCAAATGTCAGTATTTACTAAACTAGAAAGGTATAGTGGTTAATAGTCTCATTTTTCACCTGGAGACAGCTAGATTCAGAAACCAACTCACAGTTCAGGTATTCTCAGTGTTCTAAGATACATCACAAAGCTACCAGATTCATTGGGGCAGTTGACAAACTGCTCAAGAGAGGCCAAGAAATGAATCAGGAAGAGGTGCAGTAACTCATTATGCCATGAAAATGTCCATAAATGAGCAACAAAACAGCAGTGAAAGAAAGTTAAGAATTTAGCTTTAAAATTCACAGCACACTGGGCATGAATTAGCATAAATCACAATCCGATGTGTGTTTTACTACTTAAATACACTGATCTGCTAATAGATTAACCCCACCTTCCTTCCCTTTTAACATATTTTGCACTTCATAAACATATTAATACACCAGAGGCAAAAGTGGCTAATGAATTCCACGCTATAAATTGTGCTTAATACAGCCATGGCTTAGAAAGCTCATTAGAAAGAATAAAGTAATCCACAGAATAGGTTATTTTTCAACTTTTTCCTTGATACTCTTTATATCGTTTAAACACAGCATACACCATTTCTTGGAATTCAGTTTGTGAAAACAGGATCACCACAAATGATTACTGTACATAAATTACATTAAGGATGAAGATCCAAGTTAACAACCAACCATCAAAACAAATACAGACAACATGTAAGGCAAACAAAGTACATTAACCTCTTCACAAATATGAATCCTGTTTTTAGACAAAGACACTGGATGTATTCAATTAAGTAATAATTTCATAACTTGTCATTCCAATAAAAATAATACAACTAAAAAAGAAAAAGACGACATTAAAAAGTTTGATCACCCAAATTTCTGGTCCAGATAATCTGCATATGGAGAATATATATTTATATTTTTAAGAGGCAAAAGTTTAAGATAATGGAAGAATATTCTTCATGTCACCTAAATAACTTCACAAGGAAACTGGGATGAAAAAAGAAGTGTCTTTAGGCAGTTACACAAATTCAGTAGCAGAAAGTGAACATTTCATCATATAAATATACATTCAAGACACACACCTACCATCTACTTTTTCTGGTATCATTTTAGAAAGTATTTGAGGAGATGCCAATGCTTTTCCATTATTATGAAATGCCATATTATAACTAAGAAGCAAAACAAATGTATTTGTTAAACTTCCACTGATGCAAATAAAATAATTTACATACAGAACAGTTACAAGCAAAAGAGAATAAAATAGAACATTATTGCCTCTCAATTCATAAACATCCAGTGTAAATGACCAACAATACACAGGGCTTGAAAAAGGGCCCTGGTAGAGTCAGAGATTTTTAAGTTCATAAAGGTCCATTATGATGATTACATGTAGTTGGACTTCCAGCCATTGGATTTTATTATGCATTTGTCTGCCAAATTAAAAAGTCTTCTCGTAACAGGTATCTTCTCCACATGTAGTCACCTATTATTAACCTTTCCTGTGACAAAATTAAATTGAGCTCCTTTAGTTTCTCACCCCAAGGTATATTTTCCAGTTCTCAAATCATTCTTGGAGCTCTTCTCTGAATGCTATCCAATTTTTACAACATCCTTTTAGAAGTGACACAACAGAAATGGACATAATATTGACCTGCTTGTCTCACCAAAGCCACAGGCAAAGGTAATGTCACGTCTCTCCTTTGGTTTGATATTGCCTCTTAATACCTCCAAGTATTGCATTATCCTTTTTTGCCACAGTTCATGTTTAGCTGGTGATCTTAAATGACTACTACGTCCTTTTCAAAGACACGGCTTTCCAAAATACAGTCCCCCAATCCTGAAAGCATGCCCAACATTATTTGCTGCTAGATGACTGACCTTTCATTTTGTTGTACAGGTTGATCCTCTATAATCCGGCACTCCCTGGTCCGGCAATATCCGTGGTCCAGCATGGGCACCGACTCCGTGGGGGAAAGATTAGTAGGTGTGGAGCATCCACCAGCACCAAGCTCCCTCCTTTGCCCCCCTCCCCCTGCGCCTCTCGCACGCTGGCGGCCCCACGCTTACCAACTCCTCCTCCTCCCTCCCAGCCCTTCCGGAGCACCGTAAACAGCTGATTCGCAGTGTTCAAGCTCTGGGAGGGAGGGGGAAGACCTGGGGCCAGCGGCTGGGACCCCGGCGAGTGGCCGGCGGCTGGGACCTGGGGCTGGCATTGGAGCCCCTGGGCGGGTGGCCAGTGGCTGTGACCCCAGGTGGCAGTGGGGCCCCTGGGGAGGGGGGAGCATGCTGGGTGCAAAGCCTGGGTATGCTGCAGCATCCCCTGCACTCCTACTTCCCATGCCTATGGAGACCTGCTGGCACTCTGTATTGACCTCCCGTGGTTCAGCAAATTCTCTGGTTCGGCACTGGTCAGGTCCCGAGAGTGCCAGACTAGAGAGGTTCAATCTGTATTACAACTAGAGCTGGTTGAAAGTATTCAAATTTCAAAATTTTCCAATGAAAAAATGGGACAATTGTTTAATAAAAATGTCTGCTGAAAAAGTCATCTCATATTTCAGCCAGCTCTAATTAATATGCATGCTGTTTAATTATGTCCATCTGTAACATATCCAGGGTACAATCTAGACTATTAAGTAGCTGTGCCACCCCTGTTCTTACCTGGGATGCTTTGCTGCTGTGGTCTCCAGTCAGGATTGCTCCCAAACAGCCTCCAGCATGTAAGTTACTCCTATGTTACATCTATGCCTGTGTGCACTGGCGCCCTGCTGATCACCTTCAGGCTTTTACCAGCTGAATCATACTGCAGGGTGACCCCAACACATGCCCAGTCACAGATTTTCCCCAGAAATTTACGTCTGATACTTCCCAGCTCTCTTCTGAACAATACAAGCTTATATAAAGTCCGTCATTTCATTAATAGAAATTATATGCACAAACCTTGTTACCCCAGATGGAGTTTCCCAAACAAACCAATTCAAACACTGGGTTAGATAAAACAGTAAAACAAATTTATTAACTACAAAGAGATATATTTTATGTGAATACAACTAATGAGGCAAAATGTTACAAGAATAATAAAGATAAAATGCAACTAGTGCCTAACTTAAACTATGTTAAATTCAAAACAAAGTTTTTCTCGCAAATGTTCTCAACAATCTTACTGGCCAAACTCCTTAGGCTAAGATCCCTTCTTCTATGTAATGACTGCTTCCTTTGTTCCTTCTCATGCAGTGAATTGGCAGACAGAGAGGAGGGGTACTTTGGGGTGTCTGCCCTTTCTTTTTATAGTCCTGTCCGCCCTTTGTGAAGCATTTCCAGCTGGGAGCATAGTGACAGGCAGACTGTTTGGATAGGAACCCCATGCTGTTTCTTTGCTAAGATTTAGATTTTCTGCTTATGCCCATTTCCTGCCAACAAATAGCCACTTAGCAAGTAATGTCCCACTGACCTCGTTTACACCTGGCTGAGGCATCGGCTGCCCTTTGTCTCTGAGGAACTGGTTTGTTCGCTACCCAGACTTGGAACATGTTTTAATAACACCACACAGTGGAATCTTATAACTTTACCTACAATGTTGCCACACAGATTTTATGGTTTTTAAATGATACTTCACAGGGCATACTTTGTATAAAGATTATTACAATAGTGTGCAAGGGGGGAATATAGGGGTACGGTCTGTCACACCATTCTACAAAGTGAGCCAGATTGCTCTCTAACAATGACCTGTCCTCGATATTATTTGCCACCGCATTTCTCTTTGTGCCATCTACAAACTTTATTGGAAGTGACTTCACATTTTTCTTCCAGATCATCACTAAAAATGTTGACTATCATAAAGCCACTGAAGCAGATTTTGGAACCACTTAATGACTTGTCTAATATTTTAATTTATATTAATGTTTACAAATAATAGCTAAACCTCTCACTAACACACAAAACACATTTTCGGAAAGTACCATCTACAAATGGTAGATGCTAAATGCGTAATGTTCTTTCTCATTCCACATGCTGCCTAAGTGCACAAGGTAACAAACAGGTTACTCAAAATTTCTTTTCTTCTCCTTCACCAGGTGTATATTCAGTGTAATGTGCTCTCCGGGTTTCTTTTCAAACATAATAATTCTACACACTAATGTGAATCTAAACAACTCAATGGGTTGAAGCCTTCCATTTCAATTGGCTCACATTTTCATATAAACTTCCTGGTTCCTTATTCATATTTTAAGTCAGCCTATGATCAGACAGACGTTTGACTCCTTTGTATATTTGCTCTTCCAATACCTCCCATGTGTAAGGGGAAAACTTTGCTTTCCTGAGTAATCATATGCTTCTCAACAACTTACAGAGGTAACTATTACTAGATCAATTTCACTGACCCATATTAAACCAATATTTGGAAGAGCCTTCTCTCTATATTGCAAGGTACAGACAGATCATTTTCCCGTAAATATTGCCAGAATTGTATTGCCAGAAAACCTAAGTTTTCCAGGTGGGCTGCACATCTAAATTGTACTGTTTTATTAAAGCTCATTAAAGACTGAATTTCACATGTGGCACTAAAACTAAAGTGTATAACCTTTAATCTGATAAAGTATGATGGGATCTTAGTTGTGCCAAGTAGCAGTTGCCTTGGGCCTCTCTTTCTAGTCTTACACTAATCTCTCTGGATTACTGCCCCAGCTTCTGAACTTTACAAGTGTTTTAACCTTCTAGCTCACAGCAGCTCCTCTGGAACAAACTGGGCATCAGTCTTCCTTTTGTGCAGCTGCTTTGCAACACAAAGGAAGTTCAGGGTTCCTAATTGCCAAAGAAATGTGCTTTAGCCCACGCAATCTCCTCTGCTAGAGTTTAGATGCTTGTAAAGCAAAGACCCAGTTCAGCATAACAGGAAAAACATTTTAAAGAAGTTTTTTGAGGAGCGAAAGATCAATCCAGGAAGAATAAAATTATCTGCAGTGGAGTGGGCGAGACAAACTAATTCAGGGTATGTCTACACTACGAAATTAGGTCGAATTAATAGAAGCCGGTTTTATAGAAATCGGTTGTATACAGCCGATTGTGTGTGTCCCCACATAAAATGCTCTAAGTGCTCTAGTCGGCGGACCGCGTCCACAGTACCGAGGCTAGCGTCGACTTCCGGAGCATTGCACTATGGGTAGCTATCCCACAGTTCCCACAGTCTCCACCGCCCATTGGAATTCTGGGTTGAGATCCCAATGCCCGAATGATGCAAAACAGTGTCGCGGGGGGTTCTGGGTACATGTCGTCAGGCCCCTCCCCCTCTGTCAGAGCAATGGCAGACAATAGATTCGCACCTTTTTACCTGGGTTACCTGTGCAGACAACATACCACGGCAAGCATGGAGCCCGCTCAGCTCAGCTCACCGTCACCATATGTCATCTGGGTGCCGGCAGACGTGGGACTGCATTGCTACACAGCAGCAGCAGCTAACTGCCTTTTGGCGGTAGACGGTGCAGCATGACTGGTAGCCTTCATCGGCGATCTGGGTGCTGGCAGTCGTGGGGCTGGCAGCCGTAGGGCTGCATTGCACCAGCCCTTGCCTTTTGCCTTTTGGCAGTAGATGGTTTATTACGACTGGTAACCGTCATCGTCGTACAGCAGTGGCTGGAACTCCGTATGTCCCCCAGTCCCTCATCCCCCCAGTCATATTCTGCTGCCTTCACAATGACGATGATGGCTATCAGTCGTAGTATGCCATTTTCTGCCAAGTGCCCTGTTGGATCATTGCACATTAGCAGAGTCTTCCCTGAGCAGCAGATCATGCAATAGGCCTGAAGGCCATCGTCATCATACAGGAAAAATGTGGCTATAACTGCCAAGCACCCAGAAGATGCCGAGGGCTATCAGTCATGCTGCACCGTCGTCTTAAGATGTAAAAAATAGATTTGTTCTGTATTCATTTGCTTCCCCCTCCCTCCGTCAAATCAACGGCCTGCTAAACCCAGGCTTTTGAGTTCAATCTTTGGGGGGGGCCATTCTGTGTGACAGTTGTTTGTGTTTCTCCCTGATGCACAGCCACCTTTGTTGATTTTTATTCCCTGTACCTGTACGCCATGTCGTCACTCGCCCCTCCTTCCCTCCCTCCCCCCCTCCCCTGGTCCGTCAGTTACTAGTTTCGCGCCTTTTTTCAGACCAGGCGCCATAGCTAGCACTGGGATCATGGAGCCTGCTCAGATCACCGCGGCAATTATGAGCACTATGAACAGCACGCGCATTGTCCTGGAGTATATGCAGAGCCAGGACATGCCAAAGCAAAACCAGGACCAGCCGAGGAGGCGATTGCAGCGCGGCCACAAGAGTGATGAGGAAATTGACATGGACATAGACTTCTCGCAAGGCACAGGCCCCAGCAATGTGGAAATCATGGTGTTCCTGGGGCAGGTTCATGCCGTGGAATGCCGATTCTGGGCCCGGGAAACAAGCACAGACTGGTGGGACCGCATCGTGCTGCAGGTGTGGGACGATTCCCAGTGGCTGCGAAACTTTCGCATGCGTAAGGGCACTTTCATGGAACTTTGTGACTTGCTTTCCGCTGCCCTGAAGCGCCAGAATACCAGGATGAGAGCAGCCCTCACAGTTGAGAAGTGAGTGGCGATAGCCCTGTGGAAGCTTGCAACGCCAGACAGCTACCGGTCAGTCGGGAATCAATTTGGAGTGGGCAAATCTACTGTGGGGGCTGCTGTGATCCAAGTTGCCAGGGCAATGAAAGACCTGGTGATATCAAGGGTAGTGACTCTGGGAAACGTGCAGGCCATAGTGGATGGCTTTGCTGCAATGGGATTCCCAAACTGTGGTGGGGCGATAGACGGAACCCATATCCCTATCTTGGCACCGGAGCACCAAGCCACCGAGTACATAAACCGCAAGGGGTACTTTTCAATGCTGCTGCAAGCCCTGGTGGATCACAAGGGACGTTTCACCAACATCAACGTGGGATGGCCGGGAAAGGTACATGATGCTCGCGTCTTCAGGCACTCTGGTCTGTTTCGAAAGCTGGAGGAAGGGACTTTCTTCCCGGACCAGAAAATAACCGTTGGGGATGTTGAAATGCCTATCGTGATCCTTGGGGACCCAGCCTACCCCTTAATGCCATGGCTCATGAAGCCGTACACAGGCAGCCTGGACAGGAGTCTGGACCTGTTCAACTACAGGCTGAGCAAGTGCCGAATGGTGGTGGAATGTGCATTTGGACGTTTAAAAGCGCGCTGGCGCAGCTTACTGACTCGCTCAGACCTTAGCGAAAAGAATATCCCCATTGTTATTGCTGCTTGCTGTGCGCTCCACAATATCTGTGAGAGTAAGGGGGAGACATTTATGGCGGGGTGGGAGGTTGAGGCAAATCGCCTGGCCGCTGATTACGCGCAGCCAGACACCAGGGCGGTTAGAGGAGCACAGCAGGGCACGGTGCGCATCAGAGAAGCTTTGAAAACGAGTTTTGTGACTGGCCAGGCTACGGTGTGAAACTTCTGTTTGTTTCTCCTTGATGAACCCTCCGCCCCCCCCCCCACCCGGTTCACTCTACTTCCCTGTAAGCCAACCACCCCACCCTCCCCTACCCTCCCCCCTTCGAGCACCACTTGCAGAGGCAATAAAGTCATTGTTACTTCACATTCATGCATTCTTTATTAATTCATCACACAACTAGGGGGATAATTGCAAAGGTAGCCCGGAATGGGTGGGGGAGGAGGGAAGGAAAAGGACACACTGCAGTTTAAAACTTTAACTCTTATTGAAGGCCAGCCTTCTGATGCTAGGGCAATCATCTGGGGTGGAGTGACTGGGTGGCCGGAGTCCCCCCCACCGTGTTCTTGGGCGTCTGGGTGAGGAGGCTATGGAACTTGGGGAGGAGGGCTGTTGGTTACAGAGGGGCTGTAGCGGCGGTCTCTGCTCCTGCTGCCTTTCCTGCAGCTCAACCATACGCTGGAGCATATCAGTTTGATGCTCCAGCAGCCGGAGCATCGACTCTTGCCTTCTGTGTGCAAGCTGACGCCACCTATCATCTTCAGCCCGCAACTTGCTCTGTTCATCCCATTCAGCACGCCACCTCTCCTCTCCTTCATATTGTGCTTTTCTGTAATCAGTCATTGACTGCCTCCACGCATTCTGCTGTGCTCTGTCAGCGTGGGAGGACATCTGTAGTTCTGTAAACATGTCATCACGCGTCCTACGCTTTCTCTTTCTAATCTTCACTAGCCTCTGTGAAGGAGAAACATTTGCAGCTGGTGGAGGAGAAGGGAGAGGTGGTTAAAAAAGACACATTTTAGAGAACAATGGGTACACTCTTTCACGTTAAATTTTGCTGTTCACATTACACAGCACATGTGCTTTCGTTACAAGGTCGCATTTTTCCTCTTATATTGAGGGCTTGCCGGTTTGGTGTGAGAGATCACTCACGCAGTGCCAGGCCACAGATTTCAGCTTGCAGGCAGCCATGGTAAGACACAGTCTTTTGGCTTTTTTAACCTTCATAACATGTGGGAATGGTTTCAAACAGTAGTGCTCTCATTTCCCATACCAAGCACCCGTTGGGTTGGCCATTTAAAATGGGTTTGCAATGTAAAAGGAGGGGCTGCGGTTTCAGTGTTAACATGCAGCACAAACACAACTAACTCCCCTCCCCCACACACCCAATTCTCTGGGATGATCATTTCACCCCTCCCCCCCACCGCGTGGCTAACAGCGGGGAATATTTCTGTTCAGCAGAGCAGGAATGGGCACCTCTGAATGTCCCTTCCCCTTAATAAAATTGCCCCATTTCAACCAGGTGACCGTGAATGATATCACTCTCCTGAGGATAACAAAGAGCGATAAGGAATGGATGTTGTCTGCATGCCAGCAAACACCGGGACCATACGCTGCCATGCTTTGTTATGCAATGATTCCAGACTACGTGCTACTGGCCTGGCGTGGTAAAGTGTCCTACCATGGCGGACGGGATAAGGCAGCCCTCCCCAGAAACCTTTTGCAAAGGCATTGGGAGTACATGAAGGAGAGCTTTCTGGAGATGTCCCTGGAGGATTTCCACTCCATCCCCATACACGTTAACAGACTTTTCCAGTAGCTGTACTGGCCACGATTGCCAGGGCAAATTAATCATTAATCATTAAACACGCTTGCTTTTAAACCATGTGTAATATTTACAAAGGTACACTCACCAGAGGTCCCCTGTGTGCCCTCAGGGTCTTCGGTGAGTTCGGGGGTTACTGGTTCCAGGTCCAGGGTGACAAACATATCCTGGCTGTTGGGGAAACCGGTTTCTCCGCTTCCTTGCAGCTGTGAGCTATCTACATTTTCTCCATCCTCCTCTTCCGAACCCTCTTCCCTGTGTGTTTCTCCAGTGAGGGAGTCATAGCACACGGTTGGGGTAGTGGTGGCTGCACACCCTAGAATGGCATGCAGCTCCGCGTAGAAGCGACATGTTTGCGGCTCAGCCCCAGACCTTCCGTTTGCTTCTCTGGCTTTGTGGTAGGCTTGCCTTAGCTCCTTAATTTTCACACGGCACTGCTGTGCGTCCCTGTTATGGCCTCTGTCCTTCATGGCCTTGGAGACCTTTTCTAATATTTTGCCATTTCGTTTACTGCTTCGGAGTTCAGCCAGCACTGATTCATCTCCCCATATGGCGAGCAGATCCTGTACCTCCCGTTCTGTCCATGCTGGAGCTCTTTTGCGATCCTGGGACTCCATCACGGTTACCTGTGCTGATGAGCTCTGCGTGGTCACCTGTGCTCTCCACGCTGAGCAAACAGGAAATGAAATTCAAACGTTCGCGGGGCTTTTCCTGTCTACCTGGCCAGTGCATCTGAGTTGAGAGTGCTGTCCAGAGCGGTCACAATGAAGCACTGTGGGATAGCTCCCGGAGGCCAATAACGTCGAATTCCGTCCACACTACCCCAATTCCGACCCCCTAAGGCCGATTTTATCGCTAATCCCCTCGTCGGAGGTGGAGTAAAGAAACCGGTTTAAAGGGCCCTTTAAGTCGAAAGAAAGGGCTTCGTCGTGTGAACGTGTCCAGGCTTAATTCGATTTAACGCGGCTAAAGTCGACCTAAACTCGTAGTGTAGACCAGGCCTCAGACATTTTCCAGGAGATCTGCTACTCCAAGAACTGCTGCCACTACCTAGAAACTAGCTATGCTGTTCATGGTTGTTATTTGTGTGAAAGCAGCACCTAGTATTGGGGTGTGGAATATTCTCCAGGGAATAAGCATGGTAAAGACAGTGCCCAGAGAGAGCCTCCAGTCAGAGTCCTTAGTTTTGTTATGGGAATAAAACTTGTTAAACAGGTGTACTCATACTCCCCTATAGACACATCCCTAAAGGCAGCATCAAAAAACAATTGCTCAACATCGACAGCAACGCACCAAGAAATGGGAAGCAGATCCCGAGTTAAAAGTATACATCTTCGTAGTTATTTAATGTTTTTTGTTTCTAGTGACAAATATTACTGTTTGCACTATTTTTGTGCTTCTAATTTAATTTCTTAAAATGTGTAGACAATGGGCTTGATTCAACAACATATCCATCCCAAAATTTCTTTTCTGAGATGTTTTACATCTCTTTTACAAATATTTGTCAGTAAAACAAACAATCATTATAAATTCTTCTTTCTTGGGGGGAGGGGGGTTGGGGAGGAGGAAGGTTATTTTATTGGTACAGACTTAGTTTTGAACAAAATTGTTTCATTGTTAACTTGACTGTGAGTTTTCATGGTTATTCTCTGTACGTTGGCTGTGGCCTGTGCAAGGGAATGCCTCTGTGGCTTTCTGTACTGTGTCACTGCACTCTGCATGCTTAGAAGAATCTTCTGGCACACTTCAAATTGCAGAAGCATATTTCAAACACCCAAAAAGAGAAGGCACCAAGTGAACTACAATCAATTCAGCAGTATTTCATTTAGAATATTTCAGGGAATAAAAAGCAGCAGAATTAAAACTGGCTTGCTATATAGCACTGCACAGCTCAGCTCAAGCAGTTGACCATTTAAGAGAGCTAATCACATCGCTGAAGCCTAACTCTAAGGTATTATAGACATTTGCACTTCATCATACCAAATGTACAGCACTCATTAATGTTTTGAGCTGCACAAGGAACTACTAGCAGATATTGGTGACAGCTTCTTTTCACTTCTAATTGATGAGAACACTGGTATAATACTTACAAAGACTCTTTCTGTTGTGATTAGATACTCTAGTTTTTCAAAAAGAAAAATGATGTCAATTTTCTTCAGCGTTATTTCAGTAACTGACACTGATGCAGGCTCATTAGTGCATTCTTTGCATAAAGCTTTAAAAGAAGATGACCTGGACTTGAAAAAGTACATTGGCATCGGTGTAGAAAATGCCAACATTATGGCTGGATGCAACCATTCAGTATACAAGATACTGAAAGAAAAGGTGCCACAGGACAAGAAGCAATAGGTTCAAACGACAACATAGCAGATTTAGATTAAATCTCAGGGAAAGCTTCCTAACTATAAGAACAGTAGGACAATGGAACAGACTGCCTAGGGAGGTTATGGAAGCTCCTTCACTGGAGGTTTTCAAAAGGAGGCTGGATAGATATCTGTCTTAGATTGTTTAGATGCAATAAATCCTGCATCTTGGCAGGGGGTTAGACTAGATGACCCTTGCGGTCCCTTCTAACCCTGTGGTTCTATGATCTCATCCTGGTAAAGTTCTTTTGCCATTTTCTTAACCTAGTTGGAAACAAATCAACTGAAGTATTACCAACAGATCTGGATTTCCTTATGCATAATAATCAGTTCTCACATCGTTCAAAGAGAAAATTTTTGTACCGGGAATTGTACAAGACTACAGAAGGTCCTGAACCAAGAACGATGATTCAACCAGCAGCAACTAGGTGGCTCAGTCAAGGAGAATGCATTTCCACTATTTGGAAGAAGTGAGATGCTCTTAACTTACACTTTCAATTGTAAAAGGACTCAGAATGGTGTTACACAGCAAGTCTCCTTAGTAACATGTTGGCTGACACAACAAACTTTATCCAATCTTCTTGAAATCAACCCTTTGTGACCTTACTGTTCCAATTGGAGCCAGGCAGTCCCTACAAGCTTTTTCATGATCTAATGATGTACTGTCAGTCAGGGTTGAAAAGTATAGTTAATCCGAGTCAACTAAAGAAAATTCCCTCCTCAGAATTGGCCATTTTAACTATGAAGCATACATCATGCCCACTTCTGCCATGTAACCGGGTTATGATTTCAATTGCTAAGCTTATATTCTGAAAGACAAAGCAGCTGTTCAGACAGTGAAGGAGAAGTACAAGGCTATGCTGGTGCAGATGACTCACAAACTGAGGAGTCGACTACCAACAAATATTCAAATTCAGTAGAACCTCAGAGTTACGAACACACACCTCATTTGGACCCTGAAGTATGCAATCAGGCAGCAGCAGAGACAAAAAAGCAAATACAGTACTGTGTTAAATGTAAACTACTAAAAAAATAAAGGGAAAGTTTTAAAAAAAGATTTGACAAGGTAAGAAAACTTTCTGTGCTTGTTTAATTTAAATTAAGGTGGTTAAAAGCAGCATTTTTGTTCCACATAGTAAAGTTCCAAAGCTGCATTAAGTCAATGTACAGCTGTAAACTTTCGAAAGAACGATGTTTTGTTCAGAATTATGAACATTTCAGAGTTATGAACAACCTCCATTCCCAAGGTGTTCATAACTCTGAGGTTCTACTGTATTGGAAAAACTGGACACGCTGCACCCAAAAGAGGCACTGTCTACACGTTAAAAGCCCAATCACTGGCCTTGCACAGCAGTGCCACATCATGTCAAGAAATACAGCAGACTGAGAAGGAATAGTGCAACTCAGCAAACAAAAGGTGGAATAATACAAGTGACTAATCATCTTTCTGGTTTCAAGTGTTTGATGGTATGGACGCTGCAGAAGATAGGTGATTTGATTATGTTGCACAGCTTGCCCTGACCACGTTGACTCTACTTATTTCAAATGGCATGGCGAAAAGAACTTTCAGTACTGCAACTAATATGAAAACAAAACAAAAATCAACTGCAAGAAGGTCATTAGAAAGCCTGCTGTGTGTGAAATATGGCTTGCAGTGGAGGGGGAAGCACTGTAGGAACTTTCAACTAAAACAGCAAATGTTGCAGAAATTCACCTGCAAGATATATCAGTCCTATGGAGCAGGACTGCCTGGATGCTCCTCTGTTGGCTGACTAGATGGGGAAATGGCTCATTTAATCAATACAAATGGTATATCGACCCAAGACACACTAATAACTTTTATAACGTATAAGTAAAGTTTAAGTTAAAAGCACTTTTGTTATTGTTTTTACGGATGCAAGTCACACGCATGCCACGCAGGGAAAGCTACTGCAAACGGGGAGTTTGTTGGCATCACTAGCTCAGCAATCTTGAGCTGAGAGTAGTTTCTGGCAACCCTAGAAGGGGCCAGGCGCGGTGCAGACGGACGCTGCTCCAGGGCAACCACGTATTTGACACGGGCTCGGATAACATACCCTCCACCCCACGCGCGATAGCCCACTGAGCATCCGCCCACTTGTCCCTCGAAACCCAACGCTCAGACGCAGTAGGCGCACGCTACCCTGGTGGCGCAGGCGCAGTGGCAGCCGGCATTGCCACTTTGGTCTTCAGTTGGGGGCTGTAACTTTGTAACTTACCCTTGTCGGCGGCAGCGGCAGGTGTCCGCGGTGGCGGCCTCTGGAGCTCATTGCCCGTGCAGTGGTCAGGCGCTGGGATAGAGCCTCTGCTTCGGGAAACGAGTTACTGCTCTGTGTCTCGCAGAAGGACGCTTCTCCTAGGCAGCCGATCCTGGCAGATACATATACGGCTCATGGTAAAACAACCTAGAGCGAAAAGGGTAGTCAGTTAATTCAGCCTGGCCCTACGAAAGCAACCCTAGAGAACGGGTATTCTAGATGGATCTGTCGCGAGGTTACGCGGACGTATATCCGATCAGGAATATAAATGTTTATGCAGCTGCTAGGGCCTGACCTGCACAGCTTGGCGGAAGTAACACCACCTTCTGCGTTTCCCAGCGGTTGCGCACGCGGACTGCAGCAGAACTGGGACACGGGCTTCCGGGACTCGGCTCCTTGTGGCCCCGGCAAGTACCACTCGTCTGTCGGGTGGCACGGGGGGAGCAGGGCGAGACCATGGGCCGGCTGAACGTGGTGATGCTCCGCTACCTCTCCCGCGACCACTTCAGAGTCCTGACGGCGGTAAGGAGGCACCCGGGGCGGGCCGGGCCGCAAGCGCGGGACAGTGGGAGAGGGAACGCGGCAGGAAATAGCCAAGCTGGCTGCGTTCATCTGTCTGCCCGCGCTCCCGAGGTCGGGCAGGGTCGGTGTTTGCCGGGCAGGCCGGGCCTCTGCAGGAGGTGGGGCTCGTGCTATCGGTAACAATGGAAGTTCAGAGTGTGGAGCTAGTCACTGCTCGGTGACAGGGGAGTGAGGTGCCCTGGTTCTACTCAGACGTCTCCGCTGGCGACCAGTGAGTTCGGGGGTGTTAAATTCAAGCTTGTGTAACTAGTTGCTGCTAATTGGATTCCCCCGGCTGTGTCAGACAGGCAATGTAAAGGTTTTGGTTGTTCCACACTGTTAATATCCTGATGTACATTGTTGTGTGGTGTTGCTGCTGCAGCTGCTATGTTCCATCCTAAGTGCAGCTGTGATTCAGTCTTTGAAGCAACTTAAAGGCATTGGAATCGTTTCCGATGAAAGGCACTCATTACCTGGTTAAGCAGAGCTGGATTTCCAGTCACTTACTGAAGTATGGGGGTGTCAACATTAGGCTTTTTCCCCATAAAAATTTCCCATCATTTCAGCTCTACCTGTGATAATAATAGTGGGCATGCTAAAGTAGACATGGCTCCTGGTGGCCACTGATTCTCTAACCACTGCATCATCTAATCCTTCTTAGAGCAGGCCTACACATGTGCTTAAAATGCCAGTGGCCACCTATGTCTTATCTACTCTGGCACTCTTACCATTGTTACCATCTGTACAGTTGAAATGGTAGTAGAACAGTGGGAAATCTTCCAAAAAATGTAACCTAGACAGATCTATCTATCTGAATCCTTATATTGCACCTATCATTGTAGTGTGTGAGAAGTAAAGCAATTTCTCTGACCCGTAGGTTCTGTAGCTTCAAGGTGACTCTTGACTACTGCTCTGATTTCCCAACAGGAGCAGGACATTGAAGCTTACAAGAAGCCTGGCATTTAACAGTTTATTTGCTGTCCCAAGTAAGCAACAGAAAGGTTTAGAACTTAGGTCATGATCCCATAGGGATTATCCTACTGGGAAATCCAGCACTCCTTTTGTCCTGCCCTCTATCTATACATCCCTCATATTGGCCTCTAGTTCATAGTTTTTCTGTCTAGGACAGTAAGTTTCTGTTAAACTTCTCAAGCCTTACATATATTAGAGGCCTTATGTTACATTCCCTAAACGAGATTCTCCATTTGCATTATAGATTTTCTTTTCAAACAACTCTGTCAATACTGCTAGTCAAGCAAACAAATTTAAAGACTGAGTTAAATTAAAGAAACTTTGTGCAGTACAATATGTTTATGTCAATGTATGTATGGAAAGTAAGTTTAGGCTTGATGTAGGGAACTGTTATTTCATTGTCTAATTGGAGGGTTCATTTATATCTTTCATTTATTATTTCAGGTGGAGATGGGTATGAAGAATCATGAAATAGTCCCTGCTAGCTTGATTGCCTCCATAGCCAGCCTGAAACATGGAGGATGTAACAAAATTCTGAGAGAGTTAGTGAAACACAAACTCCTAGCTTATGAGCGAACTAAAAGTGAGTATGAATCCCCCATGAAAATCATAGTTAGTTTTGAGTTAAAGTTGCTCAAGTGTATTTCCTGTCAATGCAGTCGTTAAAAATCAGAGAAATTATCAGTGAAGACAACATTTGTATCTGTTCAAATGCCTTGTTACCTAAACATAATGCCCAAACATGCTCAGACTGTGCAACTCCACAATAATCTCTCTGTCCATTCTAGCATAGTCATCCAATGTGCACACGTTTATTTCTTCATAATTACACTGAAATGCAAAACCCCAGGGTGGCAGGGAGTGGGCAGGCTCAGGCTTTGGTCCCCCCTCCTTGGGTCATATAGTAATTTTTGTTGTCAGTGTGGTGACAGTGAAGTTTGAGAACCCCTGATCTGGGGACAGCCAATCATGGTTAAGAGAGGTTTTGCCATAGGAGGAGAGTGAAGTCTTGTCTACACTGAAAAGTTGTAGACTTTTTAACTATACTGATAGAAGTGTATCTGCACAAAGGGGATTATACTGTTTTAACTACATTGGTATAAAGGTGCTTTATATTGGCGTAGCTTTTCCATACTGGAAAGAGAATAACTATACTGGTATGTTTTCTTTATACTAGCATAAATGCGTCCAAACTAGAGCTTTTACCAGTATAACTATTCTGGTAAAAAAAAATCAGATCCCTAACAGAAATTGTTACATAGGTAAAACTTTTAGATGTAGAGCAGATGTTAATTCAGTCTACAGGATGTATAATGTCAGGTTATAGTTGAGGTTCAACAAGGACAAGTGCAGAGTCCTGCACTTAGGACGGAAGAATCCTATGCACTGCTACAGACTAGGGACCGAATGGCTAGGCTGCAGAAAAGGACCTAGGGATCACAGTGGACGAGAAGCTGGATATGAGTCAACAGTGTGCTCTTGTTGCCAAGAATCTGGCTAACGGCATTTTGGGCTGTATAAGTAGGGGCATTGCCAGCAGATCGAGGAACGTGATCGTTCCCCTTTATTCGACATTGGTGAGGCCTCATCTGGAGTACTGTGTCCAGTTTTGGGCCCCACACTACAAGAATGATGTGGAAATATTGGAAAGAGTCCAGCGGAGGGCAACAAAAATGATTAGGGGTCTGGAGCACATGACTTATGAGGAGAGGCTGAGGGAACTGGGATTGTTTAGTCTCCAGAAGAGAAGAATGAGGGGGCATTTGATAGCTGCTTTCAACTACCTGATGGGGGGTTCCAAAGAGGATGGAGCTCATCTGTTCTCAGTGGTGGCAGATGACAGAGCAAGGAGCAATGGTCTCAAGTTGCATTGGGGGAGGTCTAGGTTGGATATTAGGAAACACTATTTCACTAGGAGGGTGGTGAAGCACTGGAATGCTTTACCTAGGGAGGTGGTGGAATCTCCTTCCTTGGAGGTTTTTAAGCCCCGGCTTGACAAAGCCCTGGCTGGGATGATTTAGTTGGGAATTGGTCCTGCTTTGAGCAGGGGGTTGGACCAGATGACCTCCTGAGGTCCCTTCCAGCCCTGATATTCTATGATTCTATGTCGGGTTTCAATCTAATTTAAGTGCAAATCTCAGCACAATTTTATGATGAGGCTGCTAAAATGCCTGCATAATACTAATATTATTCAGAAAATTCAGAGCACTAAATATATACAGAACAGTAATGTCCTAATCCTGCAAAAAAATTATGCACATGCTTATCTTTACACACTACCAATAAACCCCTCAATTTAAGTAGGGTAATTCAGAATGCATAAATTTAAGCAAGTGTGTAAGTCTGTAGGAGTAGGACCTACCATAATAAGAATGAAATATATTGACATGTTTGATGATTATTTGTAATGCTTGATGTATCTGAGAAAGCTTTTGGTTTTGATAAATAGAATTCTGAATCTTTAGATTTTTTTTTTTGGAAAGAAATTTAAAATTAATTTCTCAAAAAAGAGTGGATGTGGAAATACTACAGTATGTTCCTTTTGGAAAAATTAGCATTCATAGTCTTTTTAAAAACCTTAACAGAGATCTGGTGAAGTCGTTTGACTGCATCACTATAACAAGATTCCATTCTGCCAAGTTATGTGGGTTACATAAGTACTGATTGATCTTTCCATAAGTTCTGTTCTCTGAAGCAACCGATCTTTGGTTTTTCAGTGACAACAACAAACCCTCTGTATATGTTCATATCTTGCTGTTATACTTTCCATACTTGTGTTTTTACAGTGCAAAGCTATCAAAAATGTGAAGGATGGATAGATAGATAGATAGATAGATAGAGATATATTTTATATTAGCTAAAACATTAAATTAGCACATAAAATATTAAACACTGAGTTTTTAACAATACAGTCAGCAAATGTTTATCCAGGTTCAAAGGAAATCCTGTCTCTTGTAGCAGTTATCTCATTCTCTTATATATTGTAAATCCATAATTCTCTTAGAGAATAACGGATATGTAAGCAATTAACAAAGAATTTTTTTTCTTTTTTGACATCCCCTATTCATACTACAAAAATATAAAATTTGCCATCACTTCATTATGTGTAAGAAAGTCCTGGAATCCTTGACCCTGTATTCTTTACTGTCACCCTCTCTTTAGTTATCACCCTCCATTCCCTTTTTTCTTTCTCACCATTTTTGCTTCCTTCCCTTCAGCCACCCCAATATCTTCATGTAAATGCATTGTTCTCCACTGGTTTCATTTAGCTGGCATCTCAGAGTCAACATTTTAGGAAATTTTACTTGACTAGAATGCAGCAGTTAAAGTTGAGATTTTTCACACACTACCGTAACATGCCTTAAAAAAGAAAGATTCTAATGGTGATGTGGGCATAACATTTCACAGAATTTTCTCTTATATTTTTCAGCTGTCCAGGGCTACCGATTAACTAACGGAGGGTATGATTACCTTGCCTTGAAAACTCTATCATCTCGACAAGTTGTCAACTCTGTTGGAAACCAGATGGGTGTAGGCAAAGAATCAGGTAATTTTAAAAATATTTTTTTAAACAAATATAGCTGTTATATTGAATGTTGGACTTGTCACAAGTAATCCAGTAAAGTTGCATCTGGCTAAATAGTTCACTAATTTATCAGAAACTTGAACTACATTGTCATTCTGTTTGAAATGCCATACAATGCCATCAGCAAAATTTGAGTTTTTCTTTACTTGAATGACTAGAATTTTCCCTTGACTTTGGCCACTCTTCCTAATATTTGATTAGTCATTTGACATGATAGTTAGATGGCATTTGTATTACTTTTGGTAACTTTTTATTTATTTGAACTTTGTTTAAAGATCTTGTGAAGAACTTTGAGAAACAGGTGAAATTCTGAACACATTGAAGTCAATGGGAATTTTGCCTTTGACTTCAGTGGAGCCATGATTTCACCCTTCATTTTGATACAATGCTGCTTCTATATTGTGTTCTCTCTATTCTTTTGTTATGTATTAATAAAGAAAAATTGCACGTGACTAGGATATCTGTTTTCCAGAATTCCTTCTATACTAAGGACAAACACTAGATCTAAGCATGCAAACATTTGCAAACAATTCAGTGTCTTCAAACTTAGCTCCCTATTTTGAGTAAAATAGGACAGCTTTAGCACTTCTCAGCTGAGATGGGATACTACGGCACAGTAAATTAGCAAAGTACTACCTTGGTTGCGCCCAGCCTTGATGGAATGCAGTGAGGTTGTGAGGTGTGTTGTTAGATGACTTAGCATAGAACTGTCACTGAAGGATGAGGAAGAGCATTGCAGGACTGACTTGTAAGGACCAAGTACATCTTTGTAGGTGCAGTATCTGGTTTTCCTGCTGCACTGGTGCATAGTGAATCAGAGCAACTAGAAGCATTATTGAAACTTGTTCCCAGGAGGTATGTTCCCAACAGCACTGGAAACGTTTGTGCTACATTAGGAGCACTTTTGGGCATGTACACAAATGCCTAACTTCCTTGTTGAAGACAGACCTCAGGAAGTTGCTTGGCCACTGTAATTTATTCCTTCATCTGGAGCTGTTGTATTGTGCAAGTGTCTTGTTATGTCAAGAAGGACTGTTTACAAAGCTTGGGAGTAAGAAGCAGAAACAGACAGTAGTGTCAACTGCTCATTATCACACTGACAGTTGTCACAGGTCATACCAAAATAAAAACTAATGAATTAGAGAGCTTTTCGAGGAACTTTAGGACTAATAGAACATTCATTTTTTCAAGTATACAGGTGGTGTGCTGTCATTGGTAATTTTGCTGATTCTTCTGCAATATGTTTGCTTTTTGCAATAGTATAAGTAGTAATTGAGCAAAAAGTGGCATGGAAAGTTAGTCACTTTTCACAAATGTTTAGTCTGTTTGGCACATTCTCTCAGATAAATGTAATTATTTCTTATGTTTTACAGATATTTATATTGTTGCAAATGAAGAGGAGCAACAGCTTGCATTAAAGCTGCATAGGCTTGGGAGAACCTCCTTTCGTAATCTAAAAAACAAACGTGACTACCATAAGCACAGACACAAAATGTCGTGGCTTTATTTGTCCCGCCTGGCTGCCATGAAAGAATTTGCCTACATGAAGGTATTTTAAATCATAAATGTAACTGTTCATGTCCAAAATGTGTCATCGGTATGGCAACGATTTAGTCATGGGTATTTTTAGTAAAAGTCATGGAGAGGTCACAGGCAATAATCAAAAAGTCACAGCCTCTTACCTGTCTATGACGTGCTATATAAATACCTCTGGCTAAAACTTAGGTGCTCGGCGGGGGGGTCTCCCACAGCTGCTGCTCTGGGGCGGGGGGCTGCACCCAGTGTGGCTGGCCCTGGGGCCGCCTCAGCTGCTCAGGAGGCCCTGGGGTCAGCCACACCCATGGCTGCAGAAATCGTGTAGGTCCTGGAGAGTCACAGAATCCGTGACCTCCTTGAAAGACTCGTAGCATTAGTCATCAGTGCTGTAATACAGTGGAAATGGTGATGATGCAAGGTGCTTTTCAGATCCCCTCTTATGTAATTCACATTTGCAATATAAACAGGATTTGCATACATGTTTCTAACCCCAGATTTAAAGTTGCAGGGTGTGTATCATACATGGAATCCCTAATGTGTACTACTTTTTATATACAAGATTTGACAGTGGCAGTGAAGCTATAGCAAAATAGTCTGGCTTCTGAAACATGGTGTTCCATATAAAAATTTAATATGTATCTCATGATTACTTTTATACATAAAATTCTCTTTAACCGTAGTGCAACTTTACATGTCATTTATCACATAATAGAGTGGTTCTCAAACTTTTGTACTGGCGACCCCTTTCACATAGCAATCCTCTGCGTGCGGACCCCCCCCCCCCATAAATTAAAAACACTTTTTTTATATATTTAACACCATTATAAATGCTGGAGGCAAAGCGGGGTTGGGGTGGAGGCTGACAGCTCGCGACCCCCACATGTAATAACCTCGTGACCCCCTGAGGGGTCCCGACCCCTATTTGAGAATCCTTGACATAATACCTTAATGTGGTGGTAAGCCAGCTACTTCCATTTATATTAATCTTTGAGCATGTCTTAGAAATGCAAAGAAATATCTTCCTACGTAGCCATGTTCTAAAAGCTAATATACAGGGAAAAGTTGTGAAATTCAGAACATTTACAGACTAAGGGCATGACTACACTTGCAGATGTAGAGTGCTGTGAGTTAAACCTGCCTTCGTAGAGTGCAGTAGGGAAAGCGCTGCAGTCTGTCCACACTGACAGCTTCAAGCGCACTGGTGTGGCCACATTTGCGGCATTGGGAGCGGTGCATTATGGGCAGCTATCCCAGCATGCAAGTGACTGCAACATGCTTTTCAAATGGGGGGGGGGTGGAGTGTGACAGGAAGTATGTTGTGTGTATGTGGGGGGAGAGAGTGGGTTTTTGGGGTGCTGAGTGTGTCAGCATGCTGTCTTGTAAGTTTAGACCCCCCCCCCTTCCAGCCCCCGCCTCTCTCACTCACTCATAGCAAATAGTAAATGTTTGCTTTATCTTGGAGCTGATAAGCAGCCGGCTTCTCTGAAACCGAGCTTTGAGAGAGCATTTCTGCATTCCTGCAGCCGATTTCACAACAATGACAAGAGTGGCCACCAGGGCTGGCTCCAGCATTTCTGCTGCCCCAAGCAAAAAAAAAAAAAAAAAAGTCGCAATCGTGATCGGTGGCGGCAATTGGGGGGAAAAAAAAAAGCTGCGATCGGCGGCGGCAGCTCAGCGGCAGGTCCTTCGCTCCTAGAGGGAGTGAGGGACCTGCCACCCCCGAATTGCCACAGGTGCCGCCCCTCTCCCTTGGCCGCCCCAAGCACCTGCTTGTTAAGCTGGTGCCTGGACCCGGCCCTGGTGGCCACTTGACTTAAGGGGATTATGGGACGTTTCCGGAGGCTGATCACAGCGCAGTAACGCAACACCTCGTTCACACTGGCACCACGGCGCTCCAGCGGGGGCGCAGCAAACATTATTCCACTCTTCAAGGTGAAGTACCAGCAGCAGTGTAGCTGCGGAGTCAGAGCGCTCTACATGCCTTGCCAGTGTGGACGGGGAGCGAGCTAGGGCGCCCGGGGCTGCTTTATTGCTCTGTAACTCGCAAGTGTAGCCAAGGCCTAAGCTTCAGTCCTGTCACTTAGTTTGGCTTTTCTATGTAAGGAAGAGAGAACATAATTTAGGAGCATTAATTAGGGTGCCTGTAGAAGTTTAAAAACAAATTCCAACCTAAGAAAACCTCTTATTTGAAACACAACTGTGTGCCTGTGTTACTATGTGTCTAA
Source organism: Emys orbicularis (assembly GCF_028017835.1). Taxonomy (NCBI): domain Eukaryota; kingdom Metazoa; phylum Chordata; order Testudines; family Emydidae; genus Emys; species Emys orbicularis. Next base: position 61,832,719 of record NC_088688.1, on the reverse strand, counting down.
CTCACATAAGAGATATTCTGTTAGCTGTCCCTCTCCAGACTTTAAACTTTCTGATTTAATCATTAGTTTTGAGAAATGAGTGACCCACAACCTTACTCCCTGAAATCCAGCTTCAAAGTACTAGATGTACACTAGGCTATGAATATTAACATGAAAACTCACGGAATGTAGCTATTTTGTAGTTTAAATATGTAAAATACTTATCAAGGCCAGTTTTATTAATATATGCTTTTCATTTGAGCAAAAATAACTTTGTGTATATTTGAGGCTGAAATAAAGGGGGATTGTTCATTTATTACTCTTGTTATAATTTGTTTATAATATGTATATAATTTAAATGTATTTAGAAATCTTAGGTCATTTGTCCATGCAGAGTAAAATGTGCAGTGTCCTAAAAGTGTGTTGGTGGACATGTTTACTCCTATAAAACATGTTTGTTTGACACAAAATAAGTTGTTTGGATACATAGTGGATAGACAAAATATTTACTCTGGAAGAGGCTTCACTAACAATATTTTCTGTTTTGGCATGATGCAAGATTTGTTTTAACAGACTCTTTAGATAGGATCTGTGGTGTTAACTATAGGATATTCTCTCTAAATTTTCAGTGTTCAATGGCATTTTAGTGATGTGACTCCCATTAAAGAGACACACTATGGTAGTATAGGCCCAAAAATTGAGGGGGTTTTTTGAAGGGGGGGGGAGAGGAATGATCTAATGGAAATTAGTCCTGCTACAGTGCAGCATTGTGCTAGTTTATAATCTCTCTCTGTCCATTGCTGTAGGGTACAGGCACCATATAAATCCCCTCCTATTTTGCCCTGAAAGAAGACACGATCTCTAATTATGCCTTTGTTTTAGCCACTATGCCTAATAGGGATGTAAATACCATTTTAAAAAATACCTGTTTAAGCTATTAAAATTATATCGATTAACCGTTTAATTGTAAACAAGTTCACAATCTACCCCTGGCTTGGGGGATGGGGGATTATCCGGCTGTCTCTCCTCAGGTCCGCACGCACATCTTGCCCTTCTCCTGTACATCTCACATAATAGCCACTGCATGCCAGCCCCTCCTGTCCCATAGGCCTCCCAGTATGTTTGCCCTTACGAGCCCTGCAACCATGTGCCATCCTCACGCCCTTCACCATTAAGCCAATGTGCTTTGCCCCCCTGCCCAGCTCAGAGTCTGAATCCACTAGTGGACCTTTCAGCTTACAAATAAAAATGTTATATACCCAGTTCTGCTTCTGACAAGCAACCAAGCTCCCCCTCAGGCCTCACCATCCGGCCAGAACTCAAACTCCAGGAACTCGTGGCCAAATTTCTCCTTGTGCCCCACATAGTAGCACAGGTAGAAATTGCTCGCACGGCCACTGACTCCGCTCTGACTGCCGAGAGACCGGCATACACCGCACGTCTGGACCGGGAGACCAGACTGCACCACAACAGCACTATGCAGGGGCGGGAGCGGAGGGACAGCTTCCTGGTGAGTGCAGAGTAATTATACAGTGCTGGAGACTTTGCTACTTAGCTGATGGTGCTCAGAACCATCTACAATGTCATGAAATTATTTTACCAATCTGTTTTAAACTTCAACTGCAATATATTAATGGTAAGACCAATACATATCGGTTAACTGTTTAACCATTTAATATTTTACATCCATAATGCCTAATAGGATTATTTTGGTCTTTATCTTCCAGGAGACCAATTATGTAACTCCATTGTTAGGGAAAAGACCCAAACACAGATGGGTCTTAGCCTTGTGCTGAAAGTGGGGAGACTTGTCTTCATCTTCATCTCCAGCAGCTAGGGAATTCCCGTTCCCCCCCACAACTGCGGAGTCCCAGCACAACTCTGCAGTCATTTGGTGTCTGTTTATATAGTCCCTTGCCTTTATTTTCATTTCCTATTTGAATGTAGCAATATCCCATTAATGTTATGTCCTCTGCCTAAGTTGCTGCAGTTTATAGCTTGAGTGCAGTTTTCTAGAATTTAATGACTGTTGGAATTAAATTGAATATACAGTAGAATCTTTGTACTGTACTCTGACAGATTTATTTGATTATTGTGATGTTTTTTCTTGTCTAATTGAAAGAAAAGCACTTAGTCACTTGAGAGTAGGCCTTAAAACCAATGAAGGAATAATAGTTATATTTCTTTTTTGTGTATTGTTTCTCCAATGTGAATAGTAAACAGGATGGCTCTCAACAAGGGGAATTTGATTAGTGAGATGACAGAATTTTGTGTTATAAAACTTAACTGCATCTGAAGGCAAGAATGAAGCAATAACAGTATATTTTAATATGTTCTCAAAATACACTGGAATTTGTCCAGCAGTGCTTAAAGATACAATCATTTAAGTTAGTTAGTTCTAAACATCAGCTCTCTGCATTTTTGGTTGGGTTTATGAATGAGTTTGTGATAAAAGAAACAGTGCTCTGAGTTTGTTGTTGGTCACTCAGCTGAGCTGAATCACATTTCTTGCAGAAATTTTTTAACTGCTATTTTTGCAAACACCACCTCAGATTGTCAAGTTTCTAACAAAGGCAGTCAGGGTCAGAGCAGGGGCAAACGTGAAGCTAGGAGTAGCCATGGAGTTCGTAGTCAGATCCAGGCCAGGGTCAATACCAAAGGTCAGAATCTGAAGTCCAAATCAAACCGAGGTCAAGCCAAGAATTCAGGAGCAAGGAGCTGGAATGGTCGTGGCAGCTACAGAAGATCCGCGCTGTTGCCTGGACACTTTCTGGAATGCCCCTTGGGTTTATATAGGACAGGCAGTCAATCAGGAGCCATGGGGCTGCTGTCTTTCTAACCCTTGAGTTGGAACTTCCCATGGTCTGTGTCCTCAGTGGGTCATGGGAAGTGGAGTGCAAGTTGGTTCCAGCTGCTGCTGTGTGGCAGCCTGGAGATGTCAGCTGCCTGGGAGTTCTGTAGGCCTGGGTTCTAGACGCCTGGGGCCTTGTAAGATTATTGCGCGGGGGGCCGGCGAAATCAGGCTTTTTACTTTTGAGTACTTGACAGCATTTTGTATGTAGCCAGTTTACTATTTCTTCTGTATAGTCAGTTTATTCTTCGTGTAGGTTTGTTTAAAATAAATAAATATATATACACACACACACACACACACACACATATACATATACATATACACACACACACCTCTACCCCGATAGAATGCGACCCGATATGTCACGAATTCGGATATAACGCAGTAAAGCAGCGGGGAGCCCCGGGCCCTTTAAAGTGCCACCCGAGCCCCGCTGCTTTACCGCGTTATATCCGAATTCATGTGGAGCCCCGGGCCCTTTAAATCCCACCCGAGCCCGCTGCCAGAGTTCTGGCGGTGATTTAAAGGGACCGGGGCTCCATACAGCAGCTGGAGCCCCAGGCCCTTTAAATCCCCGCCGGCGCTCTGGCAGCCGGGCTCCGGCGGTGAATTAAAGGGCCCGGGGCTCCCCGCAGTGGCTGGAGCACCGGGCCCTTTAAGTCACCGCCCAAGCCTGGCTGGGGAAGCCGGTCCAGTCTGGCACGGCGTACCGGACCGAACCGGATATAACGCGGTCTCACCTATAAGGCAGTGAGACTTTTTTTGGCTCCCGAGGACCGCATTATATCGGGGTAGAGGTGTATTACTGTACATCCCCAGTTATTGGTAGACACTTGGGCAGATATACTACCTGAAACTACTCTTACCCTGGTTTTGGTTTTTGCCTGGATTTTCAGTCGTTGCTGTTCCCATAAGTGCACTCTTTCATTCTCAATTGAAGCACTGGTGTCTTCAGATGAAATGGTATGCACTATTCAGTAACCAGGACTTCAGTCTGCCAACATATATTTCTGCTTATTCTGAATTCCATATTTTTGTCAAATGCTTTAAAGAATACAGATAAATTCCAAAACTTAAGTGATAGTATTAGAAAACTGATTAACTACCAGGATTTTTTTTTTCTGTGCAGCTGTTCAGCAACATTACATTGCAAACTTTTATATAAATGCTTTGTGGATGCTGTAAGCACCGGAAAATAAATTGAATTAATAAGTTTCCTCCAAATTAGATACATTTGTAGTTACAAACTGGTTTGGAAGACTTTGATGCACTTAATTTCAGGAAGTCAAAACTCTAATTTTTAAGTAGCAGCAAGAATTACTTTAAAGAAATTATTATTTAAAGTCTTATTTATTTATCAAGTACTGTACTTGATTCCATTTAAAAAGAAAAAAGTGCTTTTGCCCACCAGAACAGCCTGCTACATTCATGCTGTTGGATGCCACAGTGGCCTCTGGTGGGCGAAAGGCAGAACTGCAGCACTTCTTGGACAGAATATATTTTCAGGGGGCAGAACAAAATTCTGTGGGACATATGAATTCTGCACATGTGCAGTGGCTCAGAATTCCCCCAGCAGTAAATGTTCACAGAAATATAGACAGAATTTGGCATTAGATTCCCTAACGATTTTGCTGTTTTTTTTTTTCCTCTGAAACTTTAATTTTCCTAATTTAACCAAAAACCCCAAACCCAGATCTCTTGTTGGTTTCCCTTTCCTCCCATGTACCTCCCCGCCCACCGCCCCCCGTACACATACACATTTAGAATGTACTGGGGGAAAGTCTGCAGAGGTTTCAGATTGTGCCCAGAACAGGAAGAAATATGGAGATTTAAAAATAAATCCATCTTAAATTACTTATTTTGATATTACTGTGAACTATGTGATAGTGAAATCTCATTGGTTGTGAAATCCATTGTAGGTAACAGAATATATAGGGATAGAAAATGAACTTGTGATGGAGTTGTGTGCCTCAATTGAGTTTGCATCTAAAAAGGCTAACAGTAATGCCAGATTTCAGAGTAGCAGCCGTGTTAGTCTGTATCCACAAAAAGAACAGGAGTATTTGTGGCACCTTAGAGACTAACAAATTTATTTGTTAGTCTCTAAGGTGCCACAAGTACTCCTGTTCTTTTTAGTAATGCCACAGTTATGATCTTAACCACATTATAGACAAATGGGGGATGATGAAGCTTAATTATTCAGGACCGTGAACTTTTGTATTTATGGAACTGCAGAAGGAATAAGATTAGCCAGACAGAATGGAATTGGCAAAAACTTAAAATGTGGGATTTGTTTAGTTCTTGAAACAGCATCCCCCAGTTATCTGCTGCTGTTTGTCTGGGCCACCAGACCAGATCTGATTCCATTCTGTTCTCCTTGTTACATCTCCAGTTTTCTCCAGACCCAGGATAGTGGAACTATAAACAAGGTGATAGTACATGTACATAATTTCAGATCTGGAATCTGAACTTTGCCATTTCAGTCATCATACAGTAGTATCCCAGTCTCTGGTCTTTATAATGAAAATTCTGCTATCATGTATCTTTTTGCCTTATGCTATTTGACATTTTTATCAATGATCTGGGATAAAACATAAAATCATCACTGATGAAGTTTTCAGATGACACAAAGATTGCGGGAGTGATAAATAAAAATAATGGAAAGAAAAGGTCACTGATACAGAGTGATCTGGATCACTTGGTAAATTAGGTCGAAGCAAACAATATGTGCTTCAATATGGCTAAATACCAAGTCATTCATATATATATATATATATATATATATTATACTGTATATATATATATATATACTGTAACTCTAACACTCTCTCTCTCTCTCTCTAGATATATATAGCTATAGAGTTAGTTACAGGATGGGGGTCTTCTGGGAAACAATAAATCTGAAAAGGGCTCGGGGATCATAGTGAATAATCAGCTGAACATGAGCTCTGGGTGCAATACTGTGGCCAAAAGGGCTAATTTAATCCTGGGAATATTGAGTAGAAGTAGGGAGACTATATTACCTCTATATTTGGGAATGGTGCGCTCACTGCTGGAATACTGTATCCAGTTCTGTTGTTAACAATTCGAGAATAGGGGTGTCAATTAATCGCAGTTAACTCACGTGATTAACTCAAAAAAAAATGGCGATTTAAAAGATTAATCGCGATTAATTGCACTGTTAAACAATAATACCAATTGAAATTTATTAAATATTTTTGGATGTTTTTCTACATTTTCAAATATATTGATTTATATTACAACACAGAATACAAAGTGTACAGTGCTCACTTTATAATATTTTTATTACAAATATTTGCACTGTAAAAATGATCAACAAAAGAAATAGTATTTTTCAATTCATCTCATGCAAGTACTGTAGTGCAATCTCTTTATCATGAAAGTGCAATTTATGTAACAAAAAAAATACATTTATAACTGCACTCAAAAACAAAACAATGTAAAACTTTAGAGCCTAGAAGTCCAATCAGTCCTACTTCTTGTTCAGCCAACCACTAAGAGAAACAAGTTTGTTTACGTTCGCATGGCACTGTTGTAGCTGGCGTCGCAAGATATTTACGTGCCTGATGCGCTAAAGATTCATACGCCTCTTCATGCTTCGGCCATCATTCCAGAGGACATGCTTCCATGCTGATGACGCTTGTTTTAAAAAAAAGTGTTAATTAAATTTGTGAGTGAACTCCTTGGGGGAGAATTGTACATCTCCTGCTCTGTTTTACACGCATTCTGCCATATATTTCATGTTCTAGTAGTCTCTGATGATGACCCAACACATGTTGTCCGTTTTAAGAACACTTTCACTGCAGATCTGACAAAATGTAAAGAAGATACCAATGTGAATTTTCTAAAGATAGCTACAGGACTCGACACCAGGTTTAAGAATCTGAAGTGCCTTCCAAAATCTGAGAGGGGCGAGATGTGGAGCATGCTTTCAGAAGCCTTAAAGGAGCAACACTCTGATGCAGAAACTGCAGAACCCAAACCACCAAAAAATAAAATCAACCTTCTGCTGGTGGCATCTGACTTAAATGATGAAAATGAACATGTGTTGGTCTGCACTGCTTTGGATCGTTATCGAGCAGAACCCATCATCAGCATGGACACGTGTCCTCTGGAATGGTGGTTAAGCATAAAGGGACATATGAATCTTTAGCACATCTGGCATGTAAATAACTTGCGACACAGCTACAACAGTGCCATGCAAACAACTGTTCTCACTTTCAGGTGACACTGTAAACAAGAAGCAGGAGCATTATTTTCTGCAAATGTAAACAAACTTGTTTGAGCGATTGGCTGAACAAGAAGTAAGACTGATTGGACTTATAGGCTCTAAAGTTGTACGTTGTTTTATTTTTGAATGCAGGTTCTTTCATACATAATTCTACATTGCAAGTTCAACTTTCATGATAAAGAGATTGCACTACAGTACGTGTATTAGGTGAATTGAAAAATACTATTTCTTTTTTACAGTGCAAATATTTGTTGTTCAAAATAAATATAAAGTGTGCACTGTACACTTTGTATTCTGTGTTGTAATTGCAACTAATATAGTTGAAAATGTATTTAAATAAATAGTATTCTATTCAAGAAAAAAGTTGAGTAATTGGAGGAGGGTTCAGAGAACAGCCATAAGAACAATTAAAGGATTGGAAAGTATATCTTATAGTGATAAGCTAAATATATTGAGCTCTTTGAGTCTAACAAAGAGACGGTTAAGGGGTGACTTGATTAGTCTATTAGTATCTAGGTAGGGAACAAATATTTGATTGTGGGGTCTTCAGTCTAGCAGAGAAAGGTACAACATGATCCAATGGCTGGAAGTTGAAGCTAGACAAATTCAGACTGGAAATAATGCACAAATTTTTAATGATGAGAATAATTATCCATTGCAATAATTCACCAAGGGTTTTGGTGGATTCTCCCTCACTGGAAATTTTAAAATCAAGAATGTATGTTTTCAGAAAGAGATGCCCTAGTTCAAACAGGAATTAATTCAGGGAAGTCCTATAGCCTGTGTTTATACAGGCGGTCAAACTAGATGATCACAATGGTCCCTTGTGGCCTTATGATCTATAAATCTTTTTACTCAATTACTTGATATGTCAAAATATTTGTCTAGTTTATGGGACACATTAATCTTTTTGTTATAAGTTGTATTGTGGTGCTGCCCAAAATGTGCTAGGTGCTGTACATCAATAGGAATACATATGCTCTGCCACTAAGCGTTTACAATTTAATAATATATACCATTTAATAATATATGAGAACTTGCTTGTTTGCCTTGGTATCCAGTAGCACTAACCTTCCAACACATTGTCTCTTTCCAGGCTTTGCATGATCGAAAATTTCCTGTTCCAAAACCATTTGACTACAATAGACATGCAGTAGTTATGGAACTTATTAGTGGTTACCCTCTGTAAGTATTAATTGAAACACGAACTCCCATTTAAGACTAAATTGAATACAGTAACTATGATTTTGGAAGTCTTAATTGAGGTACTTGCTCAGAGGCACTCTGATTCAGTAGTGTAGGTAAAAATGATAGCTGAATATTTATGCATAAGACAATGACTGTGCTTTTTTAGTCAGATAGGAGCTAACAGTGGCCCACCATTCTCCATGGAGTCAATTGATACTCTGTAGCCCAGCCTGACTATAGTAACAGAGCATCCTTTGAATCCAAGTTAGTTGGGAGGGGAATTCCAGTTATGCTCCCCTCCTTTCTTCCTTCCCCATACAAAGAAATGTACTGTTCCTTTATCCAGTAAAAAGGAATTAAAGCAGATTGGTAACATGTTTTAAAATCTCAGACGGTGGTCGAACAGTGTTGGCAAGTATCACAAGTAATGCCACTACCCATATGAAGAGATTCAGAAGTACAAAATTTTATACAAAGCAAGAAGTATTTCTCATCATCCAGCTTTTTTAATGATTGCAGCTTTAAGTATTTTAGTAAGTCCTACTGAAACTGCGTGTCAATTTGATATTGGACACTATAGAATGGCTAACAACCATGAAGTCGCTTTAGGGTCATTTCTTCTTGTTTTAGCAGTTACACCTGATGAGATTTTTATGCAGTTCACCAAAGACTGCAACAGGGCAGCTTACTCTCTGTGACAACTGCACTCTCTGAAAAGTGTTGTTCATGTTACTGTATGGTCTTTCCTTGGCTTCAGTTCATGCTCCCTTGTTCTTGTAATTGACTCTTAAGTTACTACTCACCACTTTCAAATTCAGAAAGAAATCTTTTCTTTTTTACATACATATTTTTGTGTTACAGCAATCGTGCTGGAGGTAGGTAATCTTCAGTCAGGAGAGGTCATGCTGTGTTTAATTGTTAAGTCATTTTGCATTATCTGACCAAATGATTTTTAAAACATTAAAATATTTTTAAAGTTTACATTTGAAAAGCTGATTTGATTCATTTGCACGACCTTTATACGTATCCTAGTATCTAAAATAAATCAACTGCAGTTTTAGAACAAACCAGGTCACATTCTAACACAGGGGTAGGCAACCTATGGCACGCGTGCCGAAGGCGGCATGCGAGCTGATTTTCAGTGACACTCACACTAACCGGGTCCTGGCCACCAGTCTGGGGGGCTCTGCATTTTAATTTAATTTTTAAATGAAGCTTCTTAAGGTTTTTATAATGTTTATTTACTTTACATACAACAATAGTTTAGTTATATATTATAGACTTATAGAAAGCGACCTTCTAAAAACATTAAAATGTATTATTGGCATGCAAAACCTTAAATTAGAGTGAATAAATGAAGACTCGGCACATCACTTCTGAAAGGTTGCCAACCCCTGTTCTAACATAAGGTAGGCATCTGAAGTGAGCTGTTTAATCAAAAAGGAATCAAAATCAAAATTTAAATTAATTGAACACTAATGAAAAGAAAATTCCTTTCAAATTTTCAGCACTCCCCTCTCTCCCCATTTATGAAGTGAATTTAGTGCAGTGAAAGGTGCTACAGATGGAAGTTTTATCTTTAATTCCACAACAGGTAATGCATGACGTCAACACTACAAGCTTCACCACTCTTCTCCATCATTATTTTACAGTTCTGCTATGGAGAAAATACTATAAGGGATGAAAAAAAAATAGCTTATTTTCCATACTCCGTTATTCTTAGATCTCATAAGAAGTCAGCCAAACAAGAGTGCCAAATGTGAAGACGGGTGGGGTTTATTTTGCAATGGAGTTGTGTTTTTTGCTTTAACTTTTCATTTTCTTATACCCTTAATAGTTTAGAATTTTTTCTTAATGTTTTTAGGTGCCAAGTGCATCAAATAGAAGATCCTGCATCTGTGTATAGTGAGTTAATGGAACTAATTGTAAAACTTGCCAACCATGGTTTGATTCATGGAGATTTCAATGAATTCAATCTCTTATTGGACAGCGAGGACCAGGTTACCATGATTGATTTCCCACAGATGGTGTCAACATCTCATCCAAATGCTGAATGGTATATATTCAGTCTTACAGCATTTTCAAAATCAGTTTGGCCATTTGAAATTATTGTAATTTATTAGCACTGATTATTCATTCTTCTGTATCCGCTCTTAACTGTCTTCTAGCAATGTCATCTTGTACAACTAAAAGTGCCACAAAAATATACTCCGTTTTATTTATCCACAGACATAAATGTCAAAATTTAGAATGGACACATGATTGGTTCTTGCAGACGTTCTCAGGAAGCCAGGTCAAACTTCAATTGATACTGTGTGGTTCATTTTTGTGTCTTTGAGTTTTCTGTTTTCAGCTATGTGGTAGCTTAATCACTGTTTAGGAAAGTGGAAAAAAAAGACAACAGGGATTTCCTTTCCAGAACAAATCTGGCTAATAGAAAATGAAGTTTGACAAAGCTGGAAGAATACCTCATTTTCTAAAATTCAGAAAAAATATAAGATGTGCTTATGTGGAAGGATTAATACACTGAAGCTATGGTGTGACAGATATGAAGTAGAACTTGAGATGTTTAGAAGCGTACCAAAATGCTTGTAGCTCTCTTAACTTTAATTCTGTGCAAAACAATTCTTTATTTTTCCAGGTATTTTGACAGAGATGTTAAATGCATTAGAGACTTTTTTAAGAAGCGTTTCAGCTATGAAAGTGAACTTTTCCCAACCTTCCAGGATATCAGGTGAGAAATGTAACTTGATTAGGGGTCTTATATTGATCAATAAAGATGACAGAGTGCTCTCTGTACAAGTTTTATATTATGAGAACACTGGCCAAAATGTTCACAACTGGTTTTCAGTTGTATGCTGTTTAATTAATGACCTCCATGAAGTCTTTTGCTGGAGAACTGGGGGGACAGCCTTGCATCTCTTTTCTTTTTCCTTTTCATTTTAATATAGGATTTTCTTTATTCTTAATATCAGAAATGTCGATGCTCAGTCTTACCAAAATCATTATAGGTGACATCCTGAAACTTCACCCCCATTTTACATTTTACTACCATCAGGAAACCGTAATGCCTGTGTTCTTGTAGTTGGAAGAGGACTCTTCCAAGACCTGATCCAAATGGTGCTCTAGGACACATCACTAAGGCCAGGTCTACACTACCGCGGTAGTTCGACGGCTGGCAATCGAAGTTCCGGGTTCGATTTATCGCGTCTGGTCTGGACGCGATAAATCGATCCCGGAAGCGCTCGCCGTCGACTGCGGTACTCCAGCTCGGCGAGAGGAGTACCGCGGAGTCGACGGGGAGCCTGCCTGCCGCGTGTGGACCGCGTCTGAACCGCGGTAAGTTCGAACTAAGGAATGTCGACTTCAGCTATGTTATTCACGTAGCTGAAGTTGCGTACCTTAGTTCGAATTTGGGGGTTAGTGTAGACCAGGCCTAAGAGATGCCACAATAATACAGAACAGTATTTTTCTCACCCCTCAACCCAATTATTGCACTTGTGGGGCATTCCTTTATGTGAATTCATTTGGAGTGGAGGTTTTTCAAGAAAGTTAGTAAATCTAGAAAGAACAAATTTTTCAGGCCTCAGATAATGAAAATCACTGAAATATAGTTCTATTTTGAAAAACAACTGTATAAAAATGACACCTGTTATTCAACAGATCAGCTCATTGCTTATACTCTGTCATATCTGTTTACTTCAAAGTACATTTTTATTCCAGTTAGAACAACACTGCTATGAGAGAGTGAGCTGTTGGTCTCTGTACTGCTGATGATGGGCAAGGCAGAGTTGTTTTCTAAGTTCCAAAGTTTTCAGATGGAAATTTGCTTTTTCAAATTTCATGTCCTTTTTTGAAAGACAAAACAAAACCCTTGTGAGTACATTTGATCTAGGCGATATTGAAATAATAAACCCTACCAGGTTCTTTTCAGTCCCTTTTCAGAAGGGAACCACGTTTTAACCAAAACATGCAAAATATATAACTTTTGATAATCTAGAAGCACTAATTCTGCACTTATGTAATGTAGTGTAATACACTTAAGTCAATGTTAAATTATAATTACACTTCAGCAGAAGTGTACGGACATTGTTCAGTCATATAGCTGTAAATGATGAAATTGTCATCTGAGCATGAGGTAACTTCTTATACAAATGACATTGTACTTTTATCGGCCATATTCTGTCACTTGTTATCATATTAAGTTCAATGAGACTGTCTTATGTAAGGTTCTACTCAGCATGTGTAAGGGTAGCAGAATTATATACCTTTGATAGTCCTTTAACACTGGCAGTTTAATGATAGTGCACTTTGGTAGTCATTGCTTTTTTTTAAAAAAAAAAAATTACTAAATTGATTTAATATGTTGAGGGGAAACTATTTATGCTTTAATCTTCTTATCTTCTCCAGGAGAGAGTGCTCTCTTGACGTAGAGATTGCAGCCAGTGGCTACACAAAAGAAATGCAGGAGGATGATGAACTGCTTTACCCAGCTGGTCCTGATGAGGAGGATTATAAAACAGTTTTTACACCACTTGTAGACGATGTTGATGGGAAAGTAAATTTGTATACCACAGAAGAAAACAAAATAAATTTCACAGATGAATTGGAAGATGACACTGAAATCAAATCCTCTAAAGTTTTGGTGAATAGCAGTAAAGAAGTTGATATAGCTGACAGTAGTAAAAAGGCAGAAAGTTTAGATATGACTGAGTTCAGCCATGCTCTAGAAAAAGTTGAAGGGCAAATTATTGCAGGGAAAGCCAGTAATAATGCAGAGAGTTCTGCAATTGATTTTTCTGAGGATGAAAGGAGAACTGAAAATACCACCAAAATTGAAGATCATATAGGTCAAGGAGAAGACCCTGCTGACAAAGAGTATGAAGATGAATGCCCTGATCTGGTTGACTTGTCAACATTAAACAGAGAATTCAGGCCTTTCAGGTATAGATTCATATTGACTGTTTTGGAAGGCTCCCATTTATTTTTTTCTTCTTTTCAATAAATGAACCTCTTTCAAGTAGTTCAGCATGCACTGCTGTTCAGCCACCCCTGCTTAAATTGAAAATATATTTCTAATCTTAGAGTGAACATATGCTACTTTCCTTTTGACCAGATGCTAGGTAACCTATTGATTAGTATTACGTTTATATGTTTTCTAGTGTGACAGATCAGTCGTCTTGCTCCAGAGTACAAAATGTAATAACTAGACTTGGGTGTCTGAGTTTAGTTCCACTTACCTTCTATAGCTAGTCTACACTTTTCTATTGAATAAATATTTAAACTGTTTATACCAATGAAAAAGGGTTTCGTGTTGTTAAAATACTACTCCACAATTATTTTTATGGTGCAGTTTGTAATTGAAACACTGTTTCTTGAAGTGAAATTATTCTTGTTAGCTGAGGAGCACAAACCCTCTGAGATCCAATCATAATAACTTAGCTTTTTGTTATTCTGGCTATCAGTTCCTTGCCTGTCCTGTTTAGAGATCATAATTACCTCTATTCTAGCCCCTTGATGCATGAGCTCTGTACCACCAAAAAGAGCTGGGCGGACAGGTGCGTGTAATAGAATGAGTACATCAAGCAGTAGCCCCATTTTCTCTCCACAGCCCACCCAGTCCGTTTTGTATTAAATGATTTGTTGTCTGGACAGCATGGCATAGACATCAGGAAAACCTAATATTTAACTTATGTAATGTGCATTACTAGCGGGGGAATTAGAAACATAGATATTGCATATGTCACTTTTTAAGTTAGGAAATGTTGCCATCATGGTTTGTTAGGGTTTTTCTTTGGCATGTAGGGAATGAAAGTAGTGTTGTGGTGAAAACATCCTTCTGCTACATGTCATATTGGTTTACTTTGCTGACAGACAAGTTTTTAGTACTGTTGGCATTGCTAAGCAATACAGTGATACAAGAAGCAAGCCTGCTTGGTTTTGGTTTTTATTTGGCTTGTTTATTTTTTACATGTAAACTAAGCAAATTTGAAATGGAGATCATTGACTGAGCATAAATATAAAATATCACTGTCACTTTTAGTTTTTTAGAACAACATTTCTGGCATTTAATATGTTCTTGGTCATTGTATCGTGTTACAAATCAGATCTGAAAATCTTTAGCGGTTATAAAAGACCCATCACATTGAAGTCAAGTTAATATTGCAAAATGTAAATTTTCCTTGTTATGCAAATATTAAATTGTGTTGGAAATTTTTAGACTGTATCAGTAAAACTTACTATTAGAATATGGTGGATTGTAGCCAAAGGATATTTGTCTTGTCTTTTTGCTAGATGAAATAAAAATCCATTTTATATATTGTAGAGACGAAGAAAGTATGATTCACATCAATGAACACAGAACGAGAACCTTAAGTACCACCTCCGCTGGCAGTTTGGGGAGCTGTTCAACAATTCCTCAGGTAACTAATGTATACATGCTTTCTAGTTTACCTCTGTAGATTTTTAAAATTGTAAGATGTCAATGTTTTGTTATTAAAACTGTCTTCCAACTGTAACTTGTGGGTCAGTCCAAATTAGTGTTATCGGATTCTGGTGTCTTCTGTGATTCCATGATCATGGAATTGTGTTCCAGAATCTAAGTTTTTATGTTTTTTTGTTTTTTTGTTGTTGTTTTTTTTTAAACAAACCAAATGTGGACATATTGGTGAAGATAACCTTAAAATTTTAAAATAAAGGTAAACCAAAGCAATTGTCTTCAGAAACTTCAGAAAGCCTGAAACCTTAGCTCCAAGGTGTGTGAACTGTTTCATATTTCCTTGAGTGGTGTTAACTCTGCAATTGAAAGACAATGATATAAATGTTAACACTGTTATGTATTTCACTGTTCATCACTTTAGCAGAAGCATCCAGTTAAAGGTTTATCCTATAATCCCAAATTTTCTTTGATGCTTCCCCAGATATCAAGAGCTACAGCTGTATCCTATCCCACTGCTCAAACCTCTAGCTCCCCTGACAACTTCTGCATTATGTATTGTCAGTACAAAAATCTGCAGTATGTTGAAAGCCAAAAATGTGGCACAGCCTTAAATATATTAAATTTTGTGTGTGGAAAAATATAGGGGATACTAGAATGGTTGCATTATTCATTTTCCTATTTAATTCAGTAAAATGTTCAATTTTTACAATTTAAATAAAATTGTCCAGACTTTCCTTCTGCTGCACCTTAATACTGCATAGTTTAGGGTCTTTGCCACAGAATAGAAGTCCAATTTGCGGTGGAGTACACAGGGCCCTGAGTATTTTATCCTCCTGATTGTAGAGGGAAGCAGAAAATCCAGAACAATTTTGAGACGTTGCAAAACATGGTTGATGTAACTTTAACCATATCTGCTATTTAAAGAGGAATTGTGCTCTTCAGAGGCTTTTTTTTTTTTTGCCTCTAGCAACCTTGTGATCTAAGGAGAAAGCATGATGTTCTTGTAGGCTTGTTTCTTCTATCATCATACATTTTTCAGCAGAGAGAAATTTTAGATTGTGTACGTTCACTTGTGCCAGACAACAAACTTACAGGCTTCCTTATTTGTATATGATTTCTTTTATGTTGTCTTGGCAGCATACTCCTAAATTTGCAGTCTCAGCCAGTGGAGATCAAGAGCATCAAAGATGGTGTGTTCACTCTCTGGGAAGAAGGTTGCCACTCATTCCCAGTCCCAGCAGGCTTTTCTATAGTTTATGTATGAAATGGCATTGCCTGCACCCTGTGTACTTTCTAATTCCCCTTTTAAACTTTTGAATTTGAAGTGTGACATGTACCTGGAACGAATAATGGCTCTTTCCTGGGATGTCCAGGGGAAGAAGGAGAAAACAGGGCTGGTAATACCATTTTAAGTAATCATGTTAGCCCTTCTTCCCCCACCCAAAATGGTAATGATTAGATCTGCAACACTTCCCAAAGATTTCTTTGCCACCAGGCTGTGCTCCTCTTTGGTTGCAGCTGCCAGTTAGATGTCCAACAACTTAAGTTCAACTCCAGCATATGATACTCCTGGGGGAATTCTGCGCCAAAAATTAAAAATTCTGCACACAATATTTGAAAATTCTGCACAAGTCTGCTTATTTGTTTTGTCAAAATAACACAATATAATCATGCCAGTTTCAATTATTTTGGTACTTTATTGCAAAATATCTGTCAGTGAGTATGTCTGTAACAATACAGACCAAAAAAAAAAAAAGATTGTGGGTGTGGTTTTTTTGTTTGTTTTTTGACTAATAGATTCCTTACTAGGCATATTAATGTAGAACTTTGAGTAATTCATTTAAATTACAATACAGAACTGGATTTCCTGCCCCTGTCAGAAGTAGTGCAAAGGCTTGGGGGAGTCGGAGTAACGAAGGAGCTAAGGGGGGAGGGAATGAGTGAACCTGCAGGTGGATGGGAAAGGTTTTTTTGGGGGGAAGGGCGGGGGGTTGTTGGAGAGTGGGGTCAGACAGGATCTGCATGGGAGAGACTTCCCAAAGTCTCTCCCATTCAGTCAAGCACATCTGCCCCTGTCCCCACACTCCCCATCCCCATGGGTCTCTGCAGCCCCCATCCCCAAGCTCAACGTTGTCACCCCACTAGCTCCTGAGTCCATGCCTCAGTCTGTCCCCGCCACTGGCCATTATGAACCCCGGTCTGTGGACCACCCTCCCCCGTCCCTTGCCCCCCTCCCCAACAGCCCTGTGTGCTCCACTCTGTCCAAACCTGGCTCTGCGGGCAGGGTGCTGTGATGAACTTCTACTCCTTGGGTCAATTCTGCAGCACTGGGCATAGAATTTTTTCCCCCACAGAAAATACATTCTGCCCCAGAAGTGCTGTAGTTCTGCCTTTTGCCACCCAGAGGCCATTGTGGCACCAGAACGGGCATCTGCGTTCATGCAGCTGGTGTTCTGGTGCCACAGTGGCCTCTGGCAGGCAAAAGGCAGAACTGCAGCACTTCTTGAGCAAAATGCATTTTATGCGGGAAAATACGAAATTATATGGCACAGAAGAATGCTGCATGTCTGCAGATGCGCAGAATTCCCCCAGGAATAATATGAACTCTTTTACATGTAAGCAACCACAAATGTCTATGTTGGTAGGCCACTATCTAACATACAATCAGTTTGTTCCCTTCTATTGCTTGCCAAACTTAAAAAACAAAAAATGGTTTGGAAAGTAAAGTGAGAAGTACATTTAAAATAAGTCGAGGCAATTTGACCTACCCACCTCCTCTCTTCCTAGAAATTTATTTAGCATCTTTCCCTAAAACTTTGGCATTAAACCACTTCAGTAGTGTAAATTTGACTCTCTCTGAAGAATGAGAGAATTTTTATAGCTGTATTTAATACCTCAACCCCCGCACTCAACTAAAAATAGCTATGCTGGCTCCTTCTGTCATACTTTAAATAAATGCAAGCTCATTTTAGAAAGCTCCCTGAAGGAAAGGATGGCTAATACTCTGTACAAGTTAACATATCTTCTGCTGCACCAAATGAAGAAATAATTTGGTAATTTCTGCTGAACACCTCACTAGTACGATAACCTTTCTATGGGTTAAAATCTGTTCTAGCTGTAGATGCTTTCCTTTGTAAACCAGGTGAGATGGTTTCATTTGCAAATAGGAATAGGAAACAAACTCTGCAGATTATCTCTGCACACTTTTAGTAATGTACCCTTATCCAGACCTAGCATATTTCATGAATCACCATGTCCAGATGATTGTTGCAAAGTATTTTAACAACCAATATATGACTATCATAATTATTTTGGTGGGCTTTTTCATTCTTGATAGATTGTAGTTTGTGTATGAAGGACTTCGCTTGTTTGAGGAACACTAGAATAGTGATTTTTTTTTTTTTTTTTTTGGTCCTATTAACTGATGCTTTTATTTCTATGGAATAGCCTTGCTTTATACAAGAGTGCCTTCAAGTAGTTGTATTATTTCCAGACCATTTGCCTGTTTGTTTATTTGTTTAGTATATTTTATCTATGTATATGAATGATTAATTTTGTATGTTGGCTGTATTTATTGAAGTAATTCTAGCCAAAAAGTATTTTCCAGAACTTAAATGAAAATGTATTCTTAATCCTTTTATATGCATAATAGTTGCCTGGAGTAAGAATTGTCACCTTTTATTGAAATCCTATTGTCAGTGCTAGAAGGAACTTCAGGATTAGAACCAAGTGCTAACAGGCAGCTATGACTCCTGTGATAGTCCAGGAATCCCCTGGCAGAAGGGATGGACTGACAACACTACAGGCACAGTCTTTAAATTCTTAGAAATGAATGCAATCTTGCAGGTAGGATTCCAAAAAGAGGGAGGCACTATTGAATTCAGACAGAAGAAATGATTACAGACTTGAGATTGAAAAACCACTTGGTGGCAGCAGCGACCTTAATATGGTTGTGGCTTTCCAAATAAGCTATATGTCTTCATGGAAGCACATTAGCATTGTGCTTGCAAAAGCAGGAACTCTAATAAATCAACAGGCCCAGATGAGTTGTATCCATGGAATAATAAGAGTGCTCTGTGCAGGTTTTGTAGCTATGTTAAAATAGGCTATATTTATTTATATGTAATTTGTATATCGCATCAGGAATTTATATATAAACAATACAGCATATAGTATGTACACATTTTGAAGAATGTCCAGAAAAGAGATACTAAATTGATCAGCTATAGAAAATCCCAGCTATTTTAGGCTAAAACATTTAATTACTTTGACATGGCATCTTACTGCCCTCTCACAAACTTGACTAAGGATTTATTCAAAATGAGCCACCAGAGGAAAACTGGATTTTGCAAAATTTTAAAATAATAAAGATTTGATCTATTCAGTCCAATGCACTCAACCTAGTCATCCACCCTTAGCATGATTATGATGAAAAAACTGAGATTTACTTGCTCAGGGCAAGTAGGCCAGTATATGCACTTCAGTCTGAGAAAAATTTTTCCCTGGTGGTAGGGTCTGTGAGGGTGGTAGGGTCCCCCATTTCCCATCTGCCTGGATCACTTAAGCATGAATTGTTAGGATCAGGTTTGCATATCCCACGTTACTAACTTCTTGCAATTGCTGCATAATAGGAATTGGTGGACCTTTTGTCATCTTTTCTGGTTTTTGTCAGAGGAGACTGTGGAAGGTTAATATTCAAAGAAGTAGCATCTCAGTAGTATTGGATATGATAGCAGAAATGTATCTGACCAGGTATTTCCATTTACAAACTGCAGCTTCAGTTCTGTTTCATTATGCTTAGTTCAAGAACCAATTCTATAAGAAGCTGGTATTGAGAAGAGGCAGGAGAAGTAGATGTGATGTTACAATTCACTTGTTGGATGTTGGTACTTATAAACCAACAGGAAAAAAAGTTTCCATGGACCTGGGTAGCTCACATCAGTCGTAATTACTCATTTCAACATTGACCTGCAAGAGGAGACTCTCTATTCAGTGGAAAATGTTTGTGATGTCTCTGCATGACAGTAAATAGTTTTCATGTGTAATCCACTTTTTAAAATTTGATGTGCTTTTGCTTCCTTTTTTGTGTTAATGTTGCAAAAGTTCTCCAGTTGTTGTGTGTACATGTTGCCAGAAAAACTCTGTACTATTTTGAACCACAAGGGGGAGAAGTTTACTTTCAAATTTCTCCAAGCTACAAAATGATAAATGGAATTGTTTGCAAAAACAAAATCAAGTGTGAGGAGAAACAATAACTAAAAACAATTTTGTCTCTATTTTTATTTAGAATTTTTTGAAAGTGAACTGCAGTTTTTTCCCCAATATCTTGAAGCTTGATGTGGAATGCCCTAAATAGCCAGGGAAATAAGGGGCACTTAGCATGTAAGGGCTGGGGTGAGAAGGGGGTGTCTTCTGAAGTTCATTTCCTGCACACAAGCTACCCTGGCAAATCACTCTTGTGCTGACTATGAAGAGTTACAAAGGGATCGCACAAAACTGGGTGATGGGCAACAAAATGGCAGATGAAATTCTGTGGTGATGGATGCAAAGTAATGCACATTGGAAAACATAATCCCGACGATACAAAATGATAGCATCTAAATTAGCTGTTACCACTCAAAAAAAAATCTTGGCATCATTGTGGATAGTTTTCTGAAAACACCCACTCAATGTGCATCAGCAATCAAAAAAGCGAACAATGTTAGGAACTATTCAGAATGGATAGTTTCCTGTCTTATTATCTATCATAATGCCATTATATAAATCGATGGTATGCCCATACCTTGAGTCCTGCTTGCAGTTCTGGTCGCCTCATCTAAAAAAAAGTGTATTAAAATTGGAAAAAGTACAGAGACTGTCAACAAAAATGATTGGGGTATGGAACAGCTTCCATATGAAGAGAAATTAAAAAGACTTGCTGTTCAGTGTAGAAAAAAGACTAAGGGGATATGATAGAGGTCTGTAAAATCATGAATGGTGTGGAGAAAGTGAATAAAGAAATGTTATTTACCCCTTTAAATAACACAAGAACCAGAGGTTACCCATTGAAATTAATAGCAGGTTTAAAACAAATAAAAGGAAGTACTTCTTCACACAACACACAGTCAACCTGTGGGACTTGTTTCCATGGAACATTGTGAAGGCCAAAAGTATAACTGTGGTAAAAAAATTAGATGAGTTCATGGAGGATAGGTCCATCAATGGCTATTTAGATGGTATGGGATGCAACCCTGGGTGTCCCTTAACCTCTGACTGCCAGAAGGTGGGACTACATGACAGGGGATGGATCCACTCAATAAATTACCCTTGTCTGTTCATTCCCTCTGAAGTATCTGGCACCAGCCGCTGTCAAGACAGGATGCTGGGCTAGGTGGACCAACTAATTTTGCGTTTCAGTGCTGAGGGTAGAAAGTATGAGAGGATTTTTTTTATTTTTCATGCTTTGTTCCCCCCCCCCCCCCCCCATCATGTGTGTTGAGCTTCTTTGTAGAAGAGCCTTTGCATTCTTTTATATAATGCTGAGGTTGAAAAAAAGTTAGCCTTCAACTGAGGGCTGTTTTCGGTTTATAAAATAATTGGTTAAATGAAATGAAAATGCAATTTTTGGATTGAACTGGAGGCTGTAGAGGCTGTTTTTTCTCTCTCTCTCAACCCACAATGCGGTCTCACTCTTGAACCTTAATTGCTCTCTTATAGTGTCATAAAGGCCCTAAATTAAGAAATGCAAAAACTAAAGTTACAGTAACAACACTAACTCAGCTACATTTTACACTCTGCATTTTATGGAGTATATTTTACAATAAAAATAGTAATTTATTTAGTTACACATTTAACAGGAACAGAACATACCACATATGCAACGCAATCAGGTTGATGGTGTTTTTGGGACCTCAACTTCTGTACTTCTTGAGTTGCTGTGGGGGTTTTGTTTTGAGGTTAGTCTACACGAGAAGCGCTACATTGGCACAGCTGCGGCACATCTGGTGAAGAGGCTGTGTGTTGGCGGGAGAGTATCTCCCACTGACATAGCACTAGTGTGGACAGCGCTTAGGTCACTGTAACTTGTGTCACTCCCGGGTGGCTTTTTCACCCCAGTGAGTGACGTAAGTTATATCAACATAAGGGGTAGTATAGACCTGCCCTTTGTTTTTTGTTTTCAACTGGTCAGTCTTTTAGCCCTAAGCCTAGGTACATGGTTTATCCTTAGTTCATGCCTGCCTTTCACTGAAGTTTAGGCTAATTTGGGAGGTGGTTTTGGTTTTATGAAAGATTTTGTTGTTTTGTTTCGATGAGATGTATGAAGCTTGCCTCCTGCAAGTTATCCCAACAGAAGCAGCCAATTTGTTTTTTGTCAAATTGGGTAAGGAGAAAGATGCATTTTGATGTGTCAAAGGAGAAGAGGCTGCAATAGACTGCTAAAATCTCTGTTGATTACTTGCTCAGGCATGATTTTTCAAATATTGCAACTTCTTTAACATCAATTAACTGTATTGGTCCCCTCAATGAGATTTAGGTCCCTTTCTAGTTAGTTCATTCTGAGGAATTAAGTGAAATGAGTTAGTTGAATTGTGCATTTTCTCTACTACAGAGCAATCGGCAGCCAAAATCTACTAAGCTGTGGTTTGATTTTTGTGATGTGTAGCTTTTGCCATCATGATGGCAAGTAGGACCTAGCATGAATAAATAATTGTGGATGGTATGTATGAAAGCACTAGAAAACTACTCCCTGTTTAGGTAAATGGCAGTTACTGTTGCTGTTCAAGTGACCATCTGTGGTTTAGGCTGTGCAAGACACAAAAGAAGACATAGTCCCTGCCCTGTGGATCTTTGTAAGAGCGTATACCCTAAACTATCAGGGTTGGAAGGGACCTCAGGAGGTCATCTAGTCCACCCCCCTGCTCAACGCATGACCAATCCTCAACTATATCCCAAATGACCCCCTCAAGGATTGAACTCACAACCCTGGGTTTAGCAGGCCATTGCTCAAACCACTGAGCTATCCCTCCCCCCCATACTATGTTAGGTATCTTGCCTCTTTGCAGAGGAACAACTAAAGGAAGAATTTTAAATCACTTCTGCAAACAGTACTTTTTCAAAAAAAAAATAAGGGTGCCAGAAAATATAGCCACAAGCCAAATAACAAGTACCAAGGACTTACAATATCCACAAGGTAACTTTTTTCATTTAAAAAGGCACAAAGTCTCCAGGCACCAAACTTCACCATTTTTTTTTTATATCTGTGCATAAAGCACTTTCGGATGGGAAAGCACTGTGTAAATATAAACTAGTATGTCCTAAAATGTTATATGTCATACAAACAATACTGATGCATGTGGTTTAATTATTTTTAGGAACTGGTGAAACAGAAGATAAAACGTCAACTGACTAAACAGCAGAAAGCTGCTCTGAGACGACGGTTACAGAAAGGAGAGGCAAATGTTTATACCAAACAGCGTCGAGAAAATATGTTCAATATTAAGTCAAGTTTGGATGCTGCTAGTTTCTGGGGCTAATGCATTATAACTTCCAACGGAGTATCAGTATTTTTATCCATGATGCATAGATTACATACTTGCTTTTTTTGGAAATTGGAATGTTTATATCTATAGTCAATAAATTTCATTCTTGCTATTGTAACCTTGTCTTTTTGTTTTGTAGTTTGAAACTGTAAAACCTATGATTGTACCTAATTTTTAAATTAGGGACTCAGTTAAGATAATTAAACTGGAATAATGACCTACAGTATCTCTTGTAGGCATTTTAGTGTGGATGTTTAGTCTGAAAATTGTCCATGAAGTATTTCTTCTTAAAACATGTTTGCAATGACAAGAAATTGACAACCAAAATTATTCAACACGTCCCCAATATGCTACCCATCTGATTTATAAGCAGAGGTCTTTGAAGAATCTGTTTTCAGGTGCACATGATACAGTCAGAAACAAAGTAGTTTACACCCTTAACAAGAATTTGGGTTTTGTACCTGTACAAAGATTAATAAGCCATAAATTAATAAGAGAGCTTTGCATCTAGCAACTCCCATTTATTTTACTCTCACTCCAAGGCGTCTTATATAAATCTTGCCCGGAAAGACAAGTAATAAAAATGATGTTGCATAGGTCTGGCAGGCACTCAGACTCTGAATTTGCCTGTTCAGTTGCCAATAAATATAGCTCTTGAACATCTAGTAATTTACCAGAAAGCCGGTTGCAAATGATTCTGGAAACTATATATCAAAGAACATTACCATAACTTTCAGCACCTAATGTGCTCATGCATTTTGAAAACCTTGTGCAAACATAAACATCTTCATCCTTTAAGCCAGTGGTTCTCAACCAGGGACTTGGGGGGCCCCCTGGGACTCCAAGAGCAGGCTTCAGGGACTCTGCCCACCAGGGCCAGCATTAGACTTGCTAGGGCCTAGGGCCCTGAGCCCCACCACCTGGGGCTGACACTAAAGCCTGAGCAATTTAGCTTTGAGGGGCCCACTGTGGTGTGGGCCCCGCAGGCAACTGCACTGTTTGCTACCTCCTAACCCTGGCACTGGCTTTTATATGCAGAAAAACAGTTGTGGCACAGATGGGCTGTGGAGTTTTTTGGGGGGCTCAGAGAAAAAGGTTGAGAACCCCTACTTTAAGCAAGCCTAATGTCTAGGCAAATATAAAACATTAGGTGTTTTTTTTTTTTTTTATGTCTTTGATTTATTTATGGGGGAAGCCCTTAAGAGAACACTAGTTTCTGTGGGAAAATCAGAAAGGTTAGCCTGAAAATTCAAATATAAGTTTGCACTTTAAAATAAAACTAGAAAGAGTAGAAATACATTCACCCAAACAACCTTAACTCTTCTCACATTTTCCTTCAACCTTGCATCCCCACCACACCTTGTGTGTAAGATGGAGACCTTACAAAGGAGAATTTGATATGAATTTGAAATTTACAGTCTGTGCAGGGCTGGCCTTACCATGAGGCGAACTGAGGTGGCCACCTCAGGTGCCAGACTGTGCGCTACTAGGACCCAGAGTGTAGGAAATGGTGTCTGCTGCTGATGCATATGTATTCTCTCTGCTCTAGATGCACAGAGATGGTGGAGTGCTGTGCTGGAGGAAGGAGGTCACAAGAAACATAACAGGCAGGCAGGAGAAAAGGTGAGAGGGAATAACAGAAAGCAGCAGGAGCTGCAGGGAGAGGGAGGAGCCTATTATGTATCTCTCTAGCACCCCCAGGAGCCTGGACTGATTAACACCAGCTTCTCAGGGAGCTTCCTGTTTCCTGCTGCTTCCCTGAACCTACTTGAGGAGAACAGGCAGTCAACTGAAGTAGTAGGAGGCAGTTAGGCCCTTAAGACGCTGATATCTTCCCTCACTCAGGCCCTGCTACCAGCCTGCTTATTTGTCCCCTTCAATTGAGTGTTGAGAGCCACTATAGCTGGTACAGAACAGCAGTCATGAGTGAAAGAAGAAAACGCCCCTCTGGGGCAGCATTCAGAAAAAGAAAGCAAGCAAAGGAAGCTTTTTTATCTAAGCAGGAAGGAGCTCTCCTGAGATACATAGACACAAATGTTTACAGTGAGCCTTCCGGCCCCAGTGAGGATGTGAGTGCTGAGGAGATGCCTGATCTTCCAGTTAGTCAGAGGGCAGGTGACCTGGCAGCTACTGCAGCATCCATATCTCCATCTCAAATGGATGTAACCATGCACATTCCTGAAGAAAAGTGTTGATCAAAGAAGAATGTGGTGGAGGCGCAAGAAACAGCTGCTGCTGCTGAGTTTAGTTTCTTAAATCTAGATGGTCCAGGACTGTGAACCCACTTGAGCAGTACTCTGAGGGACTTCCTTGTACTGCATGGGCCACAGTAAGTGAAAAACTTCATGTTCCCCAAAGGCAATGAAAATAGAAGTTTCCATCCAACACATTACTGACGTGAAATCCCCAATGGACACAAAGTGGAGAGGCCATGGCTTATGTATTCAAAAACCCAGAATGCTGTATACTGTTTTTGTTGCAAACTCTTCCAGTCTTATGTTCCAGCCACATTGGGTTCTATAGGAACACAGGACTGGAAAAATCTGGCTAGAAATCTGGCATGCCGTGAGAAGGCAGCAAATCACCAGAGCATTCCATAGGTGGAAAGAGCTTGATATGAGATTAAGGTTAAAGGCCACCATAGATAATCAGCATCAAGAGAAGATTGCATCAGAGTCTCTTTACTGGCCAAATGTTCTGAAAAAGCTCGTTGCCATTGTGAGAATGCTTGCTACCCAAAACCTGACACTTCCGATCAGCTGTATGTGCCAAACAATGGAAACTTCCTTAAAATTGTGGAGCTGATGACTGAGTTTGATGCCGTACTCCAGGAGCATCTAAGAAGAGTCACCACCCAAGAAATGTACACACACCACTTCCTTGGAAAAACAATTCAAAATGAGATCATAGTTACTAGCAACAAAAGTCAAACAGAAGATTGTGGCAGATCTGAAGTCAGCAAGATATTACTCTGTTATTCTGGACTGCACACCTGACATCAGCCATACAGAATAAATAACTTTAATGGTGTGTTTTGTAACAACAACAGAACCTAATGAAAATGTCCCTGCAATGGTGACTGTCAGAGAGCATTTTCTAAAATGTATTAACATTGATGATACTACAGGAGCTGGTATGACAAATGTGCTTCTTAAAAAGCTGGAAGATACGGGAATTGCGATAGCTGCCATGAGAGGTCAGGGCTATGATAATGGTGCCAACATGAGAGGAAAGAACAGAGGAGTGCAGACACGGATCTGAGAGTTAAACCCTCGAGCTTTTTTTGTCCCAGGCAGTTCTCATTCATTGAACTTGGTGGTCAGTGATGCAGCATCAGCTTCTAGTGAAGCTGCTGAATTTTTTAATGTAATTCAAAGCATCTATGTATTTTTCTCTGCATCAACTCATCAATGGCAAATTTTGAAGCAACATCTGGGAACATCCTCTCTGACACTGAAACCACTGAGTGCCACATGATGGGAAAGTCGAGTGGACGCAATAAAGCCTATCAAACACCAGATTGGGAAGATAGATGATGCCATAGTTGCCATTATGGAGGATAATGCTATGACAGGAACTGTTCGTGGGAGAACAGTGGCAGAGGGAAATGGAATCACCAGAATCATACATAACTTCAAATTTCTGTGTGGCTTAGTGTTGTGGCATGACATACTGTTTGAAATAAATGTTGTAAGCAAGAGACTCCAAGGTGTGGACCTTGATATATCTGGAGCAATGGAACAACTGGACAAAACAAAGTCATACCTACAGTCTTACTGGTCAGATGAGGGATTTCAAAACGTTCTGAAGAGTGCACAGAAATTGGCAGAGGAACTTCACGCTGAAGCTATTTTCCCACCCATTCAAGAATACAAGAGTTACCGAAGAAGAAGACATTTTGATTACGAGGCATGGGATAATCCCATAAGAGACCCCAAAGAACTATTCAAAATTGAATTCTTTAACCAGGTGGTAGATTGTGCAATACAGTCAGTTGAAGAATGTTTCATGCAGCTCAAGGAACACAGCAGTATATTTGGGATGTTGTATGATATTCCAAAACTCCTCACTATACCTGAAGAAGACCTACACCAGCAATGCAGGGCACTAGAGACAGTGTTGACACATGATGACGTGCGATATTGATGTGAGTGATTTAGGTGATGAACTGAAAGCCCTTTCAAGATACATTTCAGCAGGATCAACTCCAAAGGTTGTTCTGGAATATATGTGCACAAATAAGATGACCACCCTCTTTCCAAATGCTTTTGTTGCTCTGTGCATACTTCTAACACTTCCTATAACAGTTGCCAGTGGAGAACGCAGCTGAAGTTAATAAAAACACATCTCCGCTCCACAATGACACAGGAGAGGCTGGTTGGCCTTGCAACCATCTCAATAGAGCATGAGGTGGCCCAGACTGTGGACCTTCAGCAGGAAGCAGTTCAAATCTTTGCAACCAAGAAGGCACGGAAAGCACCACTTTGATTATTCAAACAGATAAAAATGCCAGTGTTTACTATGCAGACAAGAAAAGTTACATTTGCTGTTCAGGCGTTTGAAAGTTAAGTGTTACATAAAATTTTTGAGCAAGGCATTTTAAGTAGTTAGTTCTCCTTTATTGGGGTAGGTAGCAGAGCAGAGCATGAGAGGAGTAGAACAGGAAGAAGGCAAAATTGACACCTTTCAAAGTTTTGGCCCAAGCGAGGGGGCATGTGGGCGTCATTTGAGCTCCCCGCCTCAGGTGCCAAAATCTCTTGTACTTCCATAGTTTACCTGCAGAATCAAGAAACTCTAGACTGGACATTGTTTTTTTTAAGCACGTCTGATACATACGTATACACCTGTACCCTGTGCTTCTGGTACGCAAACTACCATTTGGATTTTGGCCCATCAGAGAGTTATAGCCTCAGATTTAGGGTACGTCTACCCTTCAATAAAAGACTCATGGCTCAGCTGCTGCTGGCCCAGATCAGCTGACTTAGGCTCACAGGGTCAGGCTGTGGAAGTTTAAATTGCTGTGTAGACATTCAGACTCAGGCTGGAGCCCAGCCTCTGGGTCCCTCTGCCCTTGCAGGATCCCAGAGCCCAGGCTTCAGCCCAAGCCCAAACATCCTCACAATTTAACTACCCTGGAGCCAAAAGCCCCACTAGCCTGAGTCAGCTGACACAGCCAGCTGTGGATGTTTAATTGCAGTGTAGCAATACTGATAGTGATTCTATGAAGTCTCATAGCATGACCACTTTCACTTTTGAAATCCTATTTGCAGTGGGGTCACTTGGTGAAAAGTTGTAACCGCTTGTATCTACCAGCAGAAGCATATGGTCTTAAATAAAGCAGTAGCAGTTTACTGAAGAGATGTAACAGACACGTGCACTTCAGCTTACAGTCCACAGTATTTTATTAGTCTCTCTACAAAAGTAAGGAAATCCATGATTTTAACTGGATTTTCAGGTTATTGATGTGATAAAGGTGTGTGTTTGAGAATTGTCTCTTGATATTGCTGTGGTCCATGATATTGGAGCAGAGTTAAGGTTGTTTGGGTGACCTTAATTGTGTATTGCCATACTTTAACATTTACAGGGGTGTTGCATGTAATCTTACCTTTGAATATGTCGACTCTCTCACATTTATGTCTTTAAGAAAAGTTGTGATGTCATCACATTCATCCTGAGAGATAAAATCTCAAAAAAAATACTATAGTCCAGTTTGACTAGGATGAGCCCTACTTGTTTTCTAATTTAGTCTTCTTTTTCTGTTAGAGAACAAGTTTATTTTGATGTGTGGACATTGACAGTGAAATCTTTCAAATGGTTCTATTTATTTTTGGAACCAATTACTATGCAAAGGTTGTTCAGATTGGTTCAGCTTTCTGTCAGAACAGAAGGGATTATGGAAATCTATGCAGTTTGTTTTTCAAAATGTTCCATTAAGTCTTTGAAATACTGATGGATGGCCATAAGCAATCCTTTTTACTTATTCTGCTAGTGTACTTGGATAGACATCTCTCTTCAGAAACTGGAGTTAGTGAGGGAAGAACTGAACCTCAAAGTTAGAGCTTAATATATATTTATTAAACCTCTCTTTTGTCAGCAGCAGAATTCCTGAAATATCTGAAGTCATCAAAGGTCATAACGAAGTTTACACAAGACTGAACTTTGCAGTGCTCAGTTTATATTTCATATGTGGTCATTCAAACAAAGTTTACTTTATTTAGAGTGAGCTTTGGGAAACGTAGAGGTTAAGTCAATAACGTTCTTGACGGTCTTAACAAATTCACATATTTAGGAGCAATGAGTGTCTTGATTTTATCATATTGGTTTAAATGACTGCACTTAAGATAACTTTAACCTTGTAACCAATCAAGCCTCTTGAAAATCAATGCACAGCAAACAAAAAGGCATTTCTTATAGAGTGAATACTTAACTTTCAATACGATATGTGCCTAAAACTTCCAAGTAATTAGACGTAGAAATGTTTTATAATGATATCTACCAAGAAATGTGGCTCTTACCACCAAGAAAATGAATTGCTTTGGGAATATAAGAAGAATGGAGAAGGGGCTATCCTTATTGACAAGATGGCTACTTTCTCCTTGCTTTAAGGGTTTGTTTTCATAGATGCTATACTTTGTCCCAGATAAATATGCAAATGTAGTTTGATGTATTCACATTTTAATCTACAATACTTGGGAGTTCGTATCAGATTTATATTGTGTAATTTTGAGATTAATTTTCTTATGCACCCATATACTTGTCAAGTTCTCAGTTTTTTTCCTAGTATTTTCACACACAAAAAAAAAGGTAGTGTAGAGGGGCATTACCATAAACGTTCTTGTCAAGGCAAATTGTTACTCCCTAACACCTGTATCCACGTAGATTAATTGGGAGATACTTCAACAAAACATCAATCAAGTCAAATTGCATGTTCAACAAAACTCATCACAAGTAGTTTAATTTTTCTGCCTAACTCAATTAATTTTTTTCCGCCTGCAGTTTGACCTAGTAATGTAGAAGAATCTATATGATTTTTATTCTTAAAGTGAATGTGGCTCTTACCACATTGGGTTATTTCATTGCTAATATTTCTCTGGAGAGTTCTACAGAACTTTAGCTGGGTTGTCTAATGAGAACCTTATGAATTCTCAGTCTCGTCCTAACATTCCAAGAGTACAGGGGGAAAAAAACTTTTACTAATTCAGGGAAACCAAAACTATGTCTGTTTCAGCACATTCAGTCAATGTCTGGATGAAAGAGAAATGTCTTTCACATGATTAGCTTCTCCAGCTAGCCTGTAGGTGGGTGTGTTTAACAGAAGGAAGCAGTAGGAATGAGCCTGTCAGACTGCCTTTACAGCTAATTAGCTCAGCATATAACAAAGATAAGTGAGCCAGGGAGGAGGACCCCCGGAAGGATCTTTTGATTCTGGGCAATGTCTGATTGGCAGATGTTAAAAGAGATTCTTTAGTAATCCAGAGCATCAATGAACTGCACAAAGTCAGTACAGGACTGGAATAATTCAGGCATGAGGACACTTTGTGGGTACACTCTGGAAAAGCAGAACCAGGATGGACAGAACCTTGGAGTCTCTGCAATATTTAATTGCCCAAGTACTGCCTCATAGAGACCCTGCCCTTGTATTTAAAGACTGTAAGTACCAAAGAAAGTTTCTTGACTTCTCAAACAATAGTTTTATTAATGTCAAATTTAAGTATTTTACCATTAAGATACCGTGGAGCACAGTATATTAAGCAAATAGTCTGATTTTATGGGACATAGATGATGCTAATTTAAACTGAAGATATACTATCTTCTGCTTTTTTTTGGTGATAATTGACTTAATACATTTCAAGTGTATATTCTAAAAGACTAATGTTCTTTCAAAACACTTCTTTGTAAGGGATAATTTGGTTAAATTCAACAAAAGTTTTTGGGTCCTGTGTGGTGAAATCCACTATTTTGGAAATTTCAGAAAATGATGGTGTAATTCTATAATAAATATTTACTCTTTCTAACAATTAGTTTATTATATTAGACCAAGTATTTCATTCATACATATATAGTTAAAATGTTTCCTGTAAAATTTTCTAAATGCTGAACTCTCAACGCCGAGCACTTCTATTGGAACAGATGTAAAGCAGTACAGTATGCTGCTGTTTAAACCACAGCATGTTGTCCTGTAAACAGACTGTAACTTTTTTTTTCTCTCTCTAAGACTTCTGAACAAACTAACTACATACTTTCTTTGTGGTATTTTGTGTGACAGCAAATCTGTCAAACTGTTCAATTTTCCTTTCAAATCATATTAGGCAATTGCTATATAAAAGTCTTTATTTCAGCATCAGCATTAAACTACCTCATGCAACTTTGTTTCTGAAGCTAATATGATTAACTGCTGTATATTGAACTCATTCATCTCTTGGTAACTCAGTTGAAATATATGCAGTTGAATTTAGCTCTCTATTCTACCGAGCCAGATTCTGATTCCCTTATTCATGATTTCAATGGGCTTATTCATGGAGTGAGGTGCTATTCTACATGAGTAAGGGTATCTGAATCTTTCCCGTTGTTTCTTACCTAGATTCATATATCAGTGCCTGGAGAAACAGGAATTAATAAGAAACATTATCCATCAG
Source organism: Emys orbicularis (assembly GCF_028017835.1). Classification (NCBI taxonomy): domain Eukaryota; kingdom Metazoa; phylum Chordata; order Testudines; family Emydidae; genus Emys; species Emys orbicularis. The sequence continues at coordinate 61,800,852 of NC_088688.1, read as the reverse complement.
CAAATTCAGCAAAACATTACTTTAGATTCCATTATTTTGCAGTTTCCTCCATGATGAATGGGATCACATAGTTTGTCTCCCTAAAGGCAGTTTTTAGTTTATACCATTGGTTTCTGATTGTGATATTATGGTGCTTGCAGGTGTAATTTTAATCTAAATTGCTCTGTTATGTGCTGTAAAAAGATACTGCTAACATAGCATTTGACTCTGTTTGGGAACACTTTCTTCACATCCATATCTAACTGTAATCTATTTTAAACCCTCAAGCACAGTGTGGAAGGTACTTATTGAATCTCAGCTTCATTCATTTGTCAGCAGCTACATTAATAGCTTATTGTTATTTCTTTCAAACATGGTATGGGAGAAACTACTTAAGTGCGCAACTGGTAAAGGAACTAGAGGAAATGTCTGTATACTGTATATTAACTATTTTCTAATGGCCAGATTCCAATACCCTTACTTGCATTGAAAAATACTTCACTGTATAAGTAGTCTTCCTGAAATTAATAGGATCACTCTTGTAGAAAGGTGCTACTCAGTGAGTAAAGGATCAGAATCTGACCCTGAAGTAAGAGACCTAGACAGCTCCATACACAAATATGGTTTCTCAGGCCACCCAGCAGGAGAACTTTGTGTTGCTGTGGTAGACTCATGTAGTGCTGCAGTCCTGAGACCTTGCTCTAAGAGCCAGGGAGAGCAGACATTGCAGGAGCAAAGAATTTGATATCAATAGGGGGAGGAAAGGCATTCCCCTTTTTGAGTTTCCTTTGGTAACCAGTTGATAAAGATCAACTGACAAGATTTTGATTGAAAATGTATGTACCAGCTGCCCAGACAATGATACCGTGACCACCCACAGATCTAGAGATGGATAAAGTAAAAGAGAAAAAAGCAGATGCCAAATTATAGATAGGTCGGAATGTCACTTTCATAAGGGCTTTTTGAGCCACACCAGGAAGCACTCATTTTAAAGAATTCTAATATAGAAACTGTCCATCTTATGCCTAATCCTGCTATGTGCTCCCACTGAAGCCAGAAGGTATACAGCACTGTATTCTAAAAGGTCCAAACTACTGCATAAACTTGCTGCCATTGAAGTTAGTGGGAGATTAAAGCCAAAATGATACTGTAGTTAATGGCATTGTCATGAAGAGGTTAGTATTGTCCTAAACCACCAGTCCTTGTACTGGGAGCAGTATTTTATCAGTAGGATTTAAATGTGATGTGGGTAGAAATTATATTATAGTACAGGATATCATTATGAGCATGCCTGTGTGTATTATTATTTCTACAGCTTTTACAAACATTCAAGGTGTACAGGCTTCAAATATTACCAGAAATAATCAGTAATGAAATCATATCTGTCAGCTATAATAGTGCTTTACTACTTGTCACAATGCATTAAGAAAAAGATGGTTTTCCTTTACCTGACTGGGCAAAAGTAACATCGCTGAGTATAACTGAAATATTATCAGAGGGGCTGGTAGCACCACCTGTTGTTAAGATTACCTGACACTTCCCATTTTAAGACCCTGTTTTCAGTACCTTATAACTCTGCCAAACTTTAACCATTCAGACTGAATTTTTTCTATCCCATGTATCTGTGTCAGCATGAATTTTGTTGGAAAATGTCAGCCAAAATGGGTCAGCAATTTCTGATAACAAGGCTAGGAAAATAACACATTTTGCCCATGGTAAAAAATTCTGGTGATTTTTTGTTTGATTGAAAAATCCAGCACCCTCATACTTTCCATTAGAGACTTGAGATTTTCCAAGGAATTGGCCTTTGTGTCTGGGCTATGCTTTTTGTTGTAGTTATGAAAATCTGCCCAAATTTGGCCAAGTTAAAAGCCTTTGGGGGAAAAAAAATCTCAGTTCACACATGCTCTATAAAGACTTCTGAGATTTTAGCAGCTAAATTCCCATGAGATTCCATTCGCATTGAGCATGATCCAGCAGAACTGCATCATCACTTGCTGTAGAATACCTTTCCAACATTGCTATTACATTTATTGTGGTAGTACCTCAGAGTCCCCATTATGGATCAGAACCCCATTGTGCTAGGTGCTGTACAACTATAAAACAAAAAGATGGACCCTTCCCCATAGAGTTGACAATTTGAGTAGGCTTAGAAGGATTAGATTTTTGTTGGTAAATGTCAGTTTCACCATAGATACACACAAACCAATTAAAAAATATTTCCATCAATCTACATTTACAGATAAACAAAGTAAGAAAAATGCTGTTTAAGAACTGATTAGAATTTGATTTAAGTATATGTACTTTGTATATTTTGATATGTAATATTGAAATTTTGTTTTCACAGTTGTAGAGATTGAAAAAAGTGAAAGGTTATCTACTTTCTTAAAATAATTGTCTGCCCTTTGTCTGACTCTTCCCCCCCCCATAACTTCCCACAACTGTGAAAATTTAAATAGATGAAAAAATACAATCAGTAGAAATTTTATTTAAAAAATTGAATTCTGTCAAGCCTAAACTTAAGTAATGGACTATTGGCTTTTCCCTCACTACAGCTTTGCTGTAAAGCACTACGAAGTGTTCCAAAATTATCAGCTTGGAATGCAGAATTTAAAAATTGTCGGTATGGAAACACATTTACTTTTTTAGAAATATTTAAAATTAACGTTTTTGTGAAGGTAAAGGTCGGTCTGTTTCTCAGAACCAGATTCTTGGCAGTGGCACCTATATCCTACAGTGTTGGTTTCCTTAGAAATGGGTGTCATTTTGTTTTTCAAGTAGAAGGGAAAAAGAATAAACCTGATCCAAAACCCACTGAAGTCAATGGAAAGACTCCTACCCCAATACTTTGGATCAGGCTCTCTACGATCTTGGTAAATATTTCTCTGGCAGTTTTATTTATATAAATGGTGTCTGTTTGAAGCTGCTAGAAGGTTTGGAATGTCAGTAATAGTCATCCCAGCAAAAATAGATTAGTGGACAGAGTGCAGGCAAGGCCTTCAAAAGTGCATGATATATACAGTTATCCCGTGGATCTACATTTATAACACTGATGCTATCAATTTTTTTATTGCCCTAAATTTGGGATTATCAAATCACTCATGAGCTGTGGAGCCATGAACCAGTCTTTCCAAAGGAGTGGCATTATTTAGATTATAAGGAGTCCATTATTTAGACTATAAACCGGCAGGATTATTATTTATTGACAGTAATGCCTACTGTATGCTGGATACTTTCCAAATACTTACGAAGGATGGTCCCAGTTCCAAGACCTCACAATCAAAATCCTCAAGAAACTTTGGCCCCAGTCCTTGGGTTTCAGCAAAGAACCCAACAGAGGCAAAGATGGCTTTATGCCACACTTATGCCCCCTAAATTCTGGACAGTGACAGGGAGAAACCAGAGTCGGTCAGTCTCCAGTGCAAGTTAGAGCATCCTCAAAGCTGCTCTAACTTTTGTGAACTGGTGATCCATCTTCCCAGAGTGAAGCAGCACTCCAGCCACCTCCCCTTCACTCCAACATGCCACCAACCTGCACTTCTACACTAGAGGCTATGCTGGCTCTATGCCACCAGGGGTTTCCCTCCCACCAAAGAAGTTTTAGCTGCCTGAGTAGTGCACAGGGGCTATCCTGAAATCAGGTTCTGGCCCCTTGTATTTGTACATTACTCTAATACTTTTGGAGCTCCAATATGCACATAAACAGTAACATCTTGTTCGTTACCAGTTAGTCTTGTTTTAGTGGGAATTTTTGTCTTCACTTTTTGTCTTCACTGTTTGAAGTATATTATGTCCTGTAGAAATTTAGCAAGGGGATAAATGCAGCTTAATGGCATCACTATTAATGTACTAGCATATAAATCTGCAAACCATTATAGCATTTTTAGTGAAAATCCTAGTTTGTGATTATTATGCCCATGTCTGCAGCAGAGATCTATGTATATGTGTACGTATACATTTATTCCTTTAAAATATACTCTCAACTGATGAAAAAAAGATGAACATGAAATACCAAAACTCCTATAGAACCTGATGGTTCCCACCTAAATTTCTGCCCCTTTTCTCCACATATTTAAACAATATAGGTTTGTTAGTCTGAACTCAATTTTAACAACTTTTCCAAGATGCATGTGTTAAGTTACAGTCCATAATAGGATACAGCTGCAGGAGGGTGCACTTATAACTTATGATCTTTGTTTAAATGATATGGTTTCACTGATTATGTGCCACCAATTGATTTAAGAAATGTAAGACAACTTTAGTAGCCTTTCACTAAAGAATCTTCTTTAATACTTAGCTTTTTTAACTCCAAAAGCTTTATTATTGTTCTCTGCATTTGAGTGTTCATTTAATGATAGTCTGTCAAGTTAGTTAAAACAACCCTTTTCCAGAAATCCTTTTAAGTTTAAAAATGACAACGTAGATGGTTATCCTGTGTGTTCTTTGTATCCTGCTTTCTTTTGACGTTGAAATGTTGTCAGGGTTATGACTCCATTTCACTCTACTGGTAAGACTGTATGACTTCTGTTCTGAATAGCTCCATTAGTCTAAGGGTTTCCCTTCTCAAATAATATCCCCATCTATATGTGTTGTCTACTGTCCTGTTTACTGCCAATCCTCTACATGTTTGTTCACCTCGGGTAGGGTAACTGTAACCATGCTTTAATATTAGTCCTAGAAATATGGAACCAAATTCACTGCTGGCATAAGTGGACACAAATCCTCTGAAGTAATTAATTTTCATTAAATTATGTTCCTGCTTATGCCAGTGTTGAATTTGACTTGTGGTCTCTAGAATGTTCCATATGCTTCCTTCCAGAAAAACAAGGAAAATGTGTTTCCCCTCCCCCCAAGTAATGGAGTGGGTAGCAATACCTTGCATAGAGTATGCATCCTCATTCCAATCATGGCAATTACCCAACCCGGAGACATAAAATAATATTTCTGAACACCTGGCAGAAATTAGCCATTTTAAAATCAGAGTTACAAGGAAAACCCATGCATTTATGCTAGTGGAGGTAGCAGGGAGAAGCAGCCATTTTCCTCAGCCCCAAACCATCCATAACTAAATACAAAGCCCACACTGAACTTTAGTAACATCAAGGCTAGTACCATGATTATGGAATATGCAACAGAATCTAAACTTTCATTTAAAGAAATAAATTAAATTCCTTGCCTCTCGTGGTTCTGAGGAAAGCCTTCCAATTGTAAACCAATGTAGTGTTGTCCTCCTGAATCTGCCACCACCCGGGTACTATAGCTCTGAGGTATAGCCTGCCCTGTTCATCTCAAAGCAGCATTAACTCTAATAACTATAGACAAAATGCCAAAATTGTTAACTGGTTCACTGCTGGTCAATCAGTGATGGATGCAGTAGCAGTTTTTGGGGTGGGATCAGTTAAGTGGTTGGTTGTTATCAAGGATTGCCTAGGTAGGGTGTCACAGTTACCAGGCCAGCTGCACTTGAGCTCTCACAGGGTGAAATCATGTCTCCCCCTCACTTTGACTGGCCTGCAGCCACACTGGGTACCAACCATGCCTGTTTCAGAAGGTCCTACAGGATTCAGCCCCCTGCCCAATGTACTCCTCTTCATGAGATATGGCAAGTGGTAATTACAGTGACTGTGCTGGTTTCATACAGCAAAGTATTGATTATTCAGAACCAAGACATTCAGAAAAACAAATCTTAAAACATTAAACTATCTGCATCTTATCTAACTCCTCAGTCTTTCCTTGCAAAAATATCTAGATCCCATTTGTCTTCTAGGCACTCATTTCAAGGAGTTGGGATGACAAAGAGCATCCCTAATGGTCTGTGGATATGTCGTTGTAGTTAACCCCTATGACTGGCACCCAGGTTTTTTTTATGCAGGTTAGCCTCTCCTGATTACAAGCAACCTCACAACAGTCCTACCCACCTTACTCTGTGTCCTCAGTGTTTTGTCCTGAGACATTCATGCAGGAAAACATGCAGGAAGGGCATTGGAGGAATGGTACTTGAGAGATTTTTGCCTGCATCCTCACTGCAAAGTGAGTGGGTTCCAGGTGAGTTAAATTGGAGCCTGGATTCTAACCTATACCCCCAGCCATGTAAGCTAGCCTGGGTTTAAAGCACCTCCTGTCTTGGGTCAAAGAGTTTCTGTGTGAATGGTGGGGAGTGACAGTTGGGCTGACACCTGTGTAAGAGCCCCAGTTAACTGTGCAGTGAAGATATATCCTCAGTCTTTCCTCCTAGTTATCAGGGGCTGTTTTTACTAGGATCCCAGCTCTTTGTCCCAGCTTTCCCACCAGAATCTTCCCCCCTCCTACTCTTGGCCATACTAGCCAGAGCCCAGCAGACATGAGACTTCAAAGGAATTGGCCCCTCTTGTTTCTGAGCACCAGACAATAGGGTTTATCTGGAGCCATTGTCTGCTTTCTGGCCCTCCTAGGTGGAGAGCTCTGGCTGGGGTTAACCCTTTGAGAGCATGTAGCCAGCATCATAATAAGAACCAAGTAAGATGAGGCACAAATAATACAGGTATCTCCCATGTTCTCCACATGGGGGAATTGAAATTTGAAGCAACTTGGAATTCTTAAGTCATCTCTTCTCCTGCCCACTAGGAGATATCAACTTTCCAAAGGCAAAATTCTCAACTGCTCCCTGTGTGTCAAAAGCCCTAGGTCAGCTGTCAAAGCCACTATTTCACCCTCCCTCAAAAACTTCTGTAATGGTCACACATTATTAGTACAAAAGCTGAACATTTGCAGAACAGTATAAAATACATGTAATTCTAAAATAATACGGATAATATTGATTGTGCTAGTCATTTTTTGTATTTAATTCAATATTTTTTTATTAACATGGCACTGCCACATCTTTTCCTGTTTGTTGTAACATTCAGTATCCATGTCCCAGAAGCCAGGGGACTCTTACCACAGAAGTTAGTTAGGTCCAGTTTACTATATAGTCCACAAAGCCTTGGCTATTATGGGAACAAACAAAAGCACAGAAATGCACAGTAAAAAGATGTTCTTTCTATTCCCTTGTAACTAGAAGTTACGTCACATCAAGTACCATGCACTGGTCTGAAACCCTTATAATGCCCATGAATGGAGGTAAATTAAGGATAAAGGATCCATGAAATCCTTATATTGTATAGTGGTCACATTCCTAACATTACTTAGATATTTGTATTACATTCTTGTAACAGATTAAAAGAGAGAGGAAAATGCATATGTAGAATACATGGGTGAAATTCTGGCCCATTGAAGTTGATGGGAGTTTTGGCATTGACTTCAATCGAGTCAGGATTTCATCCTATATCTTTGTTTAACTGATTCAGTGATGTTACAATATACTGAATAACAGATTTTAGAGCACATGTAATTAAACTGTTAGGAAAAGTAGTCACCAATGCACATAGGTACTCTAGTCATTGTTTAAACATCTTTGGCCATATTATATTTATTTTTTCAAAATACAAAAAGCAAATTAAAGTGAATGACATTAATTCAAAATGAGATGTAGATCACAGTGCTAAGTTTAGTGTGTTCAACACTTCCAACATTAAAAAAAAAAAAAGAATATCTAGCTTTTTCATTTGTACACTGTTACTGGATGATTTAAAATTTGGATTGCTGCTGCACTGCATTCCTATGGAGCATGCAAAAACGCGTGTGAAGAAAAATGGGTAAATATCAGTTGATTTGACAAGACTTCACCCAGAAAGTTTAAAAAAATAAATAATGCAATTTCTTATATGAAAATGAATGTAGAGGGTCTGAATAAACTATGCATATTGCTATGGTACCTGTTTCAAGAGGGATTAAACAGCCACCTACATACCTGATAGTGGTAGAACGGTTCCTGAATATCTCTACAGTGCTCCTGGGATTACTATAAGACCCAAAGGAACTTTTTCAAACCTCTCTGGTTGCTAGTTACATCCTGCTTTTTTTTATTTATTTTTTTTTAAATAAATTAAATGCCCCCTTTTTGGAATGGATATGTTTAGAATAACTTGTGATAACGTTTTTAAAATATGTATGAATATGAGAGTATAATACATTGTCTACACACAGAATTTTCACAGGTTTAATTTACATGGATTTAGTTAAACCATTGCAAGTTGTGAGTATAGACTCTAATATCGATTTTAAAACTGCCCTATATCAGTTTACTTTGTGCCTATAAATTTATTCATGCAAGCTAAACTGCTACAGGCCTGCTTTAAACCAATCTAAGAGACTGTCTCACACGAAGTCGCACTGCTTTAACTAAATGAGGAATAAAATCACGACTTGATTTAAACTGGTACTATTTTGTGTGTACACAAGCCCTAAATTTTCTTGGATTGTAAACTCTTTGGGATTATAAATTCAGTCTTTCTGTGTGTGTGTGTGAATAGAGTGTAACAGTTTATGGGTGCTGCCAGAATACTACTACTACTACTGCCTTTTTCTAGATATTTGTCTTATTAGCTTACCCTGTAACAAACTCTCTCATATTTTAGAGAGTGACAGCCAAAGTTAAGTTTCAGGACTTCAGCAAAAGAAGAGACTCTGCCTTATTTTCCTTTGACCAAGAAGAATCTCTTGGTTGCTTAGGGAACTTTATGTAGATTAATTTTTAAAACAGCTTAAGGTATCACAAAATCCAGTGAAAACATTCAACCAATCAAGAAGTATTCACAGGCTGTCCAAATGCTGAACTAGTAACAGCAAAAGAGAACAAAAATGATATATTATGAATTTTCTCAATCTTGCTATAAAACTGACAAAAGATATGAAAGACAGATGATACAAAAAAGGAAAGGAAAAACTGATTTAGAAGGCCAACCATTACTGTGGACATTGAACAGTTCTTAAGAGCTAGTGTTTGTTATCTGGATAACTATCATTTTTCTTTGATAAACAAGTATTGAGTCTAATTTTTCAATGGTGTTTTAGCCCCCAAATCCAGTCCAAATTCAGTGGGAGTTAAGCACCAGACTCTCTTATGCTCCTTTGAAAATGCCAGCCTAAAAGTTACTAAAACACTAATTTTTTTCAGATGAGGAGGCAGCTGTGGCTCTGATTTGAAAGGCTGAAGAATATTTGGTCTGAAAACTAGGTTATCAGTTGACGTTTTCTTAAATTAACATTTTATGTCACAAGTATATCAGGGCCTGAGAAAGATCTGTGGGTGGTATTCATGTTGGTGGTATAGGATCCATGGCGTAGACATCTAAAGTTTTGGTTTGTTTTTTTTAAAGAAAAAAATCAAACAGTTAAATGTCAATTTTCCCAAGAGGCACTAGGGCCACAATTGCCCTATAGGGATGTCGTAAGCCTTTGTTGTTCTTGTTGTCATTTGTTTTTATTCTGGTGCTCTATTTCAAGCTAGTTTCTTTTAACCTAAACATGACCTTTTCAATAAAGATTTAATATCAATACAATTTCTCCAATAAATGTGGCACTTTCCTTCTATTAAACCGTCAAGCTCAAAGCTTAGAAATTTGACATTTAACATGCATGAAGTTTATTCCTAGATATCAACTTTCACTTAATGGCTTTTAAACTGAATCGTTACCAAACATGAATGTAAGAGACAGAGTGAAGCAACCAGAGATGTAAAAGATGTATTTCACTCAGGGTCAGTGAGAAGTTCTCAACACAGCAGACCCTAGACATTTGGTTGCATTTGGTTCTGTGGTCTGTTCTGCTGGAAGTTATCTGGTCTAAAGATTTGATTTTTTTGCTCAAACTCATCATCACTCAAAGTTGAAATAAGTTGAAAATAAGAGGATAATTGCCCTTGTTGAACATAAAAATGCTAGGTCACCAATTTCATCTAGTCACTTTATTATTCTGGATTGCTGTGATGAATATCAAAGATCAACAGCAGGTAGTATCGATCACTAAGTATGCAGTTCATAAATTCTAGCAGTCTCAAGGGGGCGGGGATACAGCTATAATTTAGAAAAGTAGAAATCAGTTTCTGTGGTTTGGGTTTCACTCTTATGCAGTTTGTGTCAACGCACCATCACACGTTGTGATAACCATCTGTTTCTTATTCCATTAGTTATTCAAAATGGGGGGTGAGGGGTTAGCCATACCATTCTGAAGGCCCAATGTAAGGACTTTCTTTCTTATTTTCTGTATTCTCATTGCTTTCCCTGTTATGGCCATCCAAGCAAGCAATCATAGGAAATAGATAACATCTTGTGTTTTTACAATGACCCTCCAAAAAGCCTGTTCTCGAAAGTGGTAAACGGGCATGTTGTTTGAGAGGGGCATGGTCTAAAATAGGAACTGGTAATATTTTTGACAGAGTATAAAAAGTTCCATCAATATTAGGTAATTGCCAAGAAACATCACCTATAATCTTGTGGCTGGGCTTTTCAAAGGAGCCTAAAGGAGGTACACCCAATTTTTATTCACTTTAAATGGGAGCTGAGTGGCTAAGACTCTTACAAAGCTTTGAAAATCCCATCCCTGAAACTTACTGCTTTGTAGTGCAGGAGCACTGTATCGATTTTTAGTTTGTACATTAGTATTTTAATGTTCATGTTAACTCGCAGCTCTCTCTACCCTAATATACAGCATCTTCCCTTCTGACCACATCACAAAGCAGTGTGGAAAACACATCACTTTGTGCACCATTAAAATCCAGCCCCTTCTGCTGTGGAACACAGCAACTGTGATCCTTCTTGTGACGGATAAATTGGAATTTCTATATAGTTCCCCTTTTATCTGAAAGACAGCTGCTCCAACAGTACAGTACCTCTTAATATCATGCTGGAGCAAAATACAGTTATAATGCAAGTGATGGCTTTGACTGAATCTTCAACTCTCACATGTATATAACCAGAATATTTCTTGTTTAAATCTAGCAAATGAAGTTACAAGTGAAGATAAAATGTATATACTGTACCCAATATTTGTCACTTCTGTGTCTTTGATAGTGAATGTCGTAGCAATGCTGCAGGAATTCTGGGAGAACAAACAGAAACAGAGAGCTGTATTTCCAAGTGAAGGCACAGTGGTGTATGAGTCACTGAACTCTCCTGGTCCTCCATTTGTCATTTATGTCACCCTACCTGGAGGAAGCTGTTTTGGCAACTTTCAGGTAAGAAGCAGACTTCAATTTTTGCCAAAGGGAAATCTTTCTTCAAAGTTTTTTTTTTTTTTTTTTTTTAAAGGGAAAATAAATAGTTACTTATTTTCAGAGCACAATATATACACACTTAACCCCTAAGTGCCAGACCACAGTATCTTCAGGGACATAAATTGTTTAAACAAAAATAACGGGCAGTACTGTGAATTAATTGATCATGGCATGACTTATTGTTCTAATCATGGCTCTTGTAAGAATGTCTGTAATGAAGGGGATTCTTATAAATAGAATATCCAAAGTCAAATATCTTTGTCAGATAGTTTTAAGACCACATTTTTGGTTTGGTTAGGTTTTTTCCCATAATCTTTAGAAAACCTGTTTGTAGTAGCAATGTTTTCATTATTTCATCAGTGAAAAGATATTTTTATTATAAGATTCCACTGCAATCTGTGCAACCCAAACACATCAATACAGTGCTAATGCAAGAGATCCAGAAAATGAAACTAATTAGAAACAGGTCAGTTTTTCACATTGAGTGAAAGGCATAAAGTGAACAATAGAACCAACTTGAATTTAAGCTAAAAATAAATTAAACCAAGGGGGGGGGAAATAGGGGAGGGAAGAAAGGTACATTTTGATTAGAAAAATGTATGAGCACTCATACATTCAAGAAAAATATTTTATCTAGCTACATAAGTATACATATTTGAAATTTAGTTATGAGCAAAATCTAGTAGTGGAAGTTGAAAAAAGAGGGGGGAAACAGGCAATTTTAAAAACAGTAAATGTTTGTGAAATTATTTAAAACTAAATTCTGTCCCTTGTTCATTTCTAGTAGACAACATAAATAATGAAAAGTAAATCCAGTCTTTAGCTTTTTATTTTAACAGTCTAAAATGTTAGTAATACACACACATTTTTATATATGATTTTAACTCAGGGTTCTCTTTATATTTAGTCAACTTTAATTATTCAGGGCCCAAACCTAGGAGGTTCTGGACCCCTTCAATTCTTTTTGACATTAAAGGATTGCAGGATGGGCCAGAATAACTAAATCTTTGTTTTAGCATTTTTAAATTAGTGGCTTTTTTATTCTGAATCCATTTGAAGAAGAAAATGCTACACAGTCTAAACCAGGGGTCGGCAACCTTTCAGAAGTGGTGTGCCGAGTATTAATTTATTCACTCTGATTTAAGGTTTCGCGTGCCAGTAATGCATTTTAATGTTTTTAGAAGGTCTCTTTCTATAAGTCTATAATATATAACTAAACTATTGTTGTATGTAAAGTAAATAAGGTTTTTAAAATGTTTAAGAAGCTTCATTTAAAATTAAATTAAAATGCAGAGCCCCCTGGACCAGTGGCCAGGACCCGGGCAGTGTGAGTGCCACTGAAAATCAGCTTGTGTGCCACCTTCAGCACGTGTGCCATAGGTTGCCTACCCCTGGTCTAAACATTGTAATCAACAGAAAAGGTAATTTGATTGGTCAATTTTTGTGAAGAGGAGGAGAGGGTTCTATGGCTGAGCATTGTATCTAATTAAATTCTATCCTATATATCCCTTCAATTTACTGTCAGTGACTTCCAACATGGGCTTGATCCTGAGAGTTACTGAGCACCTGCAACTCCTACTCAAGTCAAGGGAGCAGAGGTAACACTCTCTCTCATAGGCTCAAGCCCATGATTTGGAAAAAATAACTTGAGATAAGATTTTGAAAATCCTTCCCTCAAGAACCACATTCCTGGGACAAAAATGAAATTATTTCACCATTATTATGTCATAAGTGAAGTTAGTGGGACGTTATTCAGTTTTCAGACATTTAAAATTTTTTACCAGCTGTTGGCCGTTTGGCTTTTGTGAAATGAATTGGTGGCTTTAGTCCAGTTACCAATGGAGAAGAGTCCACATCATAGAAAAACACCATCAGAAGTGGCAACTTCATTGGAAATCCCTGCATAAAAGCTAAACACTGTGAATGGCCTGGAGACCATACTATGTATCTTCTGTCCAGAGGTGGGCTTCTCCAGGTCAAGACTGAGGAGAGGGTACTTTTTAGTCTGTCATCAGGGACACAGATGTTCAAACTACTATGACAAGTGGACAGGAGAATCTGATTTAAGAGCTGGTTTGCCAAAGAGCATTGTACAGCAATTATGTAGCTAGCTGTATGCTGAACACAGCAACTTCTTTTAAAAGTTATTTTGATTCCTTTTACTTTTTTGGGTGAAAAAAAGCATGTAGACCCATAAACTATATTGTGGGAAGATGGGGAGGAGGGGCAAGGATGTATACTGCTGAAATTTTACGTTGCAATTTTTTTCCTACATGCCCAGCTATACAAATATTTTGGCGACACAATAATTGTGCATTCTTCATGTAATATCTAGTATTCACTGCCTCTGGAAGGTGGTGGCAAAAAGGATGAGGGAGTAATTTGTTGGCATTATTGTTGAAAAACAATACCTTCTAGCAGCATTTTTGAATTGTGGGGGCTTGGCAGACCCACTGGTGTATACAGAGTACGTGTGTATTTAATTAATAGCACATCTCCATTTTGATGTACACATGATGTGTAAGGAAAGAGTATTATGTTAAATTAGATATACAAGAGGAACAAACCCTGGAATTCTCCCTCAGGCAGAGCTCTCACTGAAGTCAATAGGGATTTAGTCTGAATAAGGAGTTTGTTATCAGGCTCAAAGTTTGCTCTGACTAGTAATAGCAAGCTTTTTCTTCTTTTGCTTTGTCATCTCGGTTTGTATTTATCCATTTGTTTGTGTGAGTGGTACAGAGGAAGAGCTGTTTTCATAGAATTTCCTACCTTTTAGCATGATGACATTGGTGCCTGGCTTTTTTTTCTACTCAAATTTAAGAACCCTAGGCTAATGCGCATCCCATCTTGCTACGGTTATCCAACTACGGTGGTAGCACCAAAGAAAGAATGGTAATTCTACATTCAGGAAAAAGCTGGTTGCTTCAGTGGACAAGTCAAATCAAATTCCAGTAGTCCACTTGACAAAGAAACAAAAGAGCTGCTGTGGTTTGGAAAATCCGGGGCCAGGCAGTAGGATATGCATTAGGATTATGAAGGTGTGACTGGAGTTCCAGGGGAGCCAACTGAGGTCACTCAATTAACTGCAAAGAATGGGGCAGACAATCCCCAAAGCTGGTGGATATTCCAGTACTTAAATTTACCAAGCCAGCACAAAACAGCTTCTATAATACCTCACTGGTTACCCAGAAGCCAACAACATGGTTCCCTTAAAGCCTCCCTCAGGCCTCCACCCAGACACCCAAGTCAAATATGATGAGGATTACTGAAAATCTTATTCATCATATAAGAAAGTTCTACCAATCCCAAAGAATTGGACACATTATCTCCCAAGTTAATGAATATTCTAGATCTTACCCAAATACATGCTTACAGCCAATTCTTATTCACTAAATTAAAATGTATTAAAAAAGAAAAAAGAGGGTATTGGCTAAAAGATCAGTATACATACAGACATGAGTACAATTCTTAAGATTCAGATTCATAGCAGAGATGGTGAGCTTTGTAGTTGCAAAGAGTTCTTTCAGAATTAGTTAGATGATGAATCCAAATGCCAATTCAGAGACAGAAAATGTTGCATTATTTGCTTTCTGGATCAGTTTTTCAGGACACAATGAGAAGGAAGATCCCCTGAAAGTGATGGGACAACATCCCCTAAGCATGGGAGAACCAGATCCTCAGCTGGTACATGTTAATTGAACTCCATTGACATCAGTGGAACTATGCCAATTTACACCAGCTTTGATTATGACCAGGAGATTTTATTCCATTTAGCTGCACAGGACAGCAATAAGTGTTCCACAATGCTAAACATTTTTTTAGTTTTAAACTTTTGAGGCCAGGTCCTCATCTAGTATAAATCACATAGCTCCATTGAAGTCAAGGATCTGGTCGGAATTATGCTGATTTGCTCCAGTTTAGGATAAGTCCCTCATTCTTTAGTGACAGTACACACAGCTCCAAATTCTTTATCTTGCTCTATTTCTGTAGGTGTTTTTCCCTCATAAGGGGTTTGGGAGAATTACCATGTTGTCATTTGTCTGGCTAGAGCAGGGGTAGGCAACCTATAGCACGCATGCCAAAGGCGGCACGCAAGCTGATTTTCAGTGCCTGGGTCCTGGCCACTGGTCTGGGGGGGGGGGGGGGGGGGGCTATGAATTTTAATTTAATTTTTAAATGAAGCTTCTTAAACATTTTTAAAAAACGTATTTATTTTACGTACAACAATAGTTCAGTTATATATTATAGACTCATAGAAAAAGACCTTCTAAAAATGTTAAAATGTATTACTGGCACGCGAAACCTTAAATCAGAGTGAATAAATGAAGACTCGGCACACCACTTCTGAAAGATTGCTGACCCGTGGGCTAGAGCATCTGAAACCTCCGACAGGTCACTGAAGTGTACTAAAAGATGTTTAGGAGAGCACACAGTGTTTTCCATCATCTCAAGTACTGCATATTTTTGTGCTGTGTACTTCAGAATCAAAAATAAACCTCTAATACAATATGAAAAGATATATGACTTAATTTCAATCCAAAATATTTCACTTCGGGAAAAGTGTATTTAAATGTTGCTGTCGCGTTCTTTTTTTTAAAAAAATTAAAGATCAAGATTCCTCTTTTGGGATTTCTGTTTTGGTTTTGAGTACTTCTTATGATCATTTTGGGTCTAGTTTTCCTTATGTTTAAATCATCATGTTATGAAATTCTCCAGAGCGTTGTTAACATTGTTGCTTAAAACAACCTAGAATTTCCTGAATCTAAGATGTTTTGAAAACTTACCATGAAGTCTGACTGTCAAAGCTGGTCAGTTTTATCCACTTGGCTTTTCAAAATAAGACAAGAGAAAGGAAAATTGAGGAAATGTATTCTGGCGAATTTGCCTTACATCTTTTGTAAATTCCGATATACCTTATATGCCATCATCACTATATAATATTTCAACATACTTTGCCAACACTAGGCCCACAAATGCACAAATATTCATTTCTATAATGCTCTTCACATAATCATATATCTCTCCTGTGCATTACAAAACATTTGATTATGTAATTTTAATGCTATGACTGTGCATGTAACATCCATTATATGCCAGCAATATTTCTACAGCCAGTCATGAATGTCTGCTTTGATGCCAGCTAACTGCAGTGATGGAATGTGAGAGAAGGAATATTAGGCTGGATACTCTGGGTAATCCCTCTCCTCTCTTTAAGTAGTCCCACAAGGACTTTAGTAGATTGGTTCCATTCATTCTTTAGGGAAGGGTATTAGGAATGAGCAGATGGGTCTAATTGCCAACTGCTCATCAGAGAAAAGCATTGAAATTCCACTAGAAAGGTTTAATAATGAACTACCAGTATCTTACCCAATAGATATCCAGGCTTTCAATCTACAGACTTCTTTAAACGTACTAAGTGCATGATTTTTATTATTTTACAGCACCCTCAAGAAGCGCTAGGCACCACAGTCCAAATAAATTATAGAGTCTCTGCTCAAACTACATTAGTTTTAAACAATGATCTGTTCTGAGTCTTTGCTCAGAATTCAGAATTATACACTATGGGATACAGTTTTGACACATGCATTTCTCTTGCATTTATTTTAAGTCCCATTGTCTAATATATATGAAGGCAATGTTTGAAGGAGTTTCTTTATACCATTTTTATTCTGGGTTGTTTATACCAACAACCACATACCATGACCAACTCTGAAAACTGTGAAGTAATTTCCATTTACCAAAAGGGCACCAACATAAGGCCCAGCTGATCAGCTTCTAGCTCCCTTTTTGCTGAACTTAGTCATCAAGCCACTCATGGTTTTTAGCGGATGTTTTTGCTTTTAATACCCAGAGGAACTTTACTGAATATTTTAACTTTAAAAACACTTTGAAAAAAGTTGTGATCCAAGCTGCGCTTTCATTTTAACAAGCAACAGTAATGAATTAATTGTGTGATTTTGATCAATGAACTTTTAGCTTTTGGGGGAGGGTGGTGTAAAAGCTTCCTTGAGCAGAATTTAAAATTACAATGTATTGTAGATTATCAGAATGTGTATTACTAGAATATTAAAGTGTGTTTTGACAATAACAGTGGTATCAAACTTTAGCTGAAACGTAGAATTAAAATTGCTCATTTTAAATTTGTAAAAATTAAATGCACCAAAAAAGAGAAATCTGCATTGCTTTCCTCCCCTCTCGCATCAAAAATATTTCTAAGCCAAAAATCTAGTTATCTTCCATGCTCGCTCACTATGCAGCATTTTTATCCCTGGTTTCAGTTATTTTTGCAGTCCTATCATTCACCGGATAACCTGGGAAGCAGTAAAGTCTACCCCTCTTGCTGTGTCTTGTTTCTCCAACTGGAAATAATTCTATTATTCTATATTTTAGACCATTATAGCTAAAACTTGTGACTGGAGGGCTGGGGAGGAGAAGGAGACCATTGATGTTGGGCAGGCTAGCAGAATCTCACACACTCCTTGTTAACGTAACTGCCCTTTGGCCTCTCATAAGGAATATCTCATCTTGCTTTATTTTCCAGTCTGTTACCCTGAAAAGACAGTCTTGATCATCTAAATTGATAAAAAATTATTGCTAGAGCTAAAGGAGCAAACAGCTGTGCAGTGGAGCTGGAACAGTTTTTACAGTGGCGGTGCTGAAGGCAGAAAGCATGTATTTGGGTTGTTATTACTTCTTCAGGCCTGTTGTGTGTGGCAGCACTCCTAGTTCCAGCACCCTTCGGCACCAGGCAGTAGGAAGGAAGGCAGCAAAAACTAAAGATCCTGGTTTCCACCTCCATATGCTTTTTATGTAAAATGAGTTGGTCAAATTTGGAGGTTTCCCAAAGAATCATATCACCAAAGCTAACTCTGTGCATAATGGGGAGATAATGGGTGACATGAGTCTGTTAAAATAATGGGGGAGGCCGGTGGGGAGACAATAAGTTGTTTTATAAGTCTGCCCAGAAAAGCTAAGGTAGGCTCTGCTTGCTAAAATTTTCAGGTTTTTCTTGGGCTGGGCTGGCAGCTGCTACAAGAGAAACTCTCTTCCTGAATTCCCTGTAAGCACCGCTAGGTTCATGGGGGAGGAGGGGAAAGGCATGCCCTAGTTCTGCTCCCTCCATCTCACTTTCCAGCCTCTTCAGGTGCACAACAAGGAGATCAGGTAGGAGAAAACTGCTGCTTCACTGGGCAGGAGTCTACCTCAGTCATTGCCAGTGTCTGAGTCTGGCTTAAGGCAACCATGGGTCCAAGGCACATCATGACATGGGATCTCCATGACTTCACCCCTATGACCTTGTACTCATGCTATTGTCTTCCCCCTTCATTTAGTGACACTGGCAGGGGTTTATCCATTCCCTCCCAAAGAGGCCAGTTTAGCAGCCTGAGTCCCACTTCTTCCCTCCAGGAGATGCAGCAGTCCCCTCTCTTTCTGGAGGAACAGGAATGGGTAAGCAGGGTGCGGCCCTAGTACTTATGTCTGCAGCCAGGGTGTATCTGCTTGGATAGGCGTGGACTAGGCCCACCATTCTCCTCTGGATTTTGTAGTAAACACCCCCATTGAGATGTGCTGAACACAGTCAGCTTCTCAAAGCTATTGTTTCAAGCTGTCTGACAAGTACCCCTGCATTGGTTATGTTCAGGTCACGTTTTCCAGCTTCTCTTCACAACCAAGAGGGCCAGAAACTTACCTTAATTAAAAAAAAAAAATAGCTGAGGTTCTGCTAGCCTCCCTTCCAAGAGCTGAGTCCCTAGATACCAGACTATCCTCCTACCTATGCCTTATTCCAACCCTGCTAGTAGCTGCCAGACAAGTCATACAACAGAGTTTAAAGAACTCGGAGCCTCATTTCCTCTTCCCCAAACACCACAGAACGCAAACTTCTTACCCCTACCAGGCCTTCCAAACCCACAAGGGAAGACATTCACTGTCATTCACAAGTGGCACTTCATAGTCATTCATGATCACGATTCACTATTCTGTTTCTATGACGTGCCACTATGAATAACAATGAATAGTCATTGGGCTATTGAGGGAGAGAGAATGGCTCTACCCTGGTGATTTGTGCTATCACAGGGGAGATGGGAGACCCAAGTTCAAGTCCCTGCTCCAATGACTAATTATTTATCTCAAGTGGAACAGCTTCAATCAGAGTGATTGAGAGAATATCCCATAGCCTAGTGGCTTGGGTACTCTCCTGAGAGGTGGGGATACCTATGTTCAAATCCTTTTCCATAGTAGGCAGAGGGGGAAATTGAACCTGGCTCTCCCCTGTTCCAGGTCAGGGCCATAACCACTGGGTTAAAGGCTACAGGGAAGCTGCCAACACTTACTCCATGCCCCCCTCCTTCCTGTTTTGTGAATTTAAAAAATCCATTTGTGCTTGAACAAAACAAGTTATTTGATCCTAAACTGTTTTTTTTTAATTTGCCTAAATTTGTCACTAGTTTTTGATTCAGTTAGACATGAAATAAAATAAAAGTTCTCAAAATTGCTTGTGAACCAAAAAAATCAGTTATTTGCCCAGTTCTACCAACAAGCCTCCTCAACAGCCTGGGGGCAAGCTGATGTCCTCACAACACAGATATTTCCATCAGTCAGAGGTGACCTGCCCACCCCAAGAGCCATTCCTGCAACCTACACCCACCACTAGAGGTGATTCACTCTCTACCCAATCAATCATCCCAGAGCCAGAGGCTGCAGGACAACCTTCCTGCCTCAACTACAGTTGTAATACAATACAACTACAGTTGTACTCTGCCAGGTAGGGAAGTCACTAGAGTAGCCTCTGTAAGGTCCTGGGTAGTTGGAAGCATGATGGATTGAGAGGTTTAGTGTAAGGAGGTATAGATAGAATTGAGAAAGATAGAAATGTTCTGTTGTGGAGGGGTGGAAGAGTATTGGTTTGCTAGACATGAGGGTGGAGTTGGGAGAAAGTATTGGGTTTGACAGAATTTTATATTTTTGGAGGGAAGAGCCTTTTACTTTGGAAAAGTCACGTGTATTGCAGACAGTTGGAACATTTTTGAGGGATCCGCTTGTTAGACTGTTGGCAGCACATCACTGAAATTCTGTGCAGTGAGTGAAAGTGGCTGGTAATCAGATTTTTGGTTTTGGTGTGAGGTGGGATGAAGAGAGTCACCCCTCCAATGGTGGGATGAGCCTAAAAGATGGAGTCCAAGCCCCATGAGGCAATTCATATTAATGATCTTTACTTTAATCCCCAGCCCAGTTTTACTATAAAATCTGGGGATTAAAATAAAGACAGGCAAAAATATTTGAGGATGGAAAAAGGCAGAGGCTTACGGGAAAATTGCATGCCTCCTAACAGTCGAGTATGTGGTTTTGGGAAGTTACCTAAGGCTACAATGAAGTTGTAGATGAAAACCATATGTTTATGTACATCAGGTGATGAGTCTCAATGTTCAGTGAATTAAGATATTCCTTTCTCACAATAAATTGGGTTTATAAAACTAAGTTATTCCTAAGAGAGAAATAAGTAAAGGACATCTTTACTGTCTACATGGCATATGGCGAATGGCTTGCCTGAATATCATTATAGGGTTTTCTTAGTTATGAAATAATACCTATTTTAAATATTCTATACTCCTTCCTTGCAAAGTTTGAAGAGGCTTTAGTTTTTATTGAGTGTTTTAAAATACTGTCCATTTCTAATGAGGTTATTTTAATGTCAGGTATTTCTATCTGGAGACATTAAAATCACAAAGAACAGTGAGAGCCTTTTAATCAAACAATGTAATGTTAATTTTACAGGGGATGTTAGGTAGTGGAACTCCCTGAACAGAAACATGAAGATGGAGAGAAGTCAGTTATATTCTAAAGTCTAATTGGCAATTTTTAAATACCAGCCCAATGAATCAGAAGATGCTGATTATTTTAACAAAAGGCAGGATATCTACTCTCCCCCCCGTCCCGTAAATGTTGGCTTGTTTTTTTTGTTGAGCAGAGTGAATAGAAGGAGCTTTGCCTCAAAATAGAACGGTAGAGTGCAAGAGGGTAAAGTGTAGAAGAACAAGGATTGAATAGGAATTCAAGAAAGCTCCATAAGAATCCCTCACCCCCACAGTTTACAAGCTTTTCTAGGATTCTCTTTCAAATAGGCTGCTGAATGCATAATAATGAAAGCTTCCGTTTTCTTGTAGACCTTTGTGAAAAGTTTCTTGCTCAAGGACTTGGGTCAGGTTTGGTTGAGCATTTTCATATCAGAGGGTAAAAAAATCAGCTTTAACAATAAACCAAGTTCTCAAACCCTATTCAGTGTAGGGAAGGAAAGATACTCTCACTTTACACATTTAAGAACAAGTCTGTAGAATTTTCCAGCTATTGTGTTTGTTTCTTGTGTCTTTGTTAAAATAACCAGGTGGTTGCAAAAATAGCACTGATCTATAGTATTTATTATATTTTCAGGGTCAGTGAAATTCATCTGAAAGTTCTGCAGATGAAAAACTGTTACCTAAACTATTTAAAGGAACTACAGTTTGAATGTTTCAGGAGAACTGCTAAATGAGCTTCTCTCTCCATGGAAGTGATTGCAGTACTAGTGAAAGGTATTGAGTTCAGCCCATAAAACTGAAGTCCTCAATTTATCCCAGTAACAGCATACACAGTAGAGTTGCTTTTCAATGTCTCCATTCTTCTCTATCTGAGGACAGTACTGGACAATTGCTCGTCTGCCCGGATATAGGATTCTATTCTTTTTCATATGTATGTGAGGCGCTATCATAGTGGTATTAGTAATGTGGCATCGTTAGAAGATGGATGACGCTCATCTCACCATCTCTATTTCATCAGACCTGGAATTACTTTCCCCCAAGACATTTTAAGATTTGAGTCTTTGGGGGAGAGCTAGCTGGCTGAAGGGATGTGAAGCAATAGCTACAGGAAATATCTGTGCACTTACTTATTTGCCCACCTTTTGTTACTCAGGTTTGCCAGCTAGGGGGAGGGGATCTTGCTAGATCCTTATCTGTTTGGGAATATCCAGACAGCATCCCAAAAAAGACTCCTTTTCTCATCTGTGCTTGGCAACAAAATTGCCACATTTGAACTTTTTTTTTTTTTTCCCTCTCAATTTTATTGGTGAACTCCCTGAGTTTTTCCCAAGGCTGGTTTAATATGGGGGGTACGGGTTGATCAGGTCTCAGGCCTACACCTATGAGATGCAAACCTTGGCACAGTTGCCCCTATTTTATCCAGATTTTGATTATAATGTACTCAATTTTGGGGCAACACTTGAAAACCGCTTAGAAGCTTAACTGGAGCAGAAAGCACATGCTTCCTTACTTAGCAGTGCTTTGGGTGGGGAACATATTACATGTATGCTCCCAAAACTGTACTTTTCTCATCATTTGCTTCCAGGTGTGATGAAAGGTATTGATTCTGATCTATGAAGCCCTTTATGTTTTGAGCCTTTTGTGATTTAGAGATTGTTTCTCTTCTCATGTTTAATCTGGCATTTGAGATCAATTAAGGATGCTTAAGCATATGTTTGCCAGGGGTGGGTTTATCCTCCTTTCAGCTCTGGAACTTACTCTCTTGCCCCTAGTGATCCCACAGAACCAAACTGGTTGACTTTTAGGCCACATTGCAAATTTTATTTCTTTTTTCCAAGCTGCTTTCTGGACTCATATTAACTAATATGCACTTGAACAGGGCCCCCATCTCAAACCTGATTGACACTTCAGTGCCACGCAGGTTTGGCCCAGCCACCTCTCCATCATGACAGGGGGCAGCTGGGCCAAGTTTGAGTGAGAGACATTATGACCTGGTGCATGGTGTCACAGTGCCTCTCAGGTGTGGCGCGGCCACCTCTCCATCATGATGAGTGATTTGAGTGAATGGTGTTGCAACGTGGCTGTGGGGTGAGAGATGTTGGGGGCAGCTTTGGGGTGAGTTGTGGGTGGGGTGAGACTGGGGGCCAGGATGTTTGAGGGTGAGTGGTAAGTAGGGTGACCAGATAGCAAGTGTGAAAAATCGGGACAGGAGATGGGGGGTAATAGGTGCCTATATAAGAAAAAGCTCTAAATATTGGGACTGTCCCTATAAAACCGGGACATCTGGTCACCCTAGTGGTAGGTGACCATACATCCTGTTTTGGCCAGGACAGTCCCTTTTTTAATCCCTGTCCTGGCTGTCCCCGTTTTTTTGGCAAAACTGGGCATTTGTCCCACTTGCTCTTGCCAACGGATCATCAGTTGGCATGAGCAAACAGGACAAATGCCCAATTTTGGCAAAAAAGCGGGATGTGACCCCTAGTGGGGCACAGCGGAACATGCAGGTGGGGGGCAACGTCAGCCCCGCACGGGGGAGGGAGGGCTCGAGCATGCGGCTCGGGCCGACCCCACGTGGGCCCTGGGGGGTGAGCAGCTCGGGCCAAAGGGGGTGAATGGCATGGATCATCCCCAGGCATGGGAGGGGCATGGGCTGGCCCCGCATGGGACGGGGGAAGCTTGGGCTAGCCCCAGGTAGTGTCCCGTTTTCCCTTTTGGGAAATATGTCACCCGAATGAGTGGGAAACAGTGGGGGCTGTGACTGGTTGGGCTGAGGTGATAGAAACTGCAGTGAGTGGGATGTACATGGGAGCTGCATCCCTCCTCAGCCAATCAGCTACATTGTTTTTAAAACATCATATCCAAAGCTGATATAACTGCTGGTTACTACCTTTCAATATGCATAAAGTTACATCACTGCAGACCTCCCACCATCTCTCTTCCCTACCCCCATCCACTGCCAGGGAGTATAAAGATGGAGCTCAGCCATGGGACCAATCATTAAGGGAGCTTTCACCCTTTTTTATTAATATTCACTGCTCCACTATAACTTAAGCCCTGGATAATTCAAGACTTCTTTGTAACATTTGAGTCAAACAGCCCATGCCGAAAACCTTTGCCCTCTGAGAAACTAAATTAAAATTTTGCCCTTTTACTCCCCAGCTCAAATGAGTTCTAATCAGTTTCATTCTCCAGAGACTGAAAACATTTAAATTAAAGAAAAAATTGCAGAGGGAAAGTCATATGTCACAGTTTACAATTATAATCTATTTTGGTTAAGTCTATATATCTCCTGTTACATTTAGAAAATGTTAAGGATTGTTCTACTCTTCCAGATTTGTAAATCTCTTGATCTCTAAAGACTTATCATTTGCTTATAAATGTGTGCAACTTCTTTGATCTGCTGCTTTGCTGGCCTTACTTTAAAAACTAAGTTTCTTTTATCTGTCATTTTCACTGGGTTTCATCGTCACAAAGATGGTTTAAATCTAAATTATTTGGATTGGTTTTTATTATAAAGTTTATTATTAAAAACATACAAGTCTGAGGTTTGTTCTCTGAATTTTAGAAAGCAGAGATACTTACATGCAACCTACAAGAGAATATTTAAAACTAATGAAGGAAAAACAGAGTGGTAAAATGTATTGATCTAGGCAACTCTAAATGGCTATAAAAGGTGCATGGAATTGCTCAGAGAAGGGTCAAGTATTTTACATACCATGAGTAGCTGTGGGGTTAGGCTACTTGAGGCACGTTCAAAATAATAAATTTAGTGAGTAAAAATTAAGCTATAAAATGGGAATTAAAATGATTTTCCTTTTAGAAAACTCATTCTTTAAACAGATGTGTCAAGAATGGAATTTTTATAGAAAGAAAGCAAAATGGTTTTCTTTGAATCTAAACATTAAGTTTAATCATTTAAAAAGATAAGCTTTTGAAACATCACAGTTACTGTTTTTTGGTGAATATGCCTGCATTTTCCTTGCTTGTAGAGAGGACAGAAATAATCATGTTCATAGGTGCCCAAGTCTCCCACTGGTAAAACAGCACATCTGTACTCACACATCTATACCAAGGGTTTCAGCCACAGCCAATTAAAGTAAATGGAAAGACTGCAGCTGACTTCAGTGGGCTTTGAATCAGGCTTTAAATAATTCAGTATCTGAGGAAAGCTGATGGAAGAATCATTTAAATGTGTGTGTTGCTGTAATTGGGCAACCACTAAAGAGTAGTTAGTGGGTCATATGCAGGGTAAAATATGAAGGTGCCTAATTACTGACATCATATCTAAAATTTATCACATTCTATCCAAGTTGCCTATATGAGATGCACTTCAGCAGAACTCCCAGTATGTGATAAATGAATAAACTGAAGAGGTCCCTTCTGTATTAGTTTCTATTTACAATGTTTTGTTGGTGGGATAGCAAGCACGGTGTTTGAAAGTGCTAATAAGATTTTCTCACACTATGACTAGAATAGAGGAAATTAACATGAGCTTGGATTTTTAAAGGCGCATAATGAAGAGAGAGTCAATGGAAGCTGGGAGCCTTGGTCTCAGGCTCCTTTGAAAACCGCATCCATACAATGTTTGGATAATACTGATTAGCAGAGCTGGTCAAAAAATGGGAAAACAATTTCACCAAGAAATTCAGGGTCTTTTCCCATTTCTTTGTTTAAATTGGCTCTATTTTTCATGAATGTCTCTGTTATTTTTTACCCAAGTTTTTATTTAAAAAAATTAATTATTTTTTTTCTTTACCAGAAACTTGGTTTTCAGAGAAAATGGGGTTTGCAGTCAATGAAAAAATTGATAGATTTCAAAAATTATTTCAGTAAAAATATCACTGAATTTGGCAAAAATTAGAAATTTTTGATAATGTTGACAATTTTCTGGAAAGTTTCATTTTGGAGAAAAGGCAATTTTTCAGTGAAAAATATTTTTGTGTGAGAAGTCAACCAACTTTACTGATAAAAGCATATTAACCAATCTTTATGTAGAAATACAATTTTCATTTGGGCTTGAAAAGGGCTCTCTGTTGTATTAATAAAGACAAAAATAGCCCTAAGGTGAACTAGAGTAGTTTTCCTGAGGTCTATAACTCCCTCTGTATTTATGTGCAATTTCAGTGCTGCTTAAGCAGAGCAGAGGCAAGACGAGATGCTGCAAAAGTGGCTCTGATCAACTCTCTGTTCAATGAATTGCCCTGTCGCAAGATCACAAAGGAATTCATTATGGAAAGTATTCAAGAAGCTGTTTCCTCAACCAGTGTAAGTACCAAACTATGTTTCTTGAGTTGTTGTCCGCTGTGTTGATATAAAATTGTAGCTTCTTCAGTGGGATTAATAGTAGATCCTACATAACTGTGTCTTCATTGATAGTCCATTAATTCTTTAGTAAACACTTAAACACAGGCTCTGGAACTCAGGGAGTTTAATTTGCTTATGTAATCTGTAAGGGACTCTAGTTCCAGATCCTTAATTTATTTCAATGTATCTCTATTTCAGTGATTTATTCCTTAACATTATAGTTACTCTGGTAGGGAAATGGGTGAGGGAAGGAACCTTTGTCATTCAATACCAAAACCGAATCAACCACAATAGATGGAACAGACCCCCAACATCTGCACTTGCTGTCAGTTGTGCGGGACGTCCAGTGAAAATCAACTGTGTGCTGTTTATTTAAAGTTTGAAATAAAAAACATAATCTGATAACCCTAGACTAAATGTCATTCAAGGTGGTTATTATTTAATATTTATTTAATTGTACTGCCCTGAAGGCCCCAGTCAAGATCAGGGCCCAGTTGTGCTAAGCGCTGTACAAACACAGAGGGGGGACATGGTTCCTGCCCCAGAGAGTTTATACTCTAAGAGCAAGGAGACAGATATTTAGGTGATATCACTGGAGCTGCTGTACATCACTGGAGCTGTGCTGATGTATGGCAACTGAGGATCTGGCCCAAGGTCTGTATTTTCCTTCTTCTCAAGTGGGGGGGGGGGGAGGATTTAGTTTCATTTTTAATTATCTAATATAAAGTTTGAAAATTGGGAATATTTGTGATGTTGTGCACTGTTTTCAGCTACAATTTTCCACCAGCCAGAGATGGGTGCATTTCAATATAGGGTGAAGTTTAACAAATGTCTAACACATATTATATACATAGCTTATATGAATGATTCCTATCTATAGCTAAACATAAAATATTATAAGCTGATATAAATAAAACCCATCTATATTTATATAAGGTTGATCTAAATGGTATACCTGGAAAATGTGTCAATGTGTCTATGTAACAAGTAACGGATGAGCTAAGCTTCAGTATCCCCTCCCACACTACTGAGTTAATGGAAGCTGACTGTTCTCAGCACCTCCAAGGAGTGAGTCCTAATAGTTCTAATGGATACTTGAGATATTTTGAAACAGTGTTTGAGGACTGTCTTTGCACTGTCCTTTCAATTAGTGGAAGGTGTATGGCTAAATTTCCTGCATTGATTTGAAAAGATCATCCAAATCTGTTTTCTTCTTAAATTATCATACATAATAAAAATGAGTGGGAAAACGTAATTCCATTGTAACTTTCCTAAATAGTTTCAAGGAACAATTTCTCTTGATACCCATACTAACTCCCATTAACTCTGGCTTATCACTTCTACTTGTCCCCTGACTGACAAATAAACCATCACTAGGGTCTGGGTTTTTCCCACTATTGTCATGGTAAAGATTGGCCAAACAGACTTTGGAGTTATAATTAGAAAACAAAACAAAACAAACAAGACTCGATTTCTAGTTCAGCATTGTGCCCTGTGGCTAAAATCAATGTGGGATGTAGCAAATCTTTATAAATGAAAGTGCAGGCTCATTGATGGGCTTATGTCCTGGATTGACGAAGGTTTCATTGAATTCTTCACATCTTTTCAGAAAAAGCTTCTGATAACAAATGTGGAGTGGTTTTAAAATAGTTTAGAAACACTGTTAACAGCTTTTTGTCAGGCACACTAGCTGAAGTTTTCCCCTTTTCTCCTTTACGAGATGGACGGGGAGAAGGGAAGAGGAGTGGCTATAATTTAGGTGAACTGATAGAGCAATGTAAGAAGGCCTGGTCTATATCTGGTCTGTGGATGAAAGGAGAGCTTTCTTTCCCAGTATTTTGAATCTCATACACTTTAGAGAAACAAAAATCCATGTCAGTTAGGCAAAATGGGGCATGATTTATTTATACATGAAATTTAAAGGGAGGTTCAATTTAAGGTAATTCATCATTTTTTATGGAAATTTTGAAGGTAAAAGGGTATACGCTTTACAGACTTCAGGGTGGATTTCCTCAGGGATATTTAAAAGCCAGCATAAATATTTCAGCAGCAGTGTGTTAATGTTACAGCATTCAAAAGCTATAAATTTGCTGGTAGTTCAGTTAGAGGAACTATCTTGTGTAGGGATCTGTTCAACTCTGCACAGCTGCCACTGAACACCTAGAATTATGAGAGGGAATTTATGAAAAGTAGTTGACTCAGACGCTCCTTTTTTAGGTTTTCAAAAAGAAAAAAAATAAACAAATTCAAATTTATGGGGAATTTAGCCACTTACTTTCCTAGCTACTTCATGATACTCCAGAGATCCATTGAAAAAGTATTTGCTTAATTATGTCTCATGTCTCTGTAGGTCCATCAATATGTCCTGATTATCATAGAGATAGTGTATGGGACTCCAAGTGTGAACAGCCAGCACATAGGTACCAGGGTGATAAGTCTTTCATAAATGCCTGCAGGTAGACTGGACTAATTTAACTGACATTTTTGCTGGGTCATCTCAAATAAGTAAACCTTAATGTTCAGATGAATGGGCAGCAGTCCTGCAGAGCCAGGAAAAGACTGGGGACAGGAGGTAGTGTTTCATATCAATGGATCACTGAGGCTAGGTCTACACTACAGCGGGGGTCCGACCTAAGATACGCAACTTCAGCTACGTGAATACCGTAGCTGAAGTTGCGTATTTTAGGTCGGCTTACCTGGCGGTGAGGACGGGGGAAAGTCGACCGCTGCCGCGCTGCCGCCGACTCCGCTGCCGCCTCTTGCCGAGGTGGATTTCCGGAGTCGACGGCAGAGCGATCAGGGATCGATTTTACCGCGTCTTCACTAGACGCGGTAAGTCGATCCCCGATAGACCGATTGCTACCCGCCGGATCGGCGGGTAGTGAAGACAAAGTGAAGAGACAGTGAAGAGCAGGTAGAGGGCAATAGGCATCAGCATAAAACACTGTGTATTTCTGAACTACCACCGACTCTCAGATTAATTCAGAAGTGATTTGGAGAGTTAACTCCTGTTTTTTTTACTTATCAGAAATTTCTATTCCAATCAAAAGCCAAGCCCCACCTCAAAATTCCAGTAAGTCACTGAGGGTCCATTGAAGCCAATTCAAGTTACACATCCATAGCCAAGGGCAGAAAGTGGCCACCCAGCTGCCTGAACAGGTGGGGGAAGCAAAGGGAGACATTTGATGAGGGTGTGGTGGGTTGCTCTTTCTTTTTTGAGCACCCACTGATGTCCAGGAGCAGTGCTGCCATTTTCTTCAGCTCCCATTGACCCTGCAGGCTAAAAGTCAGCCTCTGTGTGTCTTCTGCGACTTGGTCTTCTGGCCAGATAATCAGGTCTTCTGGTCACATAATCCAACCACCTTCTGGGGTACAATGAACGCAAATAAAAATCATTCCTTGGCCTTCAAGATCAACAGCAGCTAAAATGGTCTGGGCTTAATTTCCTTTCTGCAATTAACTCAGCAGGGTTCCTCCCGCATGCCTGCCCTTGATTTTGGTGTGTCAGTATGGACCACTCATGACAAAGCACTTCCTGTGTCCCAAATTCCATGAGCTCTGTAAGGCTGGCCTGATAGACCTTTAGAGTCTTCCAGACGTGCTTCCAGGGTGTTGAGATGGGGTGGGGGAAGAGGCTAAGTGATGATGTCACTCTCCCTCTTTTATATTTTCTTCCAGCTGCTAGAAAGATCCTTGCTGTGAGGTGGGGTCAGTCAGCCCCCATTGGTGAAGCAGTCTGCACTGCGTATGTCTCTTCTCTAAGGAGCCTCTGGGATAATGGATTGTTTTCTTGATGAGCCATTAACACTGTCTGGGCCCTCCTTTGTTGCAACTGAAAGGCTGACTGTGGGCATTCCCAACCTCACAACATATTTCAGTAATACGTATAGCAATACTTCATAACCTCACATACAATCCAACAGGCTAACAATGTTCAACAGATCAAGACTTTTAAAATGATATCTCACAAGGCATACTTTGTACAAAATATATCATAATCATATCACAGTGGTGAATATGGGGGGTTACAAGGTGCTATTTTGAGGTACAGAGTGTCACACACAGAGACATCTGTTCCAATTGGCCTGAATTTTTCAGGGATGATGGTGAACATTTGCCAGAGGCCGGCACCAGAGTATGTAAGAATGGATGAAGTTGTGATACCAGGCGGTTTGGTTGTGGGGAGTGTGATCAAACTAGTCACTGGCTAGTCCTGTGGCTGGTTTACAGTGTGGTTAAAAGGATACAATGAATGGTTCCCAAAGGTAAAAGACCTGAGATTTTGTTGACTGGCCGTGGGCTCATGTGATAGGATGAGACGTTGTGACTCTCACAGGCTGAGGTCCCCACCCTTGTGAATCATAGAATATTAGGATTGTAAGAGACCTCAGGAGGTCATCTAGTCCAATCCCCTGCTCAAAGCAGGACCAACACCAACTAAATCAACCCAGCCAGGGCTTTGTCAAGCCGGCCCTTAAAAACCTCTAAGAATGGAGATTCCACCACTTCCCTAGGTAACACATTCCAGTGCTTCACCACCCTCCTAGTGAAATAGTGCTTCCTAATATCCAACCTAGACCTCCCCCACTGCAACTTGAAACCATTGCTTCTTGTTCTGTCACCTGCCACCACTGAAAACAGCCTAGCTCCATCCTTTTGGACCCCCCTCCCCTTCAGGTAGTTGAAGGGTGCTATCAAATCCCCCCTCACTCTTCTCTTCTGCAGACTAAATAACCCCAGTTCCCTCAGCCCCTCCTCGTAAGTCATGTGCCCCAGCCCGCTAATAATTTTTGTTGCCCTCCTCTGGACTCTCTCCAATTTGTCCACATCCCTTCTGTTGTGGAGGGACCAAAACTGGACACAATACTCCAGGTATGGCCTCACCAGTGCTGAATAGAGGGGAATAATCACTTTCCTCGATCTGCTGGCAATGCTCCTACTAATACAGCCCAATATGCCATTGGCCTTCTTGGCAACAAGGGCATACTGCTGACTCATATCCAGTTTCTCATCCACTGTAATCCCCAGGTCCTTTTCTGCGAATCCTTTGTCCCCTTCACAGGAGGGAGGGAGTAGGACTCAAAGTGAGTTGAGTCCCAGGGGTAGGCTGAGGGGAGCCTACCCTGAGTTATGAGTTATTTGGTAGGAGCCCTGTAACCCTTGCACTGGAATGCCAGGTATAAGGGAATATGGAGGATGGGTGTGTAATACCCCTCCCCTGTGCAATAAAAGTTGTGGCCTACCACTTAAAATTCATCCATTCATCTGTCCTCATTTTGCCATCATGTCCAGATCAATCAGATGTGCTGCATTTTTTTGGCTAAATATGGGGCATCAGAAGCTACCAAGCACATCCCCTGGGTGATGGATGGGGAAGTCTCCACATGTGGACAGCTCTGAATAATAAATAAGGAGACATGGACCTAAGGTTATGTGTGGGGCTTGTAACCTCATCACATAAAACAAACGTGCTACAGAAACAAACACCAGCACCTATAATGGTGGGCAGCAGACTCGAACAAGAGATCAGCTTCCTGTGAAGAATATTGCAGCATTGGTCAAACACATAAGGAAGCCCATGTCCTGAAAAGTCCCATGCTTAAGGACAAATCAGTAATGAAAAATGGATTTTGGACTATGAGAACAATGTAGGAAACTACTAAAACTGCTCAGATAATTAAATAAATTGATAGATAGCATCTTGATGTCCTTGGAATCAATGAGTGTAGTTGGACAGGTCTGAACAAAGTGCACTTTAAGAAAAATAAATAAGACTATCATCTACTCCGGGAATGTAGATGGTAGACATAAAGCTGGAGTAGGAATTCTAACGTTGAATGAAGCTAAGCAGGCACTGACTGAGTAGGAATCAGTCAATGAAATAATTATTAAAGCTTGATTTCAGACTACATTCTTTAAACTAACAGTCATACAAAACTATGTACCAATCAATGAAAAAGATACTTTTTAAAATTTGTTACAGGATGTGTTAACCGAGGTCCCAAAATATGATATAGTGACAACGGGTGATTTTAACACAAAGGGTGGAAGTAACAATGATTGGTTTGATAAAGTTATGGGCAAGTGTGGCAGGGGTGGGACATGAATCAAAATAGTGAACAATTAGTAGAAATTTCCTGCATGAATAACCTAGTGATAGTTGAAACAATATTCCCTCCTAAAAAATTCCATAAAGTGACATGGAACTCCCCAAATGCTACTACAAAAAAACAGATAGATCACTTCTGCATTTCAAGAAAGCTTCACAGCTCACTGGAGATGTGCATACAAGGGAGCGGAAGTGGGCAGTAACCATAATCATAACCTTTATACTGCTAAACTGAAGATCAAGTTAAAGAGTCTGAAGAAGGTTAAAAGAAGACCATGCATTAGCAGTGCACAATTAAAAGAACCAGACATTTAAAAAAAAAAAGTGCTTTTCAATCTGAACTGAAGGTCATGTTCAGTGTTCTAATGGAGTCAACTGAAGAAAACCAAGACATTGATGCTCTGTGTGAAAACATCAGAGTGCTATCTAGAAAGTGCAAACACAGCCTTAATAACAACAAATCTAAAAGGGAACAATGGTGATTTATTTGGGCAGCAGAGGAAAAGAGAAGTGTAAAGCAAAAACTGATGAATGTTAAGACATGTGAAGAGACAGGCAAGTGGCAAGAAAAATATAAAAATGGGAAAACAGCTAGAAAGGATAACATTATTTGAGAGATGCTTAAAACAAGTGATGAAACAGCCCTCCAGACTTTCTTTTGGTTCTTGGATAGAATATGAAGTGAAGAAAAAAAACCCAGTGGAAGAGAGGCCTCATAGTAAAATTGCTGGAGAAGGGTGAACTTACTAACTGCAATAAGTGGAGAGGAATCACAACACTCTCAAAGCCTGGTAAAATCATGTGCAACATCACCCTGAAACATATCAAGAAACAAATGGACCTTC
This sequence comes from Emys orbicularis, assembly GCF_028017835.1. Lineage (NCBI taxonomy): Eukaryota > Metazoa > Chordata > Testudines > Emydidae > Emys > Emys orbicularis. The sequence continues at coordinate 61,767,690 of NC_088688.1, read as the reverse complement.
AATTTACAGAGGAACAAGCAGATTTTAGACCATTGAGATCCTGTGAAGACCATATTGTTGTTCTCAGACATATTATACAACAAAGTATGGCATGGCAAGCACCTTTTGTGATAAATTTTGTAGAATTCCAGAAGGTTTTTGACAGTGTATGCAGAGACTGTCTTTGGAAAATTATGGCATACTACAGAATACCAGCAAAAATAATTAGAATAATCAAGGCCAATATAATGCGTAGTTAGAGATAGTGATTACATCAGTCAATGGTTTGCAGTGACAACTGGAGTAAGGCAAGGGTGTTTGCACTGGTCATTGACTATGTCATGAGGAAAGTAACCATAGAAAGCAACCAAGAAATTTTATGGATAAATGACAAAGTGCAATTTGATTACCTTGTTTTTGCAGATGACATTGTACTGCTTAGTCCAACATATTTAATGGAAGACCCAGCTTTTTGCAGACATAGCCAAACAAGTTGGTTTGTTTCATCAATAAGGAGAAGACCAAATACATGGCTATTAATGTTCCAAAAGCAACTGTCAGAGTAGATGGAGAAATATTAGAAGAAATAAGTGATTTTGCCTAGCTAGGGGGTGAGATGTGCAATGGTGGTGATACCATGCTAGATGCTAAGCAACAAATATAAAAACCAGCAAAAAAAAACCTTTCATAAACTTGAAAATATTTGGAAAAGTAGCATGATTGGCAATGACACAAAAATATGAATTTTTAACACCAGCATTATCTCTGTCCTCTTTCATGGAACTGAGTCATGGAAATCTACAATAGAAATTGATAAAATCAACTAATTCCAAAGTAAATGCCTGAAGATTCCAAAGATCTTCAGAGTTCATTGGAAAGATTGCAAGATCAGAAATTCTAAGGCGAGCAAATCAACCTGAAGCATCAAACCTGGTAAGACGATAGTGATGGACATGCTTTAAAGATGACACCAACACAACTTCCACATCAAGAGATAACATGAACACCACCTGGAAAGAGAGAGAGAGTAACCTAGAGAAACATTAAGCAGAACAATAAAGAAGAAAAATCCATCAGTTCGACACTAGAAGCCTGTGAACAGACCAACACAAGATTAACATAATGGCAGAAAATGGCAGACACCCTATGTACCAGAGTGTGCAGGAGGAGAAGGAAAGGAAGGGAGGGTAAATAGGTATGGACACATTTAAGATCCATTCCCTTCCCCCATACTCCACCCAAAATAGAAAAAACCTTTATTGAAAAAGTTCTGAAATGGTCAAATATATGACCTTCATCTCTTTTAGGGGAGATACTGGAAGTCCCAAATTAGCCCTTTCTTCCACCACACCCTTACTTGCATGAGTGGCAGGTTTTTTGGTGGGAGGGGGGTGTGAGACTCAGCATCCTGCTACTCAACCCCTCCAGTGTGCTCTATTTTAATTTGGAGCAGACCAAATGCTTCTGCCCTCCTCTGATCTTATAGGTTTGGAAGATTAGTCTGCGCTTTCCTCCTGCTTCTTTGTGGAAACAGTGAGTTGACTTGATCTTCCACAGATCTGAAGAATGAAATCTTCTGAAGGGAAGGGGAACTGCACACTAGCCTTTAATTCTAGTGTGCAAAGACTGAGATGACTCAAATGCACTTGCGCTAACATAAAACACCAAGTCAGTGTGAAGGCCTTACAGAAGGAAGTGAGTGAGCCAATTAGCCAAGTGTGGATGAATGAGGGCAGTGGGCTGCCTGGGTAGGTGGGGAAAAAAGGAAACCTAGTATTGGAGGAGCTAACAGGTCACAGGGCTTATACCCAAGATCAGGCCTATTTTGTGTGGGAATGACTCCCAGACATGTCACGAGAAATATGATTGGAACTACAAAAGGGCGTGGGGTCTGTGGGTGGTGGGTACAGGTCAGCACATCAAGCAAGCACCTAAGCTTCTGGATGCTTATACGAACACAAGCCTTTAGAGGTTCAACTATCTCTAGTTAGTCTTTTTTTCCCCCTGTATCACCACTCCCAATGATGATATGATAGTTGGAGTCCTCATTCAGCATCACTCCAGGAAGACTGGCAAATCTCCTAAGGATGCACAAGGTTTCCTGTTAGGAAGATCAATATTTAACTAGAAATAAACTAAAATTTACTAGCTGTTACAGCACTTTCAGATTCCCAGACGGTGCTGGAAAGGGTTGGCATCACAAAGGATCATGTCAATGTAGCTCTGATTCACTGATCTGCACTTCAAAATAGTTTATTGGGGGAGGAAAGGAGGGGCATGACGGATGGTTCAAGTTTTCAACACTGGATTTTTTTTCATAAATTATTAAAACTTAGAATATATATATAACCAAACATCCCAATACTAATCTCTCTGTCTTGTTTCCTTTCCAAGGGTACTTTAAGTGATGCTGATGACCCAAGCACAAGCATCGGGGCTTATCATTATATGTTGGAGTCAAACATGGGGAAAACTATGTTAGAATTTCAGGTACAAGGATATAAAATTGTGCTTCCTGATTTATTCACTTTTGAATAGTTAAGTCTGAAGACAATGTGTTGGGTAGGCTGGCTGATGTCAAGAGGGAACTGTCAGACCCTCTGTCCACCTGGCCAATTGCCTTGTTCTCTGCTTTCTCTGTTTTGGAGCAGCATCTTTTCAGGCTTGGTTATTTGTTTTTCTTCATGGAAGATGTCTTTACTTCATCCAGCTCATGATACCTAAAAAAGGAAGGTGTTATGTCTTCTGTAAAGAAGCATAAAGCAGCTGAACCTGAAAAAAAGAGCTTTGATCAGAAAGAATTATGGTTGCTGTAGAATGAAGTAAGTAAGTGGATGTAGTAAAGTATAAATCTCTTCAAGAAGGAAACAGCTGTAAAGACCACCTCAAAGGGTTTTTTAGGCTGGAATGCGGCTTGCTGCTCATGAATCCAAGTTCTGTGATATCCAGTTGTCACCAAGGTACATCACACCCTGTTAAAGATCATCCGGTTGGATTGATAAATACTGAAAGCCTATCTGTATTAGTTCTTAAACATAAAGGGCCCACTTCTTCCTCTTGACATTAGTACTTCGTGGTAGACTCACATGACTTGACACATGTTAAAATAGGCCTCACAAAATACCACTACATATGGAACAGGCAATAATCGTGCACTAACTAGCAGGACTTCACCATTTAACAGGTTTTTCCAGCATTAAACTTAATATTTGATTTCTATTTGAATATATGTTGGAAAAATGCTTTTTAAAAACTCGGGAGTACGTGTGGCACCTTAAAAACTCGACTCATTTGTAAGTCTTTGTGTGTCAAATAGAAGTAGATGCATTTCAGATGAGGGCTCAGGACTGCACGGCAACAATGAGGAAAGTTAAATTAACATCACACTACAAATTTGAGTGACTAAAAGCCATAAAACAAATACCAATTATCATAAAATGGCAACATCATGTGATCATGGCTATTATAGAATTGGCCCACCTCTCTTCTTCCCCTACTCCTCTGCTGCCAACCTCCTTCCATCCAGACCTTTGGTGTGTGAATCTTCTGATTTCCCTGTTCATATCCTCCATAGTGCTATATTCATATTCAGTACTTCTTGAGAAATGCTAACAGCAATTATCCAGCTGAATTTAAAAAACCTGACTTTGTTCGAGTCCCTAATTAAAAGTGGCAGTTGTCTTAATCTGCATTATTGGAGAATATGCCATGGAAACTAATCAAAAATCTGATAGGCCTCTGCAATAATCAGTATTTCAATTAACAGTAATATTCTCTGTTTGCATATATGCTTTCTTATACCGATTAGATATATCCTAAAGACAATGCAAGTGTTCTACTGCTTTAGCACTTACAGGGAAGTCTGAAGTCCAGCACTGCACATTAAATTTGATTTTTACCATGAATAGCTAAATGCTATGTAAAGTAGTGTATATAGGGAAGAATATTCCTGTTTTAATGCCTGGTAATTGGGAGGAATGGTGATTATGTCTTGTACTTTGTCAGCTAGTCTTTTCAAGGTTATAGACCAGTCAGAGAGATGTTGCCCCTGATTCATACCTGCGAGCATTTAATATATTGTAGAACTAATACAGTCTCCAGGCAGATGTGTTTGTTTATATCATTCTAAATAGCCAAGATGTATTTAAAAACCTCATCCCAAAAACATTTCCTTTATGTAGGTCTCACTATAGAGAACTCTATGAAGGAAACGTCCTTATGGGATGAGGTTTTTAAATATGACCCACCTATTTTTCAAATTCTCATTTAATGAGGTATTTGCTTCTGATGAAAAATAAACTAAGGTGTGCATGTGAATCACAAACTGACTGTAATTTAGGATTGGGTTGTTTTTGTTTTGTTTTGTTTTGACAATGTTTGTGAATCAAGACTAGCTCAAACACTCCTCTTGTGAACATTCAGATTTGTCTAACTGGGGCAAGCAAATACATATGCAATGTAAAGATCAGAATCAAATTAGTGGATGGGGAAATGGCTATGCAAATGAGGTGGCCACAATCTCACTATTATTGCAAGATGTGATTTTTGAACTAGATTATTTTGAGCAGCCCAAGAAGATTGGCTGAGCTGTATTCTGCTGATAGTAAACTTCAGATTTGGGTTGATGGATGAGCGAAGGGAAGATACCAATTCAAATTTTAAAAAAATCAACAGACATGGAATTTTATTGCATGTATTAAGATTAACAATTGAGAAAAGAGGGTTCAGGTGGGATGAACTGACTTTTCAAAGTTATTGACAGACCTTTTGTAATGACAATGTGAATATCTATAGCGATTTAGAACCTATAAAGGCTCAGTTCTTCTGAATTCCCATTTGTATTTGCTCCCTCTCTTTTAGTACTTATAGAAGGTTATCAACAATTCTTTAAATAAAAATCTTAATATTTGCTTTTTAACAACAAATGTGTAATAAGAATATCACTTATAACAGATTATTGTAAAGTATCATTATCAATACCTACATCTTTTACAAATTTCTCTTCAGTTATCCATGTGGGAAAACGTGCAGTGCTTTAGCTAACACTTGTGTTTACAAATGTCCCTTTTTCCTTAAAACCATCTCTTTGCAAGGCTTTTAAAACCTCTCTTTTTGCATTTTAGCTTTTCTCATACTTTTAGTTGCAATTCTCTCTCATTTCCAAGGCGTTGGTGCTACTTACCAGGCTCTGGTTTACGGGTTTGAGGCCGCATACTACATCCTCTCTAGCGAAGGAGGGTTTGGGGTCTAGTAATAGAGGCTTGGTTAGGCCCCTTTCAAATTATTCACGTGAGAAAAAATATTGGGGTGTTTTTGGTTAACATTTAAATTTTAACATTTTTTTAAAAGATCCTTTATTTCCCTTTTAACAGGTCTCGTCACAAATTTTTAAACCTCACTCTCTCTTCCTTTTATATTTTGCCCGTTTCCTTGCATTTAGCTGTGTTTCTTAATTTTCTTTTCTTTTTTTTTTTTCTTTTTTTAGGGTAGGGATATTCATTAGGCTCTGGTTTAGGGGTCCTGCCCTATCCATCAAATCCTGTTGGTTTTCCTCATTAGGTAAGGTGGGCCTTCCCATGAGGGGTGAGGAGTTGGATAGGATTAGGACAGATTCTTGAAGGGCAAAGGTTTAGGTCATAACATTTCTGGTACATAGTAATTTCCAGTACATCATTTCCTGTGACATCGAGGTAAAGCTGGACTCCCAGTTAAGGCAGGATTTTCAGTGATCTCATCATCATCTTTATCTCATCCATCAATCTAAATCTAATGTTTACTATGGGCAGGGCACTAGTGATGTGCACTCAAAGCCAATAAAAAGTGCTGTGTCTTCTCTCACGATAAACACGTCTGAGTGTTCGCTAAATATATTCCAGGCACCAGTACAGATAGATTTTACAGAAGTCCCTTGCATGCACCCTGGAGCTAACTCTCTCTGAGGCCTTTAGCAGATCATTTAACATGCCTGCTAACTTTCTCCATCTGTAAAACTGAGGTAATAAAATTAGCAATAAAATGTGCACTCTAATGCACAATTTTAAAAGAAATAGCTGACCTTATGTTTAGGGAAAAGTTTACAAAACAAAGTTTTTAAAATTAATGAATCTACTTTAGCAGCTTTGTAACAGAAACAGTATTTAGAAGTAAAATTCTCTGCGCTTTGCATGGACTGTGGGAAGCTAAGATAGTATTTATTACATTTGGAGTACTAATGAGAAAAATAGTCAGACAGTGACTCAAGTTGAGTGCAAATGTACACAGCGTAGTTTTGCCCTATTAAAGCATGTAAGGCAAGCTCCAATTTTATATCCATTTATTTTTACTGGTGCAATATCTGTTCTTGTTTCACTATAAAAAATTGGTAATTTACAAAGTTTCCATTTCATTTTACCCTGATAATCAGTGATAATTTGATTGGGGAAGGCATCTGTTTAAAAACTGGTGTCCCTCAACAGAAGTTTATTAGAGACCAGTATTAATTTGGACATGATGATCCACTGTTGCCTACACCAGAAAATGTGTACATATATATATATATATATATATATATATATATATATATATATATATATATATATATATAATGTAGCTATTTATATGTGAAGGTAACCCCGTTGAATTCAAAGAGCTTTCAGATTACTGATATATGTCTTCTAGTGCTGATACAATACTGCTTCAGTTTGGTGCAAGGCAAGGGGCTAGGTTAATTTCACATGCTGAACAAAATTTGTTTTTATGTGGTGCCTTCCATACTAGAAGTATCTCAGTGCAAAGTAAATAATTAAACTTGTTGCCATGCAGTCACTATGTACAAAAATAAAGATATTCTACTGTGCTTTCAACAATAGTTCACACATGCTGTTGATTTTAAGGGGCTGATCCTTCAAGATACTCGGTGCTTCTTGTGGGGCACTGAGTGCCCTCAAACCTGTGATTAAAGGCAAGGGTTGCTGGCTACAACACCTAACGCGATGCTCAACACGTTGCAGGATAAAGCCTAAAACCTATACTATTGAGAGTGAGAATATTGTTCAGCACGCAGGGGTTATCGCCTATTCTCTTTGAAAAGGGCCATGGAATGTCTAGCTTCCAGCTGCATGTCCATATGCCTTTCATTAATGTATTACACCCTTTAATGTGATTAGGGTCAATTTTGTTTCTTTATGACATCAAATCTACACTGTTTTACTCGTCTTAAAAGAGCAAAGGTGCAGCTTTTGAAGATTTCCATCAGTAATCAATGTGCTTTCATTCCGCAGGAGCTGATGATAGTCTTTCAGCTGCTGCATTGGAATGGAAGCCTTAAAGCCCTACGTGAAACAAAGTGCTCCCGTCAGGTAAGATATTACAATAAGCTCCCACTTTGTGATTGGTTTATATATATAACCAGGAACCGAGATCGAGGGATTCAGAGAAGCAAAAACAAATTTGTGCATAGGTGACAGTTGGAAGAAATTGCTGTTCTAAATCATCTCTTGTGATGACCAAACAGTCTATTTTGATATAACTAAGGTAAAAGAAAACAAACCTAGGCATAACTATTAGCCTCCTTTGTTTTAATTCTTCTTCTTCTTCTTCAATTATTTAAAGCTTGAGCTTACCCTTCCCATTTTAAGTCCAAAAGTATAATTTATATGGATGCTCCATTTACATTTAGTCCCCAAGTACGTACTGTAACATCTATAAATAAAAATATTTTCACGGCTTTTAATTTTTTTTATTAAGTGTTCTTTTTCAACAAAACACCTTTTCCTGCAGTGCCTGAAATCCAAACCCTGCAGCACCAAGAAAGTGAAACTGACTCTAAACAAAACTGACCACTGAAAAGTAAAGTTCTTGAACAGATTTATGTCCCTCGCATTTATCTGTTGCCATTTGTTGTCTAGTTACCAATTGATAAAGATGGAAAATAAATAAGTAGAAAATTTACTGAAATAAATTATAATCTAAACTTCTTATTCTCAACTTCCGTTTTTGTGAAAATACTTGGAAGTGTATCAGGTTAAATGCTTACATCTTAAAGATAATTCATACGCCCTATAGAGTATGTTGTCCAAAGGGGGAAAAACTCACTTTCAGGCATCTGTTAAAAAAGTTACTTTTCAAAGTGTACTTACAAATATTAACTGTGCTATGAAGAACCTTAAAAGTGTTGGTACACAAATATACTTTCTACTTACAACATTCCTTCTGGAATCACAGGTGACTGAGGGTAGGTCTACACTACGGGGCTAAGTCAACCTAAGTGACCCAACTCCAGCTATATTATTCACCTTAGGTCGACTTATTCCGGTGTCTGCACAGCGCTGGGTCGACAGGAGAGTTCTCCTGTTGAGTTACCTTATGCTTCTTGTTCCAGTGGAGTCGACAGGAGAGCAATCGGTGGTCAATTTAGCCGGTCTTCACTAGACCCGCTAAATCGGCCCCCGGTGGATCAATCGCTGCGCGTTGATCCCCCGGTAAGTCTCCCCAGGGGGAGACAAGCCCTGAGGTGTTCTAATTTCCTCTTCTAAAAATATAGTGCTCACTCAACGTTATGCACTGTTAAACAGTTGCTCTGTGTCATCCCACATGGGGCTGGATTTCAGTGGTGGTTGATGCGATCTCAGTGCAGAGTCTGTATATCTGTTTCAGACCCTGATCTGAAAAGAGCATTCACAAGTACAGAGCCTTATCTGTTTGTAGGTCATTACACACATAGGCACCAATCCTACCAATATTTATTTGTGTTTAGCTTTTCACACACACACACACACACACACACACACTCTCTCTCTCTCTCTCTCTCTCTCTCTCTCTCTCTCCCTCCCCCCGCCCCTCCCCACTCAGGTTAAGAAGTAAGAGCCCATAAAGTTGAGCATACACATAAATCTTTGCAGGATTGAGACCTATATTTGTAAAGAGCTTTGAGAGTCTTCATAGTGAATGATGCAATATAATGTAAAATGCTATATTGCTTGCACAAGAATTCCTTCAAAATCTAAATGGCGTGTTTTATTATTTGTAAATTATATGATTATAAATTATCTCATTTATTTTTAAAAAATAAGGATTGTTTTAAAAAATTCAGCATTATATTAAATGTCCTAAATTTACAATTAAGATTAGGATGTTAAATTTTTCATCATTAGATTTATGATCACATTAGCTTCTTTAGCTAGTTGTTTGACAGATACAAATTTGCTGATATACTCTGGAATATCATATTGGCTAAAATTCCAGAACAGAAGCTAAGAAGTTCTGCTAGAGCCTGTTTGACTAAAAGGAGAATCTCTTTGTTAATAATTTTTCTGTTGTGAATTTCTTGGGTAATAGGAAGTAATTTCCTATTATTCCCAGTATTCCTTAGATGAAAGGATGAGAAGTCATATGGCCCTGGACTGGATTATGAAGGAGCAAGAATCTCCAGGAATTATTTCTCAAGAGTTACAAGTGGCACTGCGAGAGCTGGAGGAAGCCAGGAAAGCTGGACAAGAATTGCGGTTTTACAAAGAAAAGAAGGAAATACTGAGTTTAGCACTAAGCCAGATCTACAGCGACCAAGTTACCTCATCCTCAAATGATGATCAAATGGGCCTGACCCTAAGTGGCTATCACTAGCACAACCCTGCTGCCCTGAAGTAGGATTATAACACTGAACTCTAACATACTAACCCTTGGTAGTTAGGATACACATGGAAGTAGCCATTAGTCATTTTTATTTGCTGTTTTGTGTATTTACTAAAGGAGCTGAAGAAATCACATTTTTGAAAGAAAATATTTTTCAGCTTCAGCTCAACCCAAAAACACTATCCTTTAGTCTATTAAGTGATATATGAATGGTATATTACAGCTAACTTGAATGGGAAATTGCTGCAGAAAACTTTAGTGCATATTAGTGATGGACAGTGTTGATCAGTACAAAGTCTTTCTCACCAAGAGAACTTAGTACAGAGATGAGGAAAATATTTGGTCACAGGGTTCATACAGACCTAATCAAAAAAGCTAGAGATTACTAGTACTAGGTGATGTGAAAGACTATAGTTTATGCATAGGGGCTCATTACACCCACAAACTCTTCTATACCATTCTGGTTTCCTATTGACAATGCAAGCAAATAGTATTGCTGAAGTCCATGTAGTTTATTTTCTCAAAGTTACTGTAGAAAGATTCTTCCAGTAGCACAAACTGTAAAAAAAAACAATTTATATACAGCTTTCCTGCAAAAGCCTCACTGCATTTACAACTGCAAACCAATACAAGACTTTTGACCTTATGTGTCTAATGATAGTTTGGGTACCAGAGCAGTGACACCATGGCAACACAGGCTTCAGCTCATGCTACCTGAGTAGGGTTCTGGATGGGCTTGTACAGCCTGTGCTGAAGCCCATGCTGCCACAGCGTCAATGCTCTGGTACCGGAACTAGCTAGATTGCAAAAATGCAAGCAAAGAAAAGCCAACAAATATTAGAGTGGATTGACTTACTTATACTATGTAAAATGTAGTGTGAATAATTGATTGTCAGGTGTTAGAGTATTATTATAAATATCAGTAGCTTATTTTGTAATAAGGTTTTTAAAATCTACAACTAAATATTTAACCACCAAGAGCCTGATTCTGTAGTCCTTTCTCGAGCAAAATCAGCTGACTGGGAGTTTTTTCAATTAATTGAACTGACTTAAATTAGTGTTTTTCTTGTGTACGAAGTGCAGGTCCAATCTAGTACTCCGTGTTATGAAAATATGGCCATTAAATGTCATGTATTTCAATGTAGAGAAATGAATACTTTGAAACAAAACTGCCTCATTCTTTTACCATCCAAAGTAAAGTTAGGGTCCAGGAAGGTAGCCACCTGTGAAGCGAAAGAGGAAACCAGGAATTGTGCAACAAGGATGATAGAACTGCTTCTGGAAAACCATTCACCTTACTAGTGGTGATGGAAGCATGGTGAAGTAAAACATAGCTTGTCAAGATTATTTTCTCTGAGGATAAGATATCAATTGTCTTCAAGCTTTTTTTGTGCAGTGACTGTATCTTAGTCTGTTTGTACAGGATCTAACAGTTGGGGTCTGTTCTCAGCTGGCCTCTAGGAACTACCATAATATACACAATAAATGAAAAAAATTAGCAAATATTTGTCAGGTTTCCAAGATTTCTGGTAGAAGTTATTTAGTAAGGAGCAGTTTCTTCTGGCAAGGAAAGAAACACTACAATCTTCTCTTAATTATTTTGCTCATTGTACTAGGAGCTTCTATAGGAGAATAGAAAACAAAACAGCTTCTTCAAAAGTAGCAGCAGCTGGGAGTGAAGTCTGTGCTGGGTAGCACCAAGGTACTTTTAAGTGCTTTTAGTTCTCACTTTTTTCCCCACTGAGAGAACCCTCTCATGAAAGCATCTGTTGCGAAAGCAGAAATCCATCTTACAGCAACACTTTGCTATATTAAGTTGAGAAACCTATACTAATGCAATTCAAATTCTCAGGCAGTAGAATCTTGCCAATTATGTCATTAAAACAAATACAAGATACATAATAGAAAATGATGAATTTTTAATTTATCTGGCTCAGCATGAGAGAGACTGTGTGGTGTTCGCTCTCTCTCAGCACAAATTCAATTGTAATTAATGAAGCACTAACGTCTAATAGTTTGCTTGGACCACTTTGGAAAAAATAGCCTTCATTCAGGATGTGTTTTCAAAACAATGATTCATAGAGTACAATGAATTTTATACAGCATCAGTAAACAGTACATGCTCTATTTTGCATTTGATAAACAATTGTTATCTACCTATTTGGTTCCTATCTATCAGGGTAGAATTTCAGCATCACAATGTATTTAAACAACTGCTTGTAAATGGCAAAGTGTTGGAATAACTTAGTTTTTATATTTGTTTATTTGGATGATGAAATAAACAGTCCTACTGGACACTTAAAATGGACTAATAATTTGACTTTTTTTTCTCAACACAATTTAATTTCTTACCTTTCTTTCAGTTATGTGAGTTGTTTATCTGCCCATAGATAAATCAAAGTAAAGCCGAATAAAAAATTACTAGGCACCAAATCCTGGACCCCAGATGATCTGCTGTGCTAGTGTGAAGTAATTTAATCAGGTCACTGCCTTAAGCCTAACACAGCATGCTACTCAAGAGAAAAATTGATGCGGACTACTTTCCCTCTTGTTCCGTCTCAGTTGTGTTTCTTCCACTAGCCTGAACTCTAGGAGGTGCTGATGATGCTCGAGCACCTTGTAGGATCAGTCCCATACTCCATGCTGTTTCTCCTGTTGTTAGTAGCCACCACTGCCAGAACCATCATTCCAGAAAATAATGCAGTCTTTCAGACTCCCCTTCAGGTGAGGTCTTTGTGCTGTAGCCCCAATTACTGATGTTGAAACTGTATACAAAATAGTCTGTCTTTACAAACTAAAATGGTTAGTACCCCATACAATGGGTAGAGTCTGGATACCTAATTTCTCTCTACTCGTCATTATATTTCTGACCTTCCCTTCGTCTTACCCTCAGAAGATGTGTGATCGGCCATAACTTCTGGAAATAAACGATGTATTGAGAGACAGCCTAGTGTAGAGCCTTCCAGCATTTATCTATTGCAACCTAGTGATTTGCCAGATGTTATGGAGCTATAGTCATCTTACTGTGTAACCAGTGAGTTCTTTCCAGGGGCCTTTTTTAAATAAACAATGCTCAGACGTTTTATGGAATTCCAGTGCTGCCCTAGTGAGCTGGGAAGGAAGGAAGTTGTAGGAGCGGTGAAAAGTCGCCCTCTTTGCTCTAGTGCTTGAACTCTTTACAAACATAAGGAAGCATATCTTTCAGCTTCGTCCCTCACACAGGGATAAAAATGTAGTGGACAATTTAATTCCCTGACTAGAATGGATTGTCTTGTTCATTCAGAAGTAATGACAAAGAATTGTTTGTTAAAAAGATTAGAGAGAACAAAAAACACTCCACCATTTTTCATTTACATTTCTTTATATTGGAATATTCCTATTGGCAGACTTGTCATATGCCTTGGCAAACCTATTTGACCGGACTGCAACCAGGCTAACGCTGTCTCTCGTTTTTACCAGCCGTTTGTAAAAAGCCAGGGGTCTTTCGCTTGCACACCATTAAAAAGAGGCTTAAGGAGGCTCCGTCTCGCCACATGAGCTACTTCATCCCAAGCATTGCTGTTCTCACACACATTAAATGTTGGGTTTGCAGGATCCAAAACAAATGGCCTGAGAGAAAAATAAGAATCAATGTGAACATCGATACCAAGAGGTGAGATCTAGCAATTTACTAAGACCCAACTGTAGCTCTGATGTAAGTAGGTAACCAACCAAAAGCTAGTCCAATAGCATTGGAAAGCAGCACTTTGTAATAAGATTAAAAAAGCTGATGTTTCAAAAATGTCAGCAAGTCAAGACCTATATAGTGCTTGAAAGTAGACAGACATCATGTTTTGCTTTATATAGTCCATCACTACTGTATTATTATCCTTAACAGGGACTTATACCACTTCTCTCTTACTCTTCCTTCTCTGAAGTAATAAATTAAACCCCGCAACAGATGTGCTGACTGTCTTTGTGACATAAGAAAGCAAAGAAACGGGGGAACTTGATAATACACAGGACATGAGGCTAAAAGCTGGAGGAGTTTGACCTTTTCACTCTTCAATCCCTTCTGCTTTTAGAATCACATAGTATCATCTGTTTTCTCTGGTAATGCTACTTACTAATTTAAAGGGACAGACTCATGGGGAAATGTATGTAACCCATAGGTACTCTTATTCCATGATTATTTCTTTAAAGTTTTAAATATGTCATAAACGGAAGAACTATTGATGCAGGATTATTTACCTGAACTTTATATTACAATTTAAAACAGAATCTATTCTCCTTATATTAAAGTAGTAGTAAGATTGCACAGAATACAAAAAGTCAGAAAATGCCAAGTTACATTTGAATGAGCATCCTTAATTCTGCCCTTTGTGTATATACATAACAATACAGTCTTTCATTAATTACATGATCACATTCTAAAATGATACAAGATATCACCATACAACTTTTTCTACAGCTTTAGACCCACATGGCATCTGGTAGTACAGTCTTGTACTATCTTGTGTTCTAATCAAGCAGAGCCCATGCAAGTCATTTATATGAAAGATACTTAGTAACTGCACCTACCAGCAATACTACAGAAAAGACATATAATAGAGAGTAACGATGGAAAAATTGCTGCCATATTTATAGACGCCTTTGTTTGCAGCATAGTTGACTGCTTAATGCTTGGAACTGCACCTCTGGAAGGCTGTAATATTGGTTGAAAGGAACATACATATGGGTGCTAACAAAACTATTAAAATACATATCTTAGAGAAGAGAACGCAACATATAAAAAAAGTCTTATCAAGTCAATCCAGAGAGATGGTATCATATGGCAGTACTGTTTGTGCAAGTATACAATTTAAAACTACAGTAAGATGCTACACAACATATATATGTAAGGCTGTATAAAAATGTATTCTATAACATATATTAAATTGAGGTTATGTAATCAAGTAATTAAAGATTAACATACATGCAAGCAGCACATAATTATTTGTTGCCTGAGCACTTAGAAGCCCTAAGCAGGATGCCCTGGAGCTGTCCAATCACAGAACAATGAAATCTTAAACTGTGTCATTTCCTGATTTACTTATTTAATCATGTATCAGAGGGGTAGCCGTGTTAGTCTGAATCTGTAAAAAGCAACAGAGGGTCCTGTGGCACCTTTAAGACTAACAGAAGTATTGGGAGCATAAGCTTTCGTGGGTAAGAACCTCACTTCTTCAGATGCAAGACTTGCATCTGAAGAAGTGAGGTTCTTACCCACGAAAGCTTATGCTCCCAATACTTCTGTTAGTCTTAAAGGTGCCACAGGACCCTCTGTTGCTTTTTATTTAATCATGGAATCTCCATGTTCTCTTAATACATTTTTTGCATGGAATTTCCTAGGGTTTTTTTTTTGTTTTTGTTATTACTACTATTATTTATTTGTGTTATGGTAGCACCTAGGAGCCCCAGTCATGGACCAGGACCCTGTGCTGCACATACAGTAAGTAAAAACAAAAAGCAGCTTCAGTCTGGCAGGACTGTGGATCTCTGCTAACTTGCCAGAAATTGACAATAGCATTCGTAAGTTCCGTAATTTGGAACACATTTTCTAGATATCACAGTAATGCCCTGTCTTATACATAGGCCTGGCAGAATTCAATTTTGTATATAATTTTGACAGATAATCTATGTTTATTTCAGCATTTATGTAGATTATCATCAATTTAAATTTCATAGTTTGATGAAATTATGGGGAGGAGTTCAGACAATTATTTAATGACAGTAGACCATGAAATTCAAAAAGTTATGAAGTTTAACTGTTAAAACACAAATTGTCAACTTCACATGTCAAAACATACAAAGTAAATATTCTTAAATCAAACTCTAAAAAGTTCTCAAGCAGCATGTTCTTTGTCTATCTAATTTTTGATTATCATTAGTGGAAATTTTTTTGTCGGTTTGTGTGTGTACAGTGAAATTGACACTTACTAACATTTACTGATTAAAAACAGAATCCTTTCAAGCCTACTTATGTCTTTGGAGGTCTTCCAGAAGGGACCCTTCTCCTGACAATTGGAGCAGTGGAGCACCTCATGCAACATAGCCTGTGGGGCAGATGGAAGCATTTTTCTTCCCTCATGCATCTGCCCATCAACTAGTTACAGAAGATTTGCCCTTTAATGTTTAGCCCCTTGTGCGGGCGATATGCACTGGGGTAAATTTCACTTCCTGTGTACCGTCTCTAGCTAGAATAGGAAAGGGAGTGCCCCTCAGTAAATAGGTTTTGATACAAACTATGGAGTCATTGTGTGTCTCTTTACTAACATTCTTTAATCTCTTAATGAAAAGTTGCATTGCCTCCCATGAGTTATGGGGCCTCCTTTTCCCCATGAACCACTGAGGACAGAAGCAGAATTCAGCTGCTGCAGCTGTGCCTGTCGGGTGGTATATTTACATTAAGATGACAGAAGATATTTTGTCATATAGTTACCTGGTTTGCTTCTGGAACGCCTTTTTGAAAATCGTAGAGTTTGGGCTGTAGTGTTTGTGCCAAACAATGCATATTTCTGGGTATCTAACCAGAAGCTTCAGGATAGCTCTCATTCCCTGAATCAGGCTGAAAAAGACTGGCTTCCCTGCCAGCTGCCAGATGGAGATTGTGATGAGCTCTATAGCATAGGAAGAAGGAAGCCTGCGAAACCTAAATACACCGAACACAGACTTAGCACATCACAAAGTCTACACAGGACACTCTTACCAACAAAATGCAAGTTAAAACAAACACTAACAAGCCGCAAAAGTCAGCTTTGTACTTTCATGCTGTTTGTTATCCATTGCAAACATTATGCTGTTGTCCCCAGTCAGGGCCTTCAATGGGGGCACTGAAAAGTTTATTTATTCTGCATAATAAGGAAAATTGATCAGTAAAAAGGAGAGAGCAGCTTTGTGGTTAAATTACAAATGTGTCCAGATCAGGTACAGAATGCATCAAGAATATGCCATACGTTCTGCTGTGCAAGCTGAGCCATGGATGCCAGAAGTCACAAGCCATATCACTAGCTCTATGGCCCAATAGCTGAAAGAATAAGCTCATGATGCCAAAGAAAGAATTGGAACCATTTACGACCATCACAAATGCCTCTGATTACATTGTAGCATTGGGTGAAGAAAAGACACAGATCATACACCACCAAAAGTGAGATGGCTTCAGTTTAAGGCCTCGATTCTGCTCCTATTGAAGTAGAGGGCAAAACTCCCATTTGACTTCAGTGGTGCAAAAATTAGGCTCAGAGGGAATATCTGCACTGCAATAAACCACTTGCAGCTGGCCCATGTCAGCTGACTCCGGCACACGGGGCTCTGGCGATGATGCTATACAATTGGAGTGCAGACATTCAAGCTCAGGCTGGTGCTCAGGCTCTGGGATCCCATAACGGGGGAGGGTACAAAAGCCCAGGCACCAGCCTGATCCCGAACATCTACACTGCTCAGCCCCACAGCCTGAGCCCTGCTGCAGGCTTTTATTGCAATGTAGACATACCCAAGGAGTCTTGGTTATAATTGAAGGGTATGTCTACCCTGCAGTTTAAGCCCAGGGTTCGAATTCAGGCTCAAGCTTATCTCCACTTCTGACTACATGCAAATTTTGCTAACCCAGGGCTTGGACCCACTTCACTACAGAGAACATGAAAAGGTGAGAGTTGCCCAACCAACTCTGAGGCTAATTAATTAATTAATTCTCTGTATGTATGTATATCTCCTCACTATATGTTCCATTCTATGCATCCGATGAAGTGAGCTGTAGCCCACGAAAGCTTATGCTCAAATAAATTTGTTAGTCTCTAAGGTGCCACAAGTACTCCTGTTCTTTTTGCGGATACAGACTAACACGGCTGCTACTCTGAAACCTGTCAGAATCCTTCACTTACACATCAGCTTTATTCAGCATACAAAACTTACCCTCAGCACCACTTGAAACCAGATGCACCTCCAGTACTGCAGGAAAATGCTAAATACCCTTCCTGCACCAGTAAGAACTACTGCAATTGGCAGAGAGGGAAAGCATATTTAGTTCCCTTGGAGAAGGAAACTTTAGTTTCCACTGGGGACTTCATCAGAGCCCTGCCAGAGGAGGCTAATAGGGAAACGCACCAAATCACCCCAAGTCACACTACGACTATGGGCAGCGCTGGCCATTTTTTGTGCAAAAAGTAGAATGGCTGCAGGGCCATTGTAGCCCCCTCCCTCTTAGTGGAATTTTTGCTGCTGGCGCTGTTTTTCTGGTGCAAATCCTGAAGTGAATCTGGCTCATCTGAAAACACCTAAAGAGGAAAGAGCTGGAATCAGTAACCTAAGGAAGTATTATTGTTATAGCCCTATTTCATAGATAGGAACTGAAGCACAGAAAGATTAACTGACTCGCCCAAGGTCACACAGGAAGACTAAAGCAGAACTGAAAATTGAACAGAGTTCCGATCCGTTGTGTTATCTACAAAACCATTCTTCTTTCACTTTACTCTCCAGAATGTACGTTCCACCTACATACTAGGTTAATTTTTCAGAACAGTAATTCAGAATTAATAAATAAGCAGAAGTTACTTATTGTAAAAGGCTCTGTTTATTCAGCTGATTTGCTTCACACCTTTTTAACAGTGTGTGCCAGATTTCTACTCTGTTTGGTTTGGAAAGGTTTGAAAAGTCCAGCGAGCCATGCATTTGCAGAAACTGTCCTGTCAGCCGTACAGGTGGAGGGTCGTTTATCCCAATCAACAGTGAGTCACTTTAATTGGAAAAAGAGAATGCCAAGCCAATATATTAATAGCACTAGCACAGCTGTGCAGTATTTTCTCTTCCTCTCCATTCCCCCTATCCCTTCTTGCTCGAGGGCACTGTCTAATTGGATCACATTCTAGTTCAGTTATAAAACAGCCATTAAGATGTAGTGGAGAAGCATAATACACACATTATGTAAAATCCATTATACAGTACTCACTGTTGTTCATTCTCAAAAACATAAGGATGTTAAAAGGAAAAGAGGCTCAAGTGTTAGTTACATACTTATTTTGTGCTGTTGGTTTAGCAAATGAAGTCCTGAACCAATGCTTAACCAAACGAATCAGGTCCTTCACCTTCATGGTAGATGCCTTGATAAACTCAACCTGGTACTGCAGCAGGGACATTGAGTACAGCTGGATTTCATCCGTGTCATTACAGAGATAGATCTTGTGGTAAAACCTCTCTTTTAAACCTGTTAACACCAAGAAAAGGATAAGACTGCATTCCCTAATATTTTACTTTTTTGTTTTAAATAGTGAGGCTTCATAACAGCTATAAAATCCTGTTAAATATCGCACAAGTCCATAATATTAACAAGTCCACTTCATATCCAGACTAAATTCATTCCAAGTTTGGTGGCATACAAAAACATGCAAGATCCAGTAATGTTATTAGGAGAATATTATGTTTAACAAACAGATTTAATCTCCTATGCAAGAGATTATCCAAAAAACTGCTAGGTTTGTGTGGGTTTTTTTCCTCTCCCTCTCCCCACATCTCCCCCTATAGTTATTTATTTTCTGGTTGATAGCTGTTATACATTCTGCATATGCATGCATGGACACACACATGATTAAAATAATGCTCCCCTATTAGGAAAGTTCCTGATTTGGGCATCCCCATTTTAGTTTGTTCCACAATCTGTGTGGAAAAAGGAAAATTATAATCATGATTTTTTAAAGTTAAAAATTGGGGCCAATTTTTTTTAAATACACGTTATTGAATGTACAAAAAATTTTGCATGATGCACACACAGTTATTTGGACTGCATGAACATCAACCATGTGAACAGTTAGTTGTGACTAATTATCTATTTGCATGTTTTTCATAAATTCAGAGATTCCCAGGCAGAAGGGAATATTGTGATCTTCTAATCTGACTTCCTGTACAACGCAGGCCACAGAACTTCCCCAAAATAATTCCTAGTGCATCTCTCTTAGAAAAATATCCAATCTTGATTCAGAAATGGACAGTGATGGAAATTCCACCACGACCCTTGGTAAATTGTTCCAATGGTTAATTACTCTGGTTGTTAAAATTTACACCTTATTTCCAGTCTGAATTTGTCTAGCTTCAACTTCCAGCCATTGGACTGTGTTACACCTTTCTTTGCTAGACTGAAGAGCCCATTACTAAATATTTGTTCTCCATGTAGATACTTACAGACTGTAATCAAGTCACCCCTTAACTGACCCTTTATTGAGCTAAATAAATTGAGCTCTGAGTCTGTCACTTTGTCATGCTTTCCAATCCTTTAATCATTCTTGTGCTCTTCTCTGAACTGTCTCCAATTTATCAACATCCTTCTTGAAGTGTGGGCACCAGAACTGGATGCAGTATTCCAGCAGCAGTCACACCAGTGCTAAATATAGTGGTAAAATAACGTCTCTATTCCTATGCAAGATTCCCCTGTTTATGCATTCCAGGATAGCATTAACTCCTTTGGCAACAGCATAAAACTGGGAACTCGTGTTCAGCCAATTATCCGCCCCCACCCCCAAATCTTTTTCAGAGTCACTGCTTCCAGGGGTAGAGTCCCCCTTTCTATAAGTATGGCCTATAGTCTTTGTTACCAGATGTTTACATTTACATTTGGTCATATGAAAACACATATTGTTTGTCTGCACACAGTTTACCAAGCGATCCAGATCGCTCTGAATCAGTGACCTATATACATACCGGATTTGTGTGTGCAACTGCAGATATTGCACACACAGGGTATGTGTACACTCCAGTTGGAGGTGTGATTGCAGCACATGTATGCATACCCTCTTTAGCTTTGTTCAAACTAGCTCATTAAAAATAGCAGAGAAGCCATAGCACACAGGTGGCAGAAAAATGGGACCAGATCATAAGCCCACCCAGGATGCTGAATGGCAAGCTTGTGCTGTTGCAGCTTCATTCCTATTATTAGTAAGCTAGCTCACACCTCCCAACTGTAGTGTAGACATACCCGCAATGGCTATGTCATTTTTGAAAATCAAGCCCTTTATGCCAAATGAAGATCCAATGATTCTCATACATCTAAAGTTGTTAAGAAGAGACATGAAGTATACCTAGAAATACACTATGGAATGGAATCTATTAACTAAATACAGTAAGAATTGCACAAATTAGACATTGCATCTGAATACCTAGTTTATAGGTGTTTGATGGTTCCTGCATAGAGAGAGTGTGTGTGTTTGTGTATGTATGTATGTATGGGAAGGCGCTTGGAGTTTAAAAGCATCACAGTCATTAGCAAGTAGTGAGGCAAAAGTGCCATTTCCCCCAAAATTCTATAACAGATTATCATCTACTGAGAATACTATAACCATCAAAACTAAAATAGATTTATAGCCTGGATTCACAAGGCATAGCTGGAACATTATGCAATTTATACAGCTATATGATGGGTATAAAATGGTCACGAGTGATCATTCCCTGATAAAGAAAGTTTCTCCCCAAAGGAAAACATTCATCCCCTACCTGTTGATGGTGCAGGCCCCAGCATGTCATAGCAAGGCATGATATCAAACGAGTGACCATGGTGATTCTTATAGCATTTGAAATGAAACCGTAAGGATGACTGGGTCCTTTTCTCCATCATTAGCCTAAAACAAACCTTAGTTAAAAAA